>NC_091459.1:109231183-109537017 GCF_027789765.1 Dendropsophus ebraccatus | reverse complement strand
TTACAGTACCAGGACAGGTTAGTTTGTTTGGGGGGAAAAAGGTGTCTTAGGGGCGATCTAATTACAATGTACAAATATATGAATGGACAGTACAGAGATCTTTCTAGTGGTCTTTTTACTCCTAGTTCTGTAACCAGAGGGCATCCTCTACGTCTAGAGGAAAGAAGATATCACCACCAGCGCAGACAGGGAAATGGGTAAGTAACTGGTTGAGTGATAGAAAACATAGGGTGGTCATTGATGGAACATATTCAGATTGGGTTTTAGTTACTAGTGGGGTACCACAGGGATCAGTGTTGGGTCCACTTCTTTTTAATATTTTTATTAATGATCTTGTTGAGGGGCTACAGAGTAGAATCTCCATTTTTGCAGATGACACTTAACTGGATAAAGTAATCACCACAGAGGAGGATAATATCATATTGCAGAGGGATTTGGAGAAGCTGGAGGCTTGGGCAGTGAAATAGCAAATGAAGTTTAATGTGGATAAATGTAAGGTTATTCATTTGGGCCATAGAAATAATCAGTACAGTTATGTGCTAAATAATAAAACACTGGGTAAAACTGCTCCCGAAAAGGACCTGGGGGTATTGGTGGACAGTAAACTCAACTTTAGTAATCAGTGCTAGGCAGCAGCTGCTAAGGCTAATAAAATAATGGGGTGCATCAAAAGAGGTATAGATGCTAAAGATGAGAACATAGTTTTGCCTCTTTATAAATCACTAGTCAGACCACACATGGAATACTGCGTACAGTTTTGGGCACAGGTATATAAGAAGGACACAGCTGAACTAGAGCGGGTGCAGAGGAGGGCAACAAAGGTCATTAACCCCTTTGTGCTGCAGCTAGTTTGGGCCTTAATGACCAGGCTAATTTTTCAAAATCTGACCTGTCTCACTTTATGCTCTTATAGCTCAGTGATGCTTTAACGTATGCTAGCGATTCTGAGATTGTTTTTTCGTGACATATGGCACTTTATGTTAGTGGCAAAATTTGGTCACTACTTTGTGTGTTTTTTGTGAAAAACATCAAAATATCATGAAAAATTAAAAAAATTTGCATTTTATGAACTTTGAAATTCTCTGCTTCTAAAAAAAGAAAGTCGTAGCACATAAATTAGTTACTAAGTCACATTACCAATATGTCTTCTTTATTCTGGCATAATTTGGTAAACATATTTTACTTTTTTAGGGTGTTATGGGGCTTAGAAATTTATCAGCAAATTATCACATTTTCGTGAAACTGATTTTTTTAGGGACCAGTTCTTTTTTTAAATGGATTTAGAAGTCTGGTATCCTGAAAACCCCCATAAGTGACCCCATTTTGGAAACTACACACCTTAAAGAATTAATCTAGGGGTATAATGAGCATTTTAACCCTACAGGGGCTGGAGGAAAGTATTCACAATTAGGCAGGAAAAAAATTGAAAATTTTAATTTTCCAATAATATATACGTTTAGATTAAAGTTTCTCATTTTCAAAAGGAATATGAGACAAAAAGCACCCCAAAATTTGTAATGCAGGTTCTCTTGAGTACAACGGTACCCCATATGTGGGCGTAAACCACTGTATGGGCACACAGCAGGGCTCAGAAGGAAGGGAGCGCCAATTAGCTTTTCCAATGCAGATTTTGCTGAAGAAGTTTCTGAGCGCCAGGTGCGTTTGCAGAGCCCCTGTAGTGTCAGCAGAGAGAAAACCCCCCATAAGTCACCCCATTTTGGAAAGTACACCCCTCAAAGAATTCATCTTGGTGTGTGGTGACCATTTTGACCCCACAGGTATTACAGGAAAGTATTCAAAAGAAGACAGTAAAAATGAAAAACTCGAATTCTTCCAATAATATGTTCGTTTAGTTTGAAATTTCTCAATTTCACGAGGAACAAGAGGAAAAAAGTACCCCAAAATTTGTAACGCAGGTTCTCCTGAGTACAATGGTACCCCATATGTGGGCATAAACCACTGCATGGGCACACAGGAGGGCTCAGAAGGGAAGGAGCGCCAATTAGCTTTTTCAATGCAGATTTTGCTGCAGAAGTTTTCGAGCGCCAGGTGCGTTTGCAGTGCCCCTGTAGTGCCAGCGGAGTAAAATCTCGCCATAAGTCACTCCATTTTGGAAAGTGCACCCCTCAAAGTATTCATCTTGGTGTGTGGTGACCATTTTGACCCCACAGGTATTAGAGGAAAGTATTCAAAAGTAGACAGTAAAAATGAAAAACTCAAATTTTTCCAATATTATGTTCTTTTAGTTTGAAATTTCTCAATTTCACGAGGAACAAGAGGAAAAAAGTACCACAAAATTTGTAACGCAGGTTCTCCTGAGTACAATGGTACCCCATATGTGGGCGTAAACCACTGTATGGGCACACAGGAGGGCTCAAAAGGGAAGGAGCGCCAATTAGCTTTTTCAATGCAGATTTTGCTGAAGAAGTTTCCGAGCGCCAGGTGCGTTTGCAGAGCCCCTGTAGTGTCCGCAGAGTAAAATCTCCCAATAAGTCACTCCATTTTGGAAAGTGCACCCCTCAAAGAATTTATTTTGGGGTGTGGTGAGCATTTTGACCCCACAGGTGTTTGAGGAAAATATTCAAAAGTAGACAGTAAAAATGAAAAACTCGAATTTTTCCAATAATATGTTCCTTTAGTTTGAAATTTCTCAATTTCACGAGGAACAGGAGAGAAATGTCACCCCAATATATGTAAAGCAGGTTCTCCTGAGTAGAACAGTACCCCATATGTGGGCATAAACCACTGCATGGGCACACAGCCGGGCTCAGAAGGGAAGGAGCGCCAATTAGCATTTTCAGTGCAGATTTTTCTGAAGATGTTTCTGAGTGCCAGGTGCGTTTGCTGAGCCCCTGTAGTGTCAGCAGAATAGATTCCCCCCAAAAGTCACCACATTTTGGAAAGAGCACCCCTCAAAGAATTCATCTTGGTGTGTGGTGACCATTTTTACCCCACAGGTATTAGAGGAAAGTATTCAAAATTGGCCAGTAAAAATGAAAAACTCGAATTTTTCCAATAATATGTTGGTTTAGTTTGAAATTTCTCAATTTGACGAGGAACAGGAGAGAAAATTCACCCCAAAATCTGTAACGCAGGTTCTCCTGAGTAAAACGGTACCTCATATGTGGGCATAAACCACTGTATGGGCACACAGCAGGGCTCAGAAGGGAAGGAGCGCCAATTTACAGGAGCAAAACCGCAGCTAGTAATGGTTATTAGAATAGCGCAGTTACTAAAATAAAATAAAAAAAATGAAATTACAGGTAATGTGGGGTGGTTACGGGCAACCAGGGGTGGTTATGGGCAACCAGGGGTGGTTACAGGTAATCTGGGGTGGTTACGGACAACATGGGGTGGTCACGGGCAACCTGCTGTGGTTACAGGCAACGTGGGGTGGTTACAGGCAACGCGGGGTGGTTACGGGCAACGTGTGGTGGTTATGGGCAACGTGTGGTGGTCACGGGCAACGTGTGGTGGTCACGGGCAACCTGCTGTGGTTACGGCAACGTGGGGTGGTTACAGGCAACGTGGGCTGGTTACAGGCAACGTGGGCTGGTTACAGGCAACGTGGGCTGGTTACAGGCAACGTGGGCTGGTAACGGGCAACGTGGGCTGGTTACGGGCAACCTGCTGTGCTTACAGACAATCTGGGATGGTTACGGGAAACGTGGGGTGGTTACGGGCAACCTGCAGTGCTTACAGACAATCTGGGGTGGATACGGGCAACGTGGGGTGGTTACGGGCAACCTGCTGTGCTTACAGACAATCTGGGGTGGATACGGGCAACGTGGGGTGGTTACGGGCAACCTGCAATGCTTACAGACAATCTGGGGTGGTTACGGGCAACGTGGGGTGGTTACGGGCAATGTGGGGTGGTTATGGATAAACTGAAGTTCTTATAGGCAATCTGGGGTGGGTACCTGTAATCTGACATGGGCACCGCAATCTGGAGGGGGTCATTGGCAATTTGGGGTGGTCAGAGGCGACGTGTGGTGGTCAGAGGCGACGTGCGGTGGTCAGAGGCGACGTGCGGTGGTCAGAGGCGACGTGGCGTGGTCAGAGGCATCGTGGCGTGGTCAGAGGCATCGTGGCGTGGTCAGAGGCATCGTGGCGTGGTCAGAGGCATCGTGGCGTGGTCAGAGGCAACGCGCGGTGGTTACGTGCAATCTGGGGGGGTTACATGTAATCTGGCATGATTACGGGGAACCTGGGGGGGTTATGTGCAACCTGGAAGGGTTACAGACAATCTGGGATTGTTACTGATAAACTGAAGTGCTTATAGGTAATCTGGGGTGGGTACATGTAATTTGGGGTGGTTACGGGCAATCTGGAGGGGGTCACTGGCAATTTGCGGTGGTTACGGGCAACGTGCGGTTGTTACGGGCAACGTGCGGTGGTTACGGGCAACGTGCGGTGGTTATGGGCAACGTGCGGTGGTTACGGGCAACGTGCGGTGGTTACGGGTAACGTGCGGTGGTTACGGGTAATCTGGGGAGGGGTTAGGGGTAATTTGGGAGTAAACTGCAATTATTACTATAATAAAAAGTGTGTGTTTTATTTTTTTGTATGTTTGTCACTTTTTGTACTTTATACATTCATTTTCACTGTATTACTATGATTACTGTGATATTTTCTATCACAGTAATCATAGTTCAGTGACAGAGACCAAATTGGTCTCTGTCACTTTAAATTTCCAGAGCTTGGCTGGTTGTGAAGCGCATGCGCACTTCATAACCAGCCAGGACGTCGAGGAGGAAGGAGCTCCGTGGATCCGGTGAGTATATGGTGAAGGGAGGGTGACTCGGGGACGGGGGTGACAGGGGGGGTGGGGGGCGACTTGGGGGGTGGGGGGACATCACTTTTTATCCCCTGTCACCAATCATTTATGGTGACAGGGGATAAAAAGTGCCAGGAGCACATGGTACAAGCGATCAGCGGTATATAGTATATACCGCTGATCGCTTGTACCGGGACCCCACAAGGGGGTCCCCGATGACTGCCCCATGCTCTCCGCTACCTCCGGTGGCGGAGAGCATGGGGCTTTCATTCATTTTAACTTTTTAATCGCTGTGAACCGACGTTAGTCGGTTCACAGCGATTGCGGCGGCCATCTTGGAAATGATGGCCGCCGGGGGAGGGGGGTTAGTTATCGGGGCACTAGGGGGGGCTGATCTGGGGTCTGATATACACTTATTTCATCTCCCCCCGCCGTAGATTCACGGCGGGGGGAGATGAAAGGTGGCGGCGGCACCGGTAATCCTCTTTACCGACGGTCGCCGCTATAACGTTAATAGCGGCGATCGTCGGTAAGGGGGGGGGCCGGGACGGACCTCACACACTGCCCCAACCCCTCAGCTACCTCCGGTAGCCGGGGGGATGGGGTGGGAGCCGTCCCGGCCCCGCAGCCTTATTCTCTGCCATCGCCGTAAAAAGCTGATGGCAGCAGAATAAGGCCCATTAGTGACCGCCGTAGAAAGCCGTATCGGCGGTCACTAAGGGGTTAAGGGAATGGGTGGGTTACAGTACCAGGACAGGTTATCACGCTTGGGGTTATTTACGCTAGAAAAAAGACGTCTTAGGGGCGATCTGATCACAATGTACAAATATATGAATGGACAGTACAGAGATCTTTTTACTCCTATGTCTGTAACCATGACAAGGTTTCACCACCAGCATAGACACGGATTCATCACTGTACGAGCAGTAAGACTGTGGAATTCTCTGCTACATGATGTTGTCATGGCCTATTCATTAAATAAGTTTAAGGGAGGCATTGACACTTTTCTTGAAAAAGATAATATAAGTTATGGGCATTAGATTTCTCCAGGGATTGTTCTGGTTGTCATTGGAGTCGGGGGGGGGAGTTTTCTCCCTATTTTGGGGCAGTTTTCATCTGCCTCGTGGGGGGGGGGGTTGCCTTCCCCTGGATTAACACAGTAGGGTTTCCCTAGGTTGAGCCTAATGGACTCTGGTCTTCTTTAAACCTTATTAACTGTGTATGTTACCAGGGCCAGCGTTAGGGGGGGCAAAGAGGGCAGTTGCCCAGTGCCCCCATCCCCCAGGGGCCCCCTGCCCCAGTTACAGTGAGTGTTAGGTGCAGGACCGCACAGACAGCGTCCTGCAGGCTCTGGCAGTGATCTCTGGCTGCAGCTTATAGCTGCTATCAGGGGTCACACAGAGGCTACAGGACGCTCTGCTCCGGAGTGTGTAGCTTCCCCCTCCCCCTCCCTTCTGTACCATGTGATTTCCTCTCTCTTCCTGGTGAGGCTGGTGTGGAGCTGTCGGGACAATAGAGGAGAGGGCTGCAGGGTGAGGAGCAGAACCTCCTGCTGCTGCTGCCATGGACAAGGACAACTACACCCAGCATGCTGTTAGAGGGGGTAAGTATACTATACATGCAGTGTGTGTATGAATGTAGGTTTATAATGGATGAATGTAGTGTGTGTTACATGTCATGTGTATAGTGTATGGACTCTATGGTTTGGATCTGTATAATGTGTTTTCATGGATGTGTTAGTGTGTGTGTGTATATATATATATATATATATATATATATATATATATTAGTGTGTGTGTATTAGCACTGCTGACTCCAAGTGTTGAGGTGAATAGACTGTATATAGGAGCTGCAGCCATTCTCTGGTGACCACTGAGGCCGCTGATTGGCTGCAGCTCCTATGTATAGTGTATGATGATGTCACTAAGGCAACACGGTGTATTTTATTGAGAAAAAAACAAGGTGGCGGTCACTGTATGGTGGTAATATTGGTCCGTATATAGTGTCTGTATATAGTGTGTATAGAGAGTTATTACCGCCATAGAGGGACCGCCACATAATGACTCTATATACACTATATACAGACCAATATTACTGCCATAGACTGACCATCACATAATGCATAATGACTCTATATATATACTATATACAAACCATTATTACCACCATAGAGTGACCGCCACATGATATTGGTCTGTATATAGTGTATATACAGTCATTATGTGGTGATCACTCTATGGCAGTAATATTGGTCTGTATATAGTGTATATATAGTGTCATTATGCAGTGGTCAGTCTATGGCGGTAATATTGGTCTGTATATAGTGTATATAGAGTTGTTTCCGCCATAGAGTGACCGCCACATAATGACTCTATATATACACTATATACAGACCAATATTACCGCCATAGAGTGACCGCCACATAATGACTCTATATACACTATATACAGACCAGTATTACCGCCATAGACTGACCGCTGAATAACGACTCTATATACACTATATACAGACCAATATTACTGCCATACAGTGACCGCCACATGATATTGGTCTGTATATAGTGTGTATATAGAGTCATTATGTGGTGATCACACTATGGCGGTAATATTGGTCTGTATATAGAGTCATTATGTGGTGGTCAGTCTATGGCGGTAATATTGGTCTGTATATAGTGTATATAGTTATTATGTGGTGGTCACTCTATGGCAGTAATATTGGTCTGTATATAGAGTCATTATGTGATGGTCACTCTATGGCGGTAATATTGGTCTGTATATAGTGTATATAGAGTCATTATGTGGTGGTCACTCTATGGCAGTAATATTGGTCTGTATATAGTGTATACAGAGTCATTATGCGGTGGTCAGTCTATAGTAGTAATATTGGTCTGTATATAGTGTATATAGAATCATTATGTGGCGGTCATGGTGTGGTGCTAATATTGGCGTGTATATAGTGTCATTATGGGGCAGTCACTTTATGGTGGTAATATTGGCCTATATATAAGAAAAGTTTTCTTCAATAACGGTATGGAGGTAATATTTGGTCCTGATAGAGTGATTTTTTATTTTATTTTTTAAAACAATGCATATAAATAGTTTTTGTGTTTACACCACTAGCGGCGGTCCTGACATGTAGCGGCAGTCCCCGCATGTGGCGGCAGTCCCCGCATGTGGCGGCAGTCCCGGCATGTGGCGGCAGTCCCGGCATGTAACCTTCTGAATTAACTCAATGTGACTAAGGGCCCTAATATACAGAGCAAAAATTGTCCTAACCTGGCCGATATCTCTCTGTGTATATAGAGACAACTGTAATCAGCTGATCATTGTCTTTTGGCAAGTATAAAAATCATTGTCTGATGATTGTGCGTATAACATAATAAAGCTGTTACTTACCTGATCATGTTCCCCGGTGTCCTCAGGCCTTGTCTGTTCGTTACGGCCAGTGATTGGCTGAACGGCCTGTCACCTCAGAGAGAGGACCAGAAGTGAGAGCTGGGACTGGGGGATCCCACAGACAAGGCCTGAGGACATGGGGGAACGTGATCAGCTAGTATATATCTTCATTGTTCACTATATACAGCAAGGGCTGCACACACATCACTAATGAGATATAAAATCTCATCTGGCCCTGTCCTCCCCATACACAGGAATGTTCGGCACAGCTGAGCGTTTCTGTGTTCTCTATAGGAGGGGTAAGCCATAGCCAGACAGATCTGATGACTGCTTGTCTCTCTGAGAACAAAGAGGTTGGATGTTGATTTTCCATCAAGCCCAACCCCATATGTCCACTGATATCATGTCAGAGGACTGTACAAAGTGCCCCATTCACCTTACACTGATGGCCGAACCCACCACTAGCAGCCGGTACCACCAACAAGTGTATGGGAACCTTACATTGCTGCTACAATATTTCAGCATTTGGGGCCCCACTTTGCTCAACTTTGCCCAGGGCCACATTTAGTCTAAAACCGGCCCTGTATGTTACTATGTAAGATTTCACCATCAGCACAGACAGGGATTCTTCACTGTACAGTGAGACTATGGAACTCTCTGCCACATGATGTTGTCATGGCTAATTCATTGAACAAGCTAGAGAGAGAGATATAATACTACAAGATAGGTACTAGATTTCGGGAAATTGTGTGTTGATCCGGGATTTTTTTCTTATTGCCATATATGGATTCAGGAAGGAATTTTTGCCCTGATATGGGGCAATCCGCATCCGCCTCTTAAAGTGTTTTTTTGCCTTCCTCTGGATGGACTTAGCAGAGATTAGGTTGGTCCTGACTGATTTTTGTCCTTTTTGCACCTTGTCCACCATATGTGTTTTAGTTTTATTTCTAATCTGATTGACCCACAACAGGTTAGTATATTGTATTTCTGGAATAACAAGTCTATGACATAGGAAGCGATCCCCTTTGTCTAGCTCCGGCTTCAGCCTATATCCAAGAATGGTGATGGAATCAGGCTGATACGGAACTATTGATTTGTCTTTGATGTTACTTGCTTCCACTTGGCCATACAGACATTTCTCAGAAACCTGCGCTCTTCTATTTCTTAGCTCCCTCACTTCGCTCTCCATACGTTCCCTCCCAAACTTGTCCACGCGATTCCAAAAGGAATTATTAAAGTAGACGTACAATTGCCAATCCAGCTGGTTCCAAGTTCTTATTTTCTCCTTGGTCTCCACAGAGAGAACATGTCTGCTGGTTGTCTTTCTAATATTGAGAGGAAAAGACAGGACATCATCAAATGTCCAACAGAGGGCATGTCGGAGGAGCACCAGAGACTCATCGAAGTATTCAGTCATCAGGACCAGATCAAACATTGCATCCACCACATTACACAGCAGATTGCTGTGCTCCAATGACTCAGGTCCATTGTGGTTAAAACCAAGATCAAAGGTCATGAGGTTTTTAGCATAAGCACTATCTGATTCATGACTGCGATATAGTCTGCTGGTGTTATTTAGGAAGTCTTCTAAACTTGTAGAGGAATTGAAGGAACTTGAGCGTCTGTTGTATGCAAAGGATGATTCCATCAGGGTCTCTGGGTTCCTCAGAATGGTAAAATAGAAGGTATCACTGGGCATGACCTTTTCTATCTGTAATATAGTAATATAATACTGTATCATTTATCAGGCAAAATAACATTTTCTAACAATGTCAGTGTTCAGTTGCAGAATATCTCTGTGCATATATATATATATATATATATATATATATATATATATATATATATATATATCCTAGACCGAAGATGTATCTTAAAGGTTGTGTTCACCAACCTATTCTATAGGATTTAACAGGGAGAATAGGGCAGAATGGAGCGCTATTCTTCCCCTGTGACAGACCCCATTATAATTTAATAGGGCCCCACAGGCGTTACTGTCCTGATGTGTAACAGAAACCATAACCGTAATGTGAACAGAGCCTTAAAGGGGTTTTCCAGGGTTACAAAAAGCACAGTGGTGTTGTTTCTGAAAGAAAACTGCCATACTTTTCTATACCTTGATAACCTTTTTAAGAAGCAAATAAATTTATTTCTTAGCTTTTATTAGCTCTCTAAGTGAAGCATCGGGGGATCCTCTTCTACACAGTACTTACCGGAGCAACTAAGCGGAACCATGGCACCCCACCAGCTGTTCTTTCTCAACGTATGCAACAGTGTTATGTTTGTAGCACAACCATACATAGTGAGCATACACCTGTATCATTAAGGCTGGTGATCACTGGGAGTGCAACATGTGCAATACACCACTTTTTCAGCTTAGTATTTGTATTAGGCACACATTAGTTCACACATTTTTTTTTCATCCGTATTTTCAAAAAACTGATGCATTAGTGTGCATCCATTTTCATCTGTTTTTCCATTGACTTCCATTATAAAAGAAATGGATCAAAACGCATCCCTTTCTTTTTTAACGTACACAAAAATAAGGTCAGCTACGTCTTTGTGTCTTTGTGTCTTTGACACAAAGCTACGTCTTTGTGTCTTTGTCTTTGTCAGCTACATGCATTTTGATCTTTTTTTTTATAATGGAAGTCAATGGAAAAACTGATCAAAACAGGTGCACACAAATGCATCAGTTTTTTCATCTGTTTTTCATCTGTTTTGCAAAACAAAACGTAGTGCGAACCCAGCCTAAAAGTGCCTTCACACGTAGCGTATCGCTGCATATTTAACGCTGCGTTTTTATCGCTGCTTTTTTGGTGCGATTTTTACATGCGAGTTTTGATTTTCATGTAAAAGGCAAAACTCATGTGTAAAAATCGCACCAAAAACGCAGCGATAAAAATGCAGCGATAAAAATGCAGCGATACGGTACGTGGCAAGCTACCCTAACACAGATATATCAGCTCCCAACTGCATGCAGTATAGAGGACCTAGACACATTATCTCTTTCCCTCCTTATATACACCATCCTTACCAGATACAGTATACAGGTGAATACTTATCTGGGGGGGGGGGGGGGGTTAGCTATGATTCTGTCTCCCGTCTCCCAGGTATAAATTCTATCATCTTTCTCCATCATAGGTATAATACCATACCCACATATATCTTATCCCACAAAAGTTATACAAATTACCAATATACACTTATTACGGGAAATAAAGCTTGCTTATAAAGTGCTTTTTTCCCTGCACTTACTACTGCATCAAGGCTTCATTTCCTGGATAAACATGGTGATGTCACTTCCTGGATAACATGGTGATGTCACTTCCTGGATAACATGGTGATATCACTTCCTGGATAACATGGTGATGTCACGACCCGACTCCCAGAGCTGTGCGGGCTATGGCTGCTGGAGAGGATGATGGCAGGGGGATGCTCAGTATCCTGTGTCCCTCAGTGTCCCCCTGTCATCATCCTCTCCAGCAGCCACAGCGCGCACAGCTCTGGGAGTCGGGTCGTGACATCACCATGTTATCTAGGAAGTGACATCACCATGTTATCCAGGAAGTGACATCACCATGTTATCCAGGAAGTGACATCACCATGTTATCCAGGAAGTCTCCCGTCTCTCAGGTATAAATTCTCTCATCTTTCTCCATCATAGGTATAATACCATACCCACATATATCTTATCCCACAAAAGTTATACAAATTACCAATATACACTTATTACGGGAAATAAAGCTTGCTTATAAAGTGCTTTTTTCCCTGCACTTACTACTGCATCAAAGCTTCATTTCCTGGATAAACATGGTGATGTCACTTCCTGGATAACATGGTGATATCACTTCCTGGATAACATGGTGGTGTCACGACCCGACTCCCAGAGCTGTGCGGGCTATGGCTGCTGGAGAGGATGATGGCAGGGGGATGCTCAGTGTCCTGTGTCCCTCAGTGTCCCCCTGTCATCATCCTCTCCAGCAGCCACAGCGGGCACAGCTCTGGGAGTCGGGTCGTGACATCACCATGTTATCTAGGAAGTGACATCACCATGTTATCCAGGAAGTGACATCACCATGTTATCCAGGAAGTGACATCACCATGTTATCCAGGAAGTGAAGACTTGATGCAGTAGTAAGTGCAGGGAAAAAAGCACTTTATAAGCATTTCCCGTAATAAGTGTATATCGGTTATTTTGGGGGACGATACAATACAATACTTAAATAAAAAAAATTCCGGACTTCTAATTTAAGCCAGGTTAGTGTATTATAATTATTGCAGTATATATTCTATTAATACTATAGGGAATGTAGCATAACATTAAGCCAAGAGATACCTCTGTGAGACGGAAGCGCATGTGATGGCACATGATGTTGAACTTCTGCAGTTGTTTGGAAGAGAAGCCATATACATTGTGTACTGAGAAGTATTCTGGGTACATATAGTTGTATTTTTCTTTTGGGAAAGCGAATGTCAGGTTATGAAATTCCCCATAGCGGAAGAGCATATTCATTATAGTACTGCTCCCCGCCTTGTGCATTTTCAGGAAGAATATGTGTGATCGGGGTTGGCAGGAGGTCTTCTCTCTGTAAAGCGTCTGGTTGATGGGCTTCTTGCTCAGAGCTTTTTTATGCATCTTCAACATCTCCAGAAGCTCCAGCAGCTCCTTCCAGTCTGATTCTAATAGATCCTCCTTACTGAGATATTCTTCCAGTCTCGATAACATTTTTAGGTTCTGTTCATCATATCTGTATGCTGGAGGTGAAAACCTACTCGAAAGAACAAAAAGTATTTGTAGAATAATCTGGTTCCTAATTACTTATAGTGCAGGAAACAATTATTTAACCCTTTAAACTCCCTACTTCATCCACCAGTGCACATTACCATGTATTCCCAAAATGTATTGATTGTTACATATTGTATTATGCCATGGTTAGGCTATGTTCCCATTATAACTTTTTCTGGACATTGAATGGCCGCCTTTTTGGACAGCCGTCATTCTGGAATAATGGCTGTTATTTGCCGTAAATATGACAGCCGTCCAAAAACCTGGACGTAGTAGGAACACAGCCCTAAGAAGTTATTACACTGAAGCCAAGTCTTATATGCTCCATTCCTGGGACTTAGATACACCACGTATGACGTACGTAGCTTACATTACCTTTTTGTTACTTTGTATAAGATTGTAGGCTGTAGCCTTCAATAAGTGGGGTTAAGACGAATGCAAAAAACTATTTACACCTACATTTTACATGTAAATGTTGGATAAGTGACTGCTGGCGTCCCGGATCTTTAGATATCAAAGGGGTCAGATGTATTTAAATGGTAAACCTCCGGCCCTCCAGCTTTTGCAAAACTACAATTCCCATCATGCCTGGACAGCAAAAATATTAGCTCAATGAGGTTAACAGAGAAATTCTAATAAAACGGAAGTCATTGTTAGGCTATGTTCATACTGCACTGCGTTGAACTTTATGGGGACCAACGGCCATTGTTCACACATTGTATTAAACAATTGCCATTGTTCTCCTACGGCCGACATGTCTATTATTTGTGGCCTCTAATGCAGAAACAACGGCCGTTAATCCCACTGTGTCCACACAATATATGGTCGTTCTGCTGACCGTACATTGCACGGACTCAATGGTTAATTGGATTTCAGGCACACCCAAATGTGCTTGCAATCCAAATAAAATAAAATGATGTTCCTGCGGCGGATAGTAATTTCAGCCGCAAAGAACAAGCCAAACAGTGGCCTTTGTTTATACACTGTGTGAACATAGCCTAAATATTTATTGGGGAAATGTTCAGACTTTACCACACCACAACCTGATCAGGTGAGTAACAACTCATGGAGATTCATCATCGCTACCTACTCTCAATGAGAGGGCTTGATCGGTCAGCTTAGCATCTAGTAAGCCACTAAAATTCTGTTAGTTATGAATGTAGGGGAATAAGACACCACCATCCAAAATAAGGATATTTTATATTGTGTCTGTATAGATAAAGGGTGCCCTACTAGAAAAGTCCTGCTCGTGTATATGTAATAAGTGTCACAAGCACCAGTGTGAATTTAGTTTACAGAAATTAGATTAAAAAAAACATTAGACCAATTGATATTGAAAAAAGTAATGATCACAATAATGCAATGATCACCTCCTTACCTTTGTACTACATCAAGGTCATAAAACATCAAAATGATCATTGATATTCCAAAGAAGGTGACCAAAGCATACATCAGCTTCAAGGTGCTCAGATTGCTGTAGGAAAAAGCAAAAATGGTAAATAAAGTAAATTGTGGTTTTGGAAAGAAAAATATTTAAATACTAATTATGAGTGTGGGGAGCGTGTGGCGAGGGGGCGGATCGGTGGGTGGTCCGCTCAATTTGACATTTTTTCTGCTGAAAAATGTTAAAGAAACCTACGCCAGCTCTGATCCGGCATAGGTTTCACCATGTAGAGGCATTGCACCTCTACATAAATCCAAGGAGCATTGGCGCTGCAGGGACATTTTTAAGCCTGACGCAAAAAACTTAAACAAACACTAGTGACCGGTTTACAGATGGGTATTCTTTCCTGCTGTGGAGATTTTTGGCTTGGCATACATAGAAACATAGAGGACTGTTGGCAGAAGATCACCTGGCCCATCTAGTCTTCCCTTATATCATTTCTTAGGATAGATACATGCTTATCCCAGGCAGGTTTACATTCAGTTATTGTAGATTTATCAACCACATCTGCTGGAGGTTTATTCCAAGTATATACTACTCTTTCAGTAAAGTAATATTCTCTCACGTGGCTTATGGTCCTTTCCCCAACTAACCTCTCACTGTGTCCTCTTGTTCTTGTGTTCAGTCTCTAATAGAAACCACTTCCCTTCTGAACCTTATTTAGATGTTTAATATATTTAAAGGTTTCAATCATGTCCCCCTTTCCCTTCTTTCCCTCAGACTATAAAGATTTGGATCCTTAAAGCTATACTGTATCCACCAATCCCCCCCCCAACCACTGGTACCATCTGATTGATGAGAGTTAGTTCTTCCTGGTCGTGTGTTTTAAAATGTGCTGGGGTCTTGATTAGGGTAAAAAAATATCTTTTTATCTGCATCAGCCGAGTCAATGAGGTTTGGCACGTGCACTGTTTAGACAAGTGATGAATAGAGGAAATAGAGGGCGTTCCTAATGATGAGGAGGGCGTGAGGAAGAAAAGAGAGGCATCGCTGGGGCACAGACACTCTAGGCCACGCCGCCATACCTCATTGACTCGGCTGCTGCAGATTGAAAGATCATTTTTTACCATAACCAAAGCACTGGGCGCATTTTGGAAGACACGATCGAGAAGGAATCTTATCCAATTGATGGTACAAGAGGTTTGGGGAGGTGGGTTGGAGGACACAGTATCACTTTAGGGCCCTATTCCGCGGGACGATTATCGTTCACATAATCATTAACGATAAACGATCAAAACAACTGCTAGTGCGAAAGACCTGAAATCGTTCACCCATTTGCATGGAAAGATAATCGTTACTTATGATCGTTCTTGCGGTTGTCTTGTCGTCGCTATTGCATTCGTCACTACTGCGAACAACCGAACGACGTCTTATTCAGTGCGATCGATTAGCGAACGAGCAACGATAAAAATAGGTCCAGGTCTTATTAAACGATCAACGATTTCTCGTCCGGTCGTTAATTGTTAACTGCTATTTAAACGAATTATTATCGTTTAGATTCGAACGATTTAACGATAATCGTCCCATGGAATAGGGCCCTAAGTCTTTCCTGATATGTTTTATGCCTGACACCCTCCACCATTTTTGTAGCCCTTTGTACCCGTCCTATTTTATCAATATTTTTTAGTAGGTGAGGTCTCCAAAACTTGACACAGTATTTCAGTATACTAGTCATGCCCTAAAATTCCTAGTTGGAGCAGAAAGAGAAAACTAACCTGAAAAGTGGTGTGAGAGCTACTTTGCATATCCTCTCTGACCTGTTTGTGTAATGCAGGGGTGGGGAACCTTTTCCATGTTGAGGGCCGGTCGGGCCTTAATAAAATCATTCGAGGGCCGCACTCATTCGAGGTGCGCGGCAGTTAGTAGCAGGGGTTTGCAGCACCCGAACAAGGCAAAGTATTGTTCCCCTAATGCCCCTGCTATTGTAGTTAACCCTCTGTGATGCCCCTTGTACCTGATTTGAATCCTTAGTGATGCCCCTGGTAGCCTAGTTAACCCCCCAGCCATGTCCCTCGTGGCCTAGTTAACTCCTCAGTCATGTCCCTGGTAGCCTAGTTAACCCCCCAGCCATGTCCCTCGTGGCCTAGTTAAAGGGGTTGTCCGGCGATAAAAAATTATTCACAGAATAACACACATTACAAAGTTATACAACTTTGTAATGTATGTTATGTCTGTGAATGGCCCCCTTCCCCGTGTCCCACCACCCCCACCCGTGTACCCGGAAGTGTGGTGCGCTATACATTACCTGTCGCGTGCCGACCACGGTCTCCGATCGTCAGCAGTGACGTCTTCTTCGGGAGCTTGGCGGATCTTCCCGAGTGCCGGCCGCCCTCTGCAGCGTCATCCAAAGCTCAGCCGCGATTGGCTGAGCATAACTGTGCCCAGCCAATCGCGGCTGAGCAGCTGATGACGTGGCCGCGTCATCAGCCGCTCAGCCGCGATTGGCTGAGCACAGTTATGCTCAGCCAATCGCGGCTGAGCTTCGGATGACGCTGCAGAGGGTGGCCGGCACTCGGGAAGATCCGCCGGCCTCCCGAAGAAGACGTCACTGCTGACGATCGGAGACCGTGGACGACACGACATGCGGTGAGTATAATGCACCACACTTCCGGGTCTAGCGTGGGTGGGGGGAAACACGGGGAAGGGGGCCATTCACAGACATAACATACATTACAAAGTTGTATAACTTTGTAATGTGTGTTATTCTGTGAATAATTTTTTATCGCCGGACAACCCCTTTAACTCCTCAGTCATGTCCCTGGTAGCCTAGTTAACCCCCCAGCCATGTCCCTCGTGGCCTAGTTAACTCCTCAGTCATGTCCCTGGTAGCCTAGTTAACCCCCCAGCCATGTCCCTGGTGGCCTAGTTAACTCCTCAGTCATGTCCCTGGTGGCCTAGTTAACTCCTCAGTCATGTCCCTCGTGGCCTAGTTAACTCCTCAGTCATGTCCCTGGTGGCCTAGTTAACTCCTCAGTCATGTCCCTGGTGGCCTAGTTAACCCCCCAGTCATGTCCCTGGTGGCCTAGTTAATCCCCCAGTCATGTCCCTGGTAGCCTAGTTAACCCCCCAGTCATGTCCCTGGTGGCCTAGTTAACCCCCCAGTCATGCCCCTGGTGGCCTAGTTAACCCCCCCCCCCAGTCATGTCCCTGGTGGCCTAGTTAACCCCCCCCCCAGTCATGTCCCTGGTGGCCTAGTTAACCCCCCCCCCCAGTCATGTCCCTGGTGGCCTAGTTAACCCCCCCCCAGTCATGTCCCTGGTGGCCTAGTTAACCCCCAGTGTCTGCCCCAAATGAAAAAAATAAACATCCCACTCACCTTTCCTCCGCTCCCACGCTGTCCAGGTCCTCTTCTCCCTCCTCTGTGCCGGTCTTCTCCTGCAGGCGGCGCGCGATGAAATGACGTCATCGCGCGCGGCCCGCAGGATTCAGAAGACGTGCGCCGCGCTGGTGAGGCAGGAGCCGGCATACAACACATCTTCCTGTGTCTGTGCCAGCTCCTGCCTCACCAGCGCGGCGCACGTCACAGGAGGGCAGGAGTCAGAAGATGTGCACCGCTCTGAGGGGAAGGAGCCGGCACTCACAGCATCCTCCTGGCAGCTGTCACAGACACAGGAGGATGCCGTGTGTGTCGGCTCCTTCTCCTCCAGAGCGGCGCATGTCACAGGGGAGCCGCGGGCCACATCCGGAGGTGTCAGGGGCCGGATGCGGCCCGCGGGCCGGAGGTTCCCCACCCCTGGTGTAATGCATGGTAGTTATTTATCCTGCACGGTGTACTAAAAAAAAAAGCCCTGAAAAAGGAATGGCAAAATTGCTGTTTTATGGCCAACTTGCCTCCTACAAAATAGAATTAAAGGAGTAGCTTAGCAAAAAAAAAATTCTTTCCAATGAACTGGTACTAGAAAGTGCAGAGATTTATAATTTCCTTTTATTACAAAAATCTCAAGTCTTCCAGTACTTATCAGCTGCTGTTTGTTCTGCAGGAAATGGTGTTTTCCTTCCAATCTGACACAGTGCTCTCTGCTGCCACCTGTGTCTATCACAGGAACTGAACTCCTTCTCTCTATACTGGAAAGCATACACTACTTCCTGCAGGACATACAGCAGCTGGCGATTTTTTAATGAAAGTAAATTACAAATCTCTGGCACTTTCTGGCACCAGATGAATTTTTTTTGCTGAACTACCCCTTTAAAAGCAATCAAAAAATGTAACATATCCACACATGGTATCAATGAAAAGTAATTATGAAAAAACTGTATAAATTATTGCCATACAGTGCGGCAGTAACCAACTTATAAAACTTCATATGCCGTAAAGTCTAAATCCATAAGAAACTATTTCTTAAAATAAAAATAAACAATTAAAATACAGTTAGTTAATTACCGGTTTTTTTCGCTTTATAAGACGCACCTGGCTGTAAGACGCACCCCTGATTTGGACCACTGAAAACAGGAAAAAATTATTTCATGCTAATTAAACTTCCCTGGTGGTCTAAGGTCATGAAGGGGATAATGCAGTGAAGGGGTCAAAGTTAAAATAATTTAAATAACAGTGCCTTGTATCTACACATACACAGCTGCTGCATGCACAACACACACTCAGCTCTGCTACACCTTATATAAGATATTTTCTTGATAAAAAGTGCGTCTTATAAAGCGAAAAATGGTATATGTCCCTCAAAATAGAGCGCCTGAAAAATACAACCCACCCTGCAAAAAAGCCCTGATGTCGCTGTATCAATGGAAAAATTTATAACAATATGGCTTTTCGATTGTGACGATGGAAAAAGAAAATCCTGTGAGTCCAGAAAGGCTAAAAAGAGGCAAGTGGTCATGGTGTTAAAGGCTCCGGTTATGTTCAACCAGAGAGGACGGACCGGTTACACCAGACCTGCAGGGACTCTTCACCTATAGGATTTTTCTATAAATTATTGGTGCTGTTCACTTACTGATACACTATGGGGGAGATTTATAAAAGGGTGAAAATATACACCTGGTGTAAACTGCCCACAGCAACCAATCCCAGCTCCACGTATATTCTACCAGAGGTGTGAGGAGCTGTGATTGGTTGCTGTGGGCAGTTTACTCCAGGTGTATATTTTCACCCTTTTATAAATCTCCCCCTGAGTGTTAAAACAATGACATTATTATCTATTATCCATGAAACATTTGACATCATAGTAATTTTACCCTATTTGTTATGTGATTTGTTACTGTGTCTTATATCCTACATACTGTATAGTGCAGCAAAGCAGACCTGTGGGGGTATAGCTACTACGCAGTATGCTAAAATTATTATGTTAATTTGTTTTCCCTAAGACCCATTGGCATCACAACATATGGTCTTGTGATGCCAATGGGACGTAAGGGGAATATAGAATTACTGACAACTATAGATGACTGTTATCCCTGGCATGTTTCTGATCAGTTTTAGGGTCCTATTACATGGAGCGATTTTTAACGATTAACGACTGGCGATAAACTATCGCAAACGAGATTGTTTATCGCTAACCTGATATGGTTCACCATATTACACAGAACGATGGTCGTTAGTTACAATCGTTACTACAGTCGTTACTGCGATCGTTACTATGATTGTTATTGGAATCGTTACTATGATCATTTATTCCTTCTGATCTCAGCAAAACAATGGACAATGTGCAATTACACTGAACGATTAGTGAAAAAATGCGGGACTTGAGCGAACGATTGTGAAATTAGAGCAAACAATTAGCGAACAACTAACGATATTTTTAGGTTCAGATCTAAATCAACGATCAACGACATATGAAGGGTTTGGGTAAATTAAGAAAATTGTTTCCCTACTAATCCTCTGTTGACTTTCCTGACTCTAGTAATTTGATAGCAGGAACAGTGTAGTCTTCATAATTATTCTTGCCCTCAGCAATTCTACTACTACAAAGGAGGCTTCTCAGCCCCAGTACAAGCCAATGGAATACAGTATGTCAGGATTTGTTGGGACAGGTAATGGTAGATCCGTCATATGTTTGATGACTCTGCGGCAGCACAGTTCCCCGTCCTCCTCACTGCAATGAATGTAAATATGGGGAATATCATAAAGCAACCAAAAGCCTTTTTGAAACTCTACACTTCAAACCAAGGTGAAACCATAAGTATATACAAAACATAGCAGGGAGGATAGATATATGTGAATAGATAGATAGATAGATAGATAGATAGATAGATAGATAGATAGATAGATAGATAGATAGATAGATAGGAGATAGATAGATAGATAGATAGATAGATAGATAGATAGGAGATAGATAGATAGATAGATAGATAGATAGATAGATAGATAGATAGATAGGAGATAGATAGATAGATAGATAGATAGATAGGAGATAGATAGATAGATAGATAGATAGATAGGAGATAGATAGATAGATAGATAGATAGATAGATAGATAGATAGATAGATAGATAGAGATGCTAGATACATGATAGATAGATAGATAGATAGATAGATAGATAGATAGATAGATAGATAGATGGAGATGCTAGATACATGATAGATAGATAGATAGATAGATAGATAGATAGATAGGAGATAGATAGATAGATAGGAGATAGATAGATAGATAGATAGATAAATAGATAGATAGATAGGAGATAGATAGATAGGAGATAGATAGATAGATAGATAGATAGATAGATAGATAGATAGATAGATAGAGATGCTAGATACATGATAGATAGATAGATAGATAGATAGATAGATAGATAGGAAATAGATAGATAGATAGATAGATAGATAGATAGATGGAGATGCTAGATACATGATAGATAGATAGATAGATAGATAGGAAATAAATAGATAGATAGATAGATAGATAGAGATGCTAGATACATGATAGATAGATAGATAGATAGATAGATAGATAGATAGATAGATAGGAAATAGATAGATAGATAGAAGATAGATAGGAGATAGATAGGAGATAGATAGAGATGCTAGATACTAGATAGATAGATAGATAGATAGATAGATAGATAGATAGATAGATAGAGACGCTAGATACATGATAGATAGATAGATAGATAGATAGATAGATAGATAGATAGATAGATAGATAGATAGATAGATAGGAGATAGATAGATAGATAGATAGGAAATAAATAGATAGATAGATAGATAGATAGATAGAGATGCTAGATACATGATAGATAGATAGATAGGAGATAGATAGATAGATAGATAGATAGGAAATA
This sequence comes from Dendropsophus ebraccatus, assembly GCF_027789765.1. Taxonomy (NCBI): domain Eukaryota; kingdom Metazoa; phylum Chordata; class Amphibia; order Anura; family Hylidae; genus Dendropsophus; species Dendropsophus ebraccatus. Next base: position 109,515,381 of record NC_091459.1, on the reverse strand, counting down.
GATAGATAGATAGATAGATAGATAATAAATAGATAGATAGATAATAGATAGATAGATGATAGATTTACAATAGTATATAGAAGAAAGTATAAAAGCTATTGATTACATAATAATAATAATAATATTATTAATAATATTATTATTATTATTATTATTATTATTATTATTATTATTATTATTATTAATAATAATAATAATAATACAAAGAGTATAATGTACAGAGTAGCATATATGTACCTCATAGTCGCTTTCCTGAACATGTTTCCTGTACTTGTCTATAAATCATCAGGTACTTGTCTCCTTTCAGCCACCTTGTGTATGTGTCTCTGACCTATCATTGCAGACCTTGTAAATGCCAGTACTCTGTTTACGCTGATGAGTTGTTGCTTTGACACTTCCGTGGAAGCCTCCCCTTTGATGTCTTAAGGCTATATTCCCACATAGCATCTTAGCCAGTATTTTAGTCAATATGTTCATCGGTATTTTTAACCAAAACCAGGAGAGATCAAAAATACAGAAGATGTTCCTTTTTATATTTTTTACTTCACACACGGTAAAATAATAACAAAATACAGCTGTAATTTGGAGTGAAAATAAAACAATGTGTTTTTTTTCCCCAAAAGCAGATGGTAAATAATGAGGATGTTTATGATTTGGATGGTTGCAATCATTTACAGGCAATATTCTATATGGTGTGCTTGCGCTGCTGGAGAATTTCCCATTCACTTTAATAAAGTGCAACATTACGTGCATAAATCTAAAGAAATTGCCAAATAATAGCCAGAAATAGTACTTTTCCTCGTATACAGACATGACAACTTGTCCCTAAAAGTTGCCTGAAACAACAAATACGCCATAAGTTCTTATAGACCACTTTAGCTTAGTACAAGGTATTTCCATCTGCCCTATATACTTCCTGCCCTCCACTGACCTGTTTTTAGCTGCCGGGGATGAGTTGCATAATTTAAATAACTCCCATTGTAGTGAATGGGAGTTGCCCAAACTGCAGCTATGCCGTTTATTTGACTCTGGGAGCTACGCGCACAGTGTAGCTCTAGGGGCTCTTCCATTTGCATAATTCCCAGTAAACTTTATCTGGATGTGTACAAACACTTTACATCAGAAGAGTCATCCTATAATATCATCAATTACAGTCAACAGCTAAAATGTGAATAAAAAGATTTTATACATCAAGGAGTCAACAGAAGAAGCTTGGGACTTATAGTGATGTATGTATTTTCCTGAGAAGCATGGCCTACTAAGAACTGGGCCCAGGATTATTTACCATGTGGTGTAAGAATTCGGGATGATGTGATTGTGTTCTACATCTTTATTATGCAGAACTGTGCAAAAAGTTTTAGGCAAGTGTGAAAAAATATAATGCAAAGTGGCTGAACTGAACAGAATGTAAATCAGATCAGTATATGGTGTGACCGCCCTGTGTCTTCAGCATCAGTTCTCAGTACAATTACGCTATGTATAACGGAACTTGGCAGGGAACGTCGTCCTAGACATCTTTGAAAACCAACCACAGATCTTCTATGGAAGTCGCTGCTCAGATGCTTCTATCTCTTCATGTAATCCCAGACAGACTAGATGATGATGATCAGGGCTCTATGGGGGCCATATCATCACTTTCAGGGCACTTGGCTTTTTTTATGCTGAAGATGACTCTTAAAGGGGCACTCCAGCACTCAGCTGCTGTATGCTCTGCAGGAAGTGATGTATTCTTCCCAGACACAGTGCTCTCTGCTGCCACCTCTGTCTGTGACGGAACTGTTTTCCTGCTGCACAATAAAAAATTGGAATTGAAACCCATTGTAGCATTCTTTCCATACATGCCTATAACTTTTGCACTTATCTAAAGATACTACTAGATTCAAACGTGTTGGCTTATAGCTGTTTTCATTATGGCAATATTTGTATGCTGCCTTATTGTAAGTCTAAGATTGTCTTTATCATTGGATTTTAAAGAAATAAAAGCAATATAGTACAGTGGTACCTTGGTTTAAGAGTAACTTGGTTTAAGAGCGTTTTGCAAAAAGAGCTCACAGTTTTTAAAAATTGTCACTTGGTTTAAGAGCATTGCTTTGGTTTCAGAGCTCCCTGTACTGGGTGGGAGGGAGAGTTAGGGAGGGGCATGGCCTGCATAGCGGGGTCTACAGCCCTGTTCTCTGACCCTGGAAGTCTCCCTCACCTTCCAAATCATAGCAGATCCACTTCAGGCTGGGGCTTGCATAAGGGGACAGCACTGTGGAGGTAATCTCTTCATAGCTGTAACCCCTCTCTCCCTGGACAGAGAGTACTGCATTTATGTGCCCACATCTGTCCTGCTCATTCCTCCATGCTCCCGGCAGTATCTGTCAGCCCTTGTGTTTCCCACCCTCTCCATTTCTGCTATACTGTGCCTGTACTCACTCTTAACTATACACACTGCTGCTATAGTCTGCCTGCACTCACACTTAGCTATACACACTGCTGCTATAATGTGCCTGCACTCAAACTCAGCTATACACACTGCTGCTATAATGTGCCTGCACTTACACTCAGCTATACACACTGCTGCTATAATGTGCCTGCACTTACACTCAGTTATACACACAGCTGCTATAATGTGCCTGCACTTACACTCAGCTATGCACACTGCTGCTATAATATGCCTGCGCTTACACTCAGCTATACACACTGCTGCTATAACGTAGCTGCACTTACACTCAAATATACACACTGCTGCTATAACGTTCCTGCACTTACACTCAGCTATGCACACTGCTGCTATAATGTGCCTGCACTCATACTCAGCTATGCACACTGCTGCTATAATGTGCCTGCACTCACACTCAGCCACTCACACTGCTGTATAGAAACGTTTCTGTCACTGTTCTCCTGCACAGGTCTGTGATTCTCACTTCCTGATTGATCCAGGCTGAATACACACCCCTTCCCCATTGCTGCCATGTGACAACACAGCCCTCTGACAGCAGCCCTGCTTCTCTATTCTAGCTTGTTGTACTACGCTACTGCATTATGGGGATCTGCAGTTCCATCATGTATCTACAAACTGCTGCTGTGTTTTCAGGTTTATGCACTTACTATGCAGTATACTCCACATGCTGATCGCTATACTGTACAGTAACTTAAAATATCACATATCCAACAGTTTCTCATTGTTTATTTCATCTGTTCTACATGTTATTCAGAATAAAGAAATTATTATTTTTGTGGTGTGGAACCCTTTGTCTGCATTTCAATGATTTCTTATGGGAAAATTTTCTTTGGTTTAAGAGTGATTTGAATTACAAGCACGGTCCTGGAACAAATTATGCTCGTAATCCAAGGATGTTTTCACGCTCCTCAGCTGATCGCTGACACTTTTACATAAGCCGATTATCAGCTGAAGAAGCATTTCTAGAAACACTCCTGGCCAATAATTAAATCAGATCAGTATTTGGTGTGACCGCCCTTTGTCTTCAGCATCAGTTCTGAAGTATGAAGGAACTCGGCAGGCTTAAAGGGGAACTCCAGGTAGAGGGGGGGGTTATAAAACTTGCAGAAGCATATAGCATTACTTACCTATCTATACCAGTTTTGAAACTACCAAAAATCCATTTGTTTGGGGGTTTTCCTTCTGTATTGTGTGGCTGTACTTCCTGGTTGAGCAGTTGTACACAGTACTACAGGTTCCAGAATGCATTGCTTTCCCTCAGCTGTTCATCACAGTCCTCCACCCTGCACATTCCTCGCCCAAAGCTGCTGCAGAACTTCTAGGTTATGTTCACACATTGCAGTTTCATTGTGTTACTGAACTATTTGCAGTACTTTATCATTTCATTGTGTTCCCACCCACACAGTGCACTGTATCCTCTACCTGTAACACCACACAGCACACTGTATTCTCTACCTGTAACACCACACAGCACACTGTATTCTCTACCCGTAACACCACACAGCACACTGTATTCTCTACCTGTAATATCACACAGCACACTGTATTCTCTACCTGTAACACCACACAGCACGCTGTATTCTCTACCTGTAACACCACACAGCAGGCTGTATTCTCTACCTGTAACACCACACAGCACGCTGTATTCTCTACCTGTAACACCACACAGCACGCTGTATTCTCTACCTGTAACACCACACAGCACTGTATTTTCTACCTGTAACACCACACAGCATGCTGTATTCTCTACCTGTAACACCACACAGCACACTGTATTCTCTACCTGTAACACCACACAGCATGCTGTATTCTCTACCTGTAACACCACACAGCACACTGTATTCTCTACCTGTAACACCACACAGCACGCTGTATTATCTACCTGTAATATCACACAACACACTGTATTCTCTACCTGTAACACCACACAGCACACTGTATCCTCTACCTGTAACACCACACAGCACACTGTATTCTCTACCTGTAACACCACACAGCACACTGTATTCTCTACCTGTAACACCACACAGTGCGCTGTATTCTGTATATGTAACACCACACAGCACGGTGTATTCTCTACCTGTAACACCACACAGCACCCTGTATTCTCTACCTGTAACACCACACAGCACACACCACACAGTGCACTGTATTCTCTACCTGTAACACCACACAGCACAATGTATTCTCTACCTGTAACACCACACAGCACACTGTATTCTCTACCTGTAACACCACACAGTACACTGTATTCTCTACCTGTAACACCACACAGAACACTGTATTCTCTACCTGTAATATCACACAGCACACTGTATTCTCTACCTGTAACACCACACAGCACGCTGTATTCTCTACCTGTAACACCACACAGCACGCTGTATTCTCTACCTGTAATATCACACAGCACACTGTATTCTCTACCTGTAACACCACACAGCACGCTGTATTATCTACCTGTAATATCAAACAGCTCACTGTATTCTCTACCTGTAACACCACACAGCGCACTGTATCCTCTACCTGTAACACCACACAGCACACTGTATTCTCTACCTGTAACACCACACAGCACACTGTATTCTCTACCTGTAACACCACACAGCACACTGTATTCTCTACCTGTAACACCACACAGTGCGCTGTATTCTGTATATGTAACACCACACAGCACGGTGTATTCTCTACCTGTAACACCACACAGCACACTGTATTCTCTACCTGTAACACCACACAGTGCGCTGTATTCTGTATATGTAACACCACACAGCACGGTGTATTCTCTACCTGTAACACCACACAGCACCCCGTATTCTCTACCTGTAACACCACACAGCACACACCACACAGTGCACTGTATTCTCTACCTGTAACACCACACAGCACAATGTATTCTCTACCTGTAACACCACACAGCACAATGTATTTTCTACCTGTAACACCACACAGCACGCTGTATTCTCTACCTGTAACACCACACAGCACGCTGTATTCTCTACCTCTAAAACCACACAGCACACTGTATTCTCTACCTTTAACACTACACAGCACACTGTATTCTCTACCTGTAATTTCACACAGCACACTGTATTCTCTACCTGTAACACCACACAGTGCGCTGTATTCTCTACCTGTAACACCACACAGCACGCTGTATTCTCTACCTGTAACACCACACAGCACTGTATTCTCTATCTGTAACACCACACAGGACGCTGTATTCTCTACCTGTAACACCACACAGCACTCTGTATTCTCTACCTGTAACACCACACAGCATGCTGTATTCTCTACCTGTAACACCACACAGCACACTGTATTCTCTACCTGTAATATCACACAGCACACTGTATTCTCTACCTGTAACACCACACAGCATGCTGTATTCTCTACCTGTAACACCACACAGCACACTGTATTCTCTACCTGTAACACCACACAGCACGCTGTATTCTCTACCTGTAATACCACACAGCACACGGTATTCTGTACCTGTAACACCACACAGCACGCTGTATTCTCTACCTGTAACACCACACAGCTCGCTGTATTCTCTACCTGTAATGCTGATATTGGAATAAAGAACTTTTTAAATAAAATTTTCTTTTTCTTTTCATCTCCACGCACATATTATGATCAAGCATCTTTTATCTTTAAAGTTGATCCCCACAATAAGGATTTTATCTGATATTATCTTACATGGGATATACTGTTTATGCCTTGTTTTTTTTTGTGCAGGTGGGATTGGCAGTACCGGCTCTGATCCTCTCTGCCGTTTAGTATAATTTAATTGTGTTACTGCATCATTTTTGTGAAAACGCTGCAGTACTGCAATGACACTCCAACATGTGTGAACATAGCACTAATTTCACTGCAGAGTTTTGCACAATCAGCGAAGTTGCAGCAGCTGCTTCTGGCCGCTCAGAGATGGTGGATCATTCAGGAGATTGGGGGATCCAGCCAAGCCTCCTGTGACATCACACCCTGCCCCCTGTCTGTATCATCAGCCTGTGCTCAGCAATCACACACAATGTGAGACAGAGGCATAAAGTATTTGTCTCCTAAGCTGAGAGAGCAGTGGGAGCAGGAGGCAATGTGCCTATGGAGCCTATGGAGTCGGCGGAGAGGGAAGCGGGAGCGCGCATGGACGAGTGGTGGATTCTGCATGGAGTTTTCTGACAGTATTACTGTGTGCATATACCCTATAAGTCTGTGAGAATGTCATCAATAGAAGATGGTATGTGTCTTTCTTTAAATAGCATATTCCCACCTAACCTGATTTTACCAGGCTTCTTAGGTTTAGATGTGACATTGAGGGACATCAGTCTTGAAGTTCTTGTTCAACAAGCTGGTGGACATGGCATGGAATGCAGAGGTTGGACTGGGGGTCATATCGACTGATTACTGTGCAGTTCTGCTTTTAAGTCTGTTCACATTAAAGGGGTACTCTGTCTGTTTTTGTGCCATCGTGTGTATTTTATGCATTTTTTAGCAGGGTTTTTATGTGGCATAAATATCTATATAAATTACACACAGGGAATTTCGTTGAGCCATGTATTTGTATTTAACTGATTCAAATGCTTTGCTATAGGGAAAGAGAAGACATATTTCTTAATAATAAATTAATATAAGGCTAACAAACATTACATAAAGTATAGAAGAGGAGGGTAAGCGACTGGCATGAAATCCAAACTAAACCAGATATCGGAGGAGAACAGAGTGTCAGACAATGGCTGCTGACTGGGGGGATTTTCTGGGTCACATGCATTGTCCTCTGTCAGCACAGGTCATCACTTCTAGGTTTGTAGGTAGAAAAGCCTGGAAGATGAAAGAACGTTTCATCAGGGATATAGAGAGACATGGGCAAATCCCGCAGGATGGAGACAAGCAGATCAGTGTAAAGGACATATCCCGCAGGTAACTCATTATCCTATTATTACAGATAGATGGATTATTATATATACAGTAAGGGTGAAGCTTCAAGTTATTCATCTATAAAAGAAGAGGTGATAGCAACAATCTCTGTGTATGTTGTGTTATGAATGGTGGAGATTTAAAGGTATGGAAGACGGATTAACAGTAACATGGAATAAAAAGGTGTAAGATCTATGGATGACAGGTATAACATGCTCATAGCAATAAAGAGTGTACATAGGAGGGTAACACAAGTGTTATATAGTAATAACTACTTTAATAGGATTGGGGTATTAGCAGAGTATATACTATATATACCCCAAATCAGTTCTTAGAGCTGCTTTAAATCAGATTGTACATCCTATAGGAAATGAGCAACACCATTACTGCTAAGGGTCCTATTACATATGTGGTGTCCCACCACGGGTGTTCCTTGCCTTTACACCCCTCACAAAAGCATGTACTTCAAAGTATTAGTGGTGGTGAAGTATTAATTTTCACCACTAGATGTTGCTAGTATATGTATTGTATGCCTAAGTATTGCACAGCTGTAGCAGTTGAAGGGTTATTGTCTCTGTGATCTGTGCACCAATGACAGCTCTTTCTCTTTTCTACCTTTCTCTATCCTTTTTTTTTTTCTTGCACTCTCTTTTCACCTACTCACAGCACATGTTACATATGCTGTAGTAAATTATCATATGGGGATAAAGCCACACCTTTGGGAGTCTTACTCTGGATTCTGTAGAGGAAGGACGCAAGCCAGAACGGTCCCTACAGTGGTCAAGCTGGGCCCTGGCTTATGCCAGGTCCCCTGTTAGAAAACCCACAACTAGTCAGTGTCCAGTGTAGTCTAAGGTGTGATAGTGAACAGACGAACATGGGAAGCAAGAGCACTCTCTTCTTGAAAGCAGCCCTTCTATACACTATGCAGTGCTGAACGCACACTTAGAGAGGACAAGTCAGGAATCATCCCAGCCCATGCCGAGAACAAGTCTTAAAGTGCAGGACAGTATCCTGAAGAAATAGGAACTGATCCGGAGATAGCAAAGTTGCTAAAAGCCTACGTACTCTATCTCGCAGCGCGGGTGTCACCAGGAAACCTTGGCCACTCTGCTCATGCCAGGTAACAAGGTCTGGGACTTGTGTCACCCTTTAGGATGGGTCACCCGACACTACTTTCAAGTATTTCTATCTATTATACTTCTTAAGTTCCGGCACAACACAGTACTACATTGGGTTTGGTCTTTTTCAAGCTCTCAGCACAGATCTGGTTACTAAAGTCTAAAGTATCTTATCAAGCCAAAACCTTGTTGTGTATCACTGTACTAAGTATTCCTGCCGTAAAGAAGAGTTTATTTACTGTAACCGGACTCTGTGATTCTTGTCCAAGCACCTACACAGCCATTGCATCTTCCTTGGGTCACCTCCCCTTTCTGTAGGTGGCGGTACCGATAGTCCGGGTGGGTCACGACTCCACTCCGGATAAGTACCCAAGGGACCTCCGAATAGCCTGCCAGGTTACTGACCACAGGGGAAAGGGTTTGGCCAGCCTCACTAAACTCAGAGCAGGTGTGCCATCATACCTGTGTGCCCAACCGGCACTGGCGTCACAACAGCATAACACCTGGCTGAGCTATTCCCCGACCAACCACTACTGCAGTGGAGTCACACTTCACCATCTGGCAAGTGACCAGTCGCGCCTCGCAGCGGGGCATCACCACACATACACAGATTTTTCTGACAGAGTCTTGAAGCCAAATCCAGTAATAGATTTGAAAAGAGGAGAAATCTCAGTCTTTTTTATGACCTATTCTACTTTATAGTCTGTTCCTGGCTTTGGCTTCAATGATCTGTCAGATAAATCTGTCTGTGTAATAGGGCTCTTAGTATATTCTCTATATTATAAGGTTCAATGAATTCAACACAATTACATATATGGAATCCATCAAACATAGGCACATACAGGATATTCGCTTATGTATTATCACATAATATCACAGGGATATTAAGTCACACTAGTGCATAGTCAGTCAGTAAATTCAGGGCCGGTATCAGCACAGGGCTTACCCGGGCAAGGGCCGGGGCCCTAGGGCCTCCAGGGGCCTGGGGTTCTGATGTTTAGCCCCCTCACTGTAGTGCAGGGTGATCGGGCTGAAGAGCGTAAGGGCTCGTTCACACAGAGCAAAAGCAGCTGAATTTCTGCGCTGAAATTTCAGCCGTTAAAATAGGTGCAGAGCTAATTTCCATTGTATTGAATGGAAATTCTACTCTGCAGTTCACACGGTGGAATTTCCGCACTGAACTAATCCACTTTCCACCAGAAGAATGAACATGTTCATTCTTCCGCTAGCAGAAGCCTATACAAGTCAATGGGGCTCTGATTTTTTGTTTCAGCGCGGAATACGCGCGTAATCAGCGCGGAATGCAAGCGTAATACAAGCGGAAATTACGCGCTGAATCAGCGCGGAAATGGGGAAAAAAGGGGGGAGAAGGATTCTAGTATATATTCTGGTATAGTCTAGTTTACTCGCCAAATACTCGCTGAATTTCAGCGCTGAATGCATGCGGATTCAGCGCGGATTCCTTGAGTATTCCGCGCTGAATTTGTCAAGAGCTGATTACGAGCTGAACACTTTCCTAGCGGAATACGCAGGGATTCTGCTTACATTCTGCTTATATTCTGCTCGGAATTCAGCGTCAGTTGATTTCAGGCGGAAATATTTCCTCGCGTAATCCGCCCCTTTTGCTCTGTGTGAACGTAGCCTATGACAGAGAAAGAGCAGCACCTGTGAGCATGTGTGTTTGTGTGTGTGTGTCAGTAAGTAATGTGTGTGTCAGGGGCGTTGCTAGGGTCCCAAAAAGTGATATAGCTACACTACCATAAGGAGATATGATATTACACCATATATACATCACTAAAGAACTCCTACCATAAACGCTGGTGTTATATCCCAAGGCAGGAACCACATTCCTATCTACAGTATCCATGTTATATGGGGGAGGGGGGTCTGACTGCAGGGGCCAGGGCCGTCTTACCCATTGGGCATGGTAGGCGGCTGCCCGGGGGCCCTTGCATCCTAGGGGGCCCCTGCCCGCTGTGACATATTCCCTGTCCCCAGTCCCCAAGCAAGCTCCCTTGTAGGTATTGTGCCTGTGCTGCCGTCAGCCGCTCCCCCCTCCCCCCGGCCGACTTGACATCTTCCCTGTCCCTGGTCTGCACGGCGCAAGCGTCCCCTTGTAGGTGCTGTGCAGTGCCTGTGCTCTGAGTCCTGCCGTCAGCTACCCCCCCCCGTGTGTGGTCCTCAGACTCAGGCCAGCAGAAGGGAGAGGAGTCTGTGAACGCTGTACGCAGCAGCTGAGACTCCTCCTCCTTCGCTGTACGCAGCAGCTGAGACTCCTCCTCCTTCACGTATTAACTGAGGAGGACAACGTCAGGTCTCAGCCCATGAGGATGGCCGCCGGAGTACTGTGCAGTGAACAGGGAAACGTGGTGAATATATTACTTGCCCCAGATACAATATATGAGACATGTTGCTGTCCCTCTGCATATAAGCCTTGTTGTCTCCCTGTATACTGTATAATACAATATACAGGGAAACAACATGGCTTATATATAGAGAAGGGCAAAACAGCATGTCTCATATAGAAAGAGGGGCAACAACATGACTATTATAATATATATGAACCATGTTGTTTCCCTGTATACTGTAGTTGCCCCTCTGTATATATGAGACATGTTGTTTTGCCCTTCTCTCTATATATAAGCCGTGTTGTTTCCCTGTATACTGTATAATACAGTATACACAGACTCCCTGTATTATACAGTATACAGGAAGACAACATGGCATATATGCAGAGGGACAGCAACATGTCTCATATATAGAGAGGGGCACCAATATATATTAATTAGCCTTTTACCCATCACCTGTATACCTGTGTACTGGGTAGGGGCGGGGTTGCAAAGATGGAGGGGTTTTGATGGTGGCGGCCGCGGGGGGGGGGAAGGTATTCGCACCTCTGCCCAGAGGCCCATAATGCTGTTAAGATGGCCCTGGCAGGGGCCCATGTATTCTTGATAACAGGAACCCTAAAATCCCAGCATGAAGGGGCAGTCGGTCGCTGCACTGCTGACTAGAAGCCGCTTTTAGCAGCTTCATAGAAAATAAATGTTGCCACAGGTCTCTGTTCTTGTGATTGCTGGGCCCCACCATATGGACCCCTAATTAACCCTTAGTTATGTCATATCCAATGGACACTATGGATAAGGCATAACTTTTCCAGATAGGAAAACACCTTTATGTATGTAAAGTTCTCTATGCGTTTCTTGGTGTTTCTTTAGTTTTCTCCACACTTCAAAAAAAACAAAAAAAAAACAATAAAAGGGTATAGCAATATATGCCAAGCCAGAGAAAAACTCTCTAAAAGGAGAGAATGCCTATCCTGCAGACAAGTCTGTCATATAAAGAGGTTATCCCACCTTAGAAAAACATGGCCACTTTCTTCTAGATACAGCACCACTCCTGTGCTCAGTTTGAGTGTGGGTTATGCATCATAGTTCCATTGAAGTCAGTAGACCTGAATTGTCATACCATGCACAACCTGAGGACACGGGTGGTGCTGTTTTTGCCAGGAAGTAGCTGCTTTTTTTCTTATCCTGGATAACCCCTTTAATAGGGTAATTGGCTTCTTATTGTGAGCACCCCCGTACCACAGCAGGCTGGCTCCAGATCTCAACTCTTAATGCTGTGTTCATACTGTCATTGTGGTTTCCATCTTCAACAGAACCCACTACGCAGTGACAGACTGATCACTAGGGCAGTGACCAGCTGACTCCATTACCTTCTGTCTATTGGGTTTTGCTGCATTTTCTGCCATTTTGATAAAAATAATGTTGCATACGGCACTATTCTTCCTGTCAAATTTGGAGGGTCTGTTGGAGGCCCCAATGGAAGCCAACACACAAGATGACAATATTCATTGAATTCTGAACGTGAATATATGCTGCTTTACAGATTAACAAAATTTCCTTTTTTTTTTTTTTTTTACTGGTTTTAGTGTTTTATGGGGTCCCGTCATGTTCCTGCTCGCACAGTTCTGTTTGAGAGAGAGAAGAATGGTGTGACGTATCGTGTCCCGGCACTCCTCTACATCCCACGTTGGCTGACTCTGTTGGCGTTCGCAGAAGAGAGGCTGAGCGCCGATGATGCCCATGCTAATCTACTTGTACTACGTCGTGGCATACTTTACCACCACAGCTATGTAGAGGTCAGAAGGGGGTGGGATTATGGAACACATAATTCTAAAGGCTGTTGCCTAAAAGTTGGTATCTCATTGGCTTAGCTCCTAAAAATAATAAAACAAAGCTATTTTCATGCAAAACCAGCACTACCCGTGTTTTCAGGTTGGATGTGGTATTACAATTCAGCTCCCTTAACTAGATTGGAACAGATCTGCAAAACCTAAACTGGATACAGGAAGCTAAAATTATTATGTTAATTTGTTTTCCCTAAGACCCATTGGCATCACAACATATGGGGTAAATTCGCCCCTGCGAGCCCCTGGGACGAAGGAATATTTAATGAAAAAATAACAATTAAATTTTAATCCCCTCCTCCATGAGGTATAAATAGGCTCCACCTCCCCCTAGACCTCAGTCTAATTATAAAGAAACATAAAACACAGGGAGGGAGTCTTGTGATGCCAATGGGTCTTAGGGAAAACAAATTAACATAATAATTTTAGCTTCCCTTACGTCCCATTGGCATCACAACATATGGGGAATTAGCAAGCATTATCCCCAATGGGCGGGTTATTTATTACGTCCGCATTAAGAACAGATCTTGCAAAGGTTGTTCTTGACAAGAAAGAAGTATCCAGCCTGAAATATCTCACAAAGGTTGTCAAAGACGACCAGGTAGCTGCCTGGCATATGTCCTCAAGTGGCACAGCGGCACGCTCTGCCCAAGTGGAGGCCACAGCTCTAGTAGAGTGAGCCCTGGTAAATTCTGGTGGATCCAGATCAGCAGAAGAGTAACATAAGGCAATGGAGTCACAGATCCATCTGGATATTAAAGGTTTTGAAGCCTTTCTCCCCTTGTTTTTTCCTGCGAAAGGGATAAAGAAATTCTCGTCTTTACGAAAATCACCTACTCTATGTAGATAGATCTTGATAGCTCTGGATACGTCCAATAAAGAAAGATCCAAGTCTTCTTCAGATGATCCAGTAGGAGAAAATACAGGCAATACTATTGGCTGGTTGATGTTGGCAAATGAAGCCACCATAGGCAGGAATCCTGGAAGGAACCTAAGGATAACTTTGTCTTGGGAAAAAGTCACGTATGGAGGTGCGGAGCCAAGGGCTTGAAGTTCTCCAACTCTCTTAGCAGAGGTAATGGCTAGTAAAAGAGAAACTTTCAATGTTAACTTGAAGTCTACTTCCTCCCAAGGCTTAAAGGGAGGAAGACACAGGCGTCTCAACACAAAGGATAAGTCCCATGGGTCTACCTGCTTTACCAGGTTAGGCCTAGTCTAGCCTTAACAAAATTCTTTACCTCCAAGATCTGAAAGAAACGTGAGTTTAGGTGAGCAGAGAGGGCTGCTATGTGCACCTTGATGGAACTAGGTTTTAATCCTTTATAGAAGCCTTCCTGTAAAAACTCCAATGACTGGAGTAGAAGGTTTAAGTCCATCAATACTCCTGCTTACACACCAATCTTGAAAATCTTCCAAATCCGTGCATAAGATTTATTTGTAGTGCAACTACGAGCGTGAGAAAGGGTATACTATACCTTCTCAGAAAAACTAGAGTCCAATACGGTCCTCTCAGTCTCCGAGCTGTCAAGCTGAGGCTGGAAAGATTCCTGCACAGATGTTGACCCTGGAATATTAGATCCGGATGCAGAGGTAATCTCCAAAATTCCCCTCTGCTCATATTCATGGGCAGGGTGAACCATGCCCTCTTCGGCCAGAAGGAAGTTATTATTATCACTGACAACTGATCTTCATCAAACTCTGGGAATCATGGCTATGGGAGGAAAGATATACGCCAGCTGGTATGTCCATGGTATTGTCATTGAGTCCACTACCGTGGGATTGTCTGCCCTGTAAAGGGAACAGAAATTCCTCAGTTTGGCATTGCTTGCTGATGCCATGAGGTCTCTCTGAGGAAGCCCCCACCTCTGGGTTAACTGAATGAACACTCTCCTTGAGAGAGACCATTCCCCCGGTAATGTCAGGCCTCGACTCAGTCAATCCGCCAATATATTGTCGACACCCCTGATATGAATCGCAGAGAGTCTGGTTATTCTGGTTTCTGCCCAACAGAAAAATCTTCTCTACTTCCCTGAGGAGAGAAGGGGATCTGGTACCTCCCTGTTTAGGTACGCCACACAGGTCATGTCGTTCATCCGGATTCTGACTGCTCTCTGTAAAATAGGAGGAGAAAAATGAAGAAGAGCTAGGTAAATCGCTCTAAGCTCCCTCACGTTGGAGGGCAGAGCGGATTCCTGTTGACTCCAAGATCCTGCAGTCGTGATGACTGTCAGATGAGCTCCCCAACCTGTTCCTGAAGCATCCGTCGTGATGGTTATCCAGTGTGGTTCTGAAAATAAACTCCATGTTTGACTTGTCTCCCCCACATTAGAGAATGTCTTGTTTGAGTCGATAGAACATGCATCGCATCCAAGTCCTTCAGTCCTCGGTTCCATACTGTTAGTGCTTCTCTCTGAAGAAATCTCATGTGCCATAACGCCCATGGCACCGCGTCCGCAGCTGAGGCAAGGAGCCCTAAAAAGCGCATTAATGTTCTTATGGATACCTGACGAGGAGGAATTAGGAATTAAGTCTGATTTCTCTATGTTGATAAGCCAACCTAATTGTTGAAGTATGTCCTGGACATAGTTCAACTGAACTCTCAGAAGATCCTGAGTCTGAGTCATAATCAACCAATCATCCAGGTAAGGGATAACTTTATCCCCTGTAAACGGAAGCGAACCATCATGGTGACACTACCTTTGTGAAAACAAAGGGTGCGGAGGTATTCCGGGTGGAAGGACTTTGAATTGTAAGTGTCTTACCTTCCCCTGGATTTGGATGGCGAAGGCTCTCCTGTGAGCCTTCAGAATCGGTACATGAAGATATGCATCCGGTAGATCTATGGTGACCATAAAATCTCCCTCCTGGAGGATAGATTTTACCGATCTTATGTTCTCCATGTGGAAAGTCTTCTTTACGATGCATCTGTTGAGATATCGCAAATCTATAATAAGCCTCCAATTTCCGGATGGCTTCAGCACTAGTAACACTGGGGAGTAAAACTCCCTGACCGATCTCAGATAGAGGAACATCCTCTAGAGCCTCAATGGAAAGGAGGCGAAGAATTTCTGTCTCTAGGACTAAGTGTCTTTCTGGCTTAAGATTTCTTGACAGAAGAAATCTTGGAGGAGGAAGAGATGATAAATGAAGGACATAACCATTTTGAATAATATTTAACACCCAGTGATCTTTTCTTAATTCTTCCCAGGCAGGGAGAAACAAACTCAGACGTGTTCCCACTGGACAGCTTCTGCGTCAGAAGTCTGGTTTCTTGTTGGTGTCCTTATTCTGCTGCTTCCCGGAACCTCTTCTGGAATAGTTTCTTCCTCGACCTCTGTACTGGTATCTCCCTTTGCCTCGCTGAGGAGATTTTGCTCTGCGAAAGGAATCACCGCTCTTATAGGACAATGGTAGGGACTTCCCCTCCTTGTCAGACAATTCCTCCATTAATTTATCCAGCTCAGAGCCAAACAGCCTACCTGGCTGGAACTCCATATTACAGAGCTGAATTTTGGAGTTAGCATCTCCAACCCAGGGTTTTAACCATAGCGCCCTTCGGCAGCGGTTGAGAGCGTACTAGTTTTTTTACGCTAACCTGGTTCCCTGAGATGCATCATCGCAGAGGAAGTCAATGGCCATAATGACCTTTTTTAAGGAGCGAAGGACCTTGTCCCTGCTAGCTCTACCTTCCAATTTTCCTGGACCTTGGTCAGCCATCTTCTTAGGCTTCTAGAAACCTCAAAAGAAGAAATGGAGACTGCCCCTTGGGCTGCCGCTGCCGTATATGATCTCTTGAGGGCTACCTCCACCCTTCTATCCATCGGATCCTTGAGATTGGATCCGTCCTCCGCAGGCAGCACAGTACATTTTGACAGTTTGGCTATGGCCGGGTCCACCTTTGGAGGCTCAATCCAGTCCTTACATTGTTCTTCCTTGAGAACATATAAGGTCTTAAACCTCTTGCTCAAACCCGGAGCCTTTTCCGGTTCCTTCCATTCCGCCTGTAACATAGACAATGAAGTCTTACCCACAGAAAAAGCCCTAGGCTTTTTTGAGGAGGACCAATCCTATCCTCTTCTATTTCCTCAGGGTGTATTTCAGCTTGCACAGCTTAGCAGAGCTTGTGAATTCTATCAGCTGTGAAATACCCCCTGAATAATTCTTTCTCATCTTCAGAAGTAGAAGAGGTTTCAGAAGAAGATGATGAGTTAACTTCATCAATCACAGTAAAACTGAAAATGACCATAATCCTACAGCCATAAAGTAATATACTCAAAGGCTGGGAGTAGAGAGAAAAATACTCCATTTGGTCTTTAACTTAGGACACGGGCGGCGATTCTCATTAGCCGCTAAAGTCTTTTGCACATAGTCCTTGACCCATACAACTACATCCTGAACATCAGGCTCCTCATAGGTTTAGGTCTGCATGAAGGACAGCGTACTTAGGCATTATAAATATTTTTAGGCATTCATAAATATTTTTATGAAAGAAAGGATGAATCTTATCTGGAAAAAATGATCCTCCTACGGTATCCATAGCCGTCAGGTAGTGGAGTCTCACACTCGGTACATGAAGTGCTTCCTTAGAAGGTCTTTTGCCAGCAGCAGGACTGGTCTCCATTTCAGACATCTGCAAATAATCAATGTATTACAATACATATAAACCACTAGCCTGGCTAGAGTGATATCGGAAAGAGACACTAGGTGGCAGCAACACTTACTTTTAAGTATATAGAAGAGAGATCACAGCACTTTGCACTCAGATGTTTTCTATTAGATCCAAATGAGCCACAGAAAATCCTTCCAGAGGAAGACAGCCAGACCTAGAGGTAGCAAGAGCTTACCTTCTGCCTTGGACACACAGCTAATCCGGCATGCAGAGAGTGCGCCGCTGCCGGCCCCCTGAAGTGACATGACGCCGACGCCGCAGTGCTGAGACGCACGCAGCGCCGATGCGTTCCACAGTCGAACGCGACTGGAAGAAAAGCCAGCGGCTCGGGTGACACGCAGAGTGCGTTCCAAGAAGCACTAGGTAAGAAAAACTTAAAAGCTAAGACCTGCAGAAGCAAATATCAGGATACTACCTGGACACCGGCTCCAGCGGCATCCCAGCAATCATTACCTGTAGGGAAAACCTGAATGCAACAGGTTAACAAAGCATAAAACCAGAGGAGGGACAAAGTCCCCTAGGGCTAACAGCAACGAAGTAAAAAAAGACTGAGGTCTAGGGGGAGGTGGAGCCTATTTATACCTCATGGAGGAGGGGATTAAAATTTAATTGTTATTTTTTCATTAAATATTCCTTCGTCCCAGGGGCTCGCAGGGGCGAATTTACCCCATATGTTGTGATGCCAATGGGACGTAAGGGAAAGGTTCTGTTTCTAGAATAAAAGCAGCCATGTTATTCTAATCTAGACAACATTTAATTTTTGTTGGGCCTTTGCCAAAGATTTAACTCTTTTTTTCCCTCTTTTTATTTCTTCCCCCATTATTTCCCCCATCCTACCTTGTTAGGTGCCCCTCTTTGTGGGCTGTGGGTTGTAGTATCTGCACCTATCAGACATGTATCACCTATCCTATCCTATACTGTACTTTTTGTTTGGAAAGTATTGGTTCCAGAGATATGACAACTCATTACTGCACCCATATGGCAGTGCAGAAATCCCTACAGTCCCTACAGTGCAGAAATCCTTACAGTTTCATACTATGGAAATGTAGGGACTCCAAATACCATTGTACAATATCCATTAGTGTGCATGAGGCCACATTTTTTACGTTCCTATTAGACGCTCTACTGAAACCCTCTTTTTGCAATAGCCCTTGTATTATGCCTTACATTCTCACCATATTGGATTTACTGCAGAAATTCCCAAATAAAATTGTCAAGGAGGCAACACAAGGAAATCCAGATACCCAGAATTAAAAAAACAAAACAAAAAACACTTTTATTCTATAGTCACATAGTAAATTATAACATGCATAGTCATTATGTTATAAAAAAAGTGCCCCCCAGTTTCCTTCTGATCCAGCAGAGTATAAATGTAAAACTAGGAATAAGTATTATTAACGGAATGAAGCATATTATACGGTCACATTGTTTTTTCTTATATGTAGTGGTAAATATATACAGATAAATAATGGCGTATTGCATCTTCCTGCAGTGGGAGGATATGTTCGCAGTGGAGAAAGCCCACTTGCCGGGACACCGCTCAATGAACCCCTGTCCCATCTATGATGACTTTACAGGACAGATCTTCCTTTTCTTCATTGCTGTCCAGGGCAGGACAACAGAATCTTACCAGATCATCACTGGACGAAATTTAGCGAGACTGTGTTATGTAACCAGCTCGGACCAAGGCAGGACCTGGAGTGACGTCACAGATTTGACTCAGAAGGTCATCGGGGAATCACTAAAAGGTACAAAACAAAGCACAAAACCCTTCATTCTCTTAGGACCTCAATTTATTAATTCTGAAAATCAGATCACGGAAGGAGGGAAAACTTTATTTTGCTACAATGTACAATATACTGAGTAAATATGGATTATTTAGAGGAAAACAGGTCATAGGCCCCCATGGCTCATAAGAAATAAAAGCTAGTCTATCTGGTCCAATCCTATAGAAGAGCACAAGTTGGTAATAAAAACTAATATTGGCTATAATAGTACTTAACAGCAGAGAGCACATCCCTCTATTTGTATAAAATAGATGCCTAAATTAAGCATATTCAGCCCTAATAATACACAATTTTATTACAGTGGGGAAAAAAAGTATTTAGTCAGTCACCAATAGTGCAGGTTCTCCCACTTAAAAAGATGAGAGGCGTCTGTAATTTACATCATAGGTAGACCTCAACTATTAGAGGCAAAATGAGAAAACAAATCCCGAAAATCACATTGTCTGATTTTGTAAGAATTTATTTGCAAATTATGGTGGAAAATAAGTATTTGGTCACCTACAAACAATCAACATTTCTGGCTCTCACAGACCTGTAACTTAAGAATCTCCTCTTTCCTCCACTCATTACCTGTAGTAATGGCACCTGTTTAAACTTGTTATCAGTATAAAAAGACACCTGTGCACACCCTGAAACAGTCAGACTCCAAACTCCACTATGGTGAAGACCAAAGAGCTGTCAAAGGACACCAAAAACAAAATTGTAGCCCTGCACCAGGCCGGGAAGATTGAATCTACAATAGGCAACCAGCTTGGAGTGAAAAAATCAATTGTGGGAGCAATAATTAGAAAATGGAAGACATACAAGACCACTGATAATCTCCGTCGATCTGGGGCTCCACGGAAAATCTCACCTCGTGGGGTCAAAATGATCACAAGAACGGTGAGCAAAAATTCCAGAACCACGCGGGGGGACCTAGTGAATGAACTGCAGAGAGTTGGGACCAATGTAACAAAGCCTACCATCAGTAACACACTACGCCGCCAGGGACTCAGATCCTGCAGTGCCAGACGTGTCCCACTGCTTAAGCCAGTACATGTCCGGGCCCGTCTGAAGTTTGATAGAGAGCATTTGGATGATCCAGAAGAGTATTGGGAGAATGTCCTATGGTTTGGTAGAAACACAACTTGTCGTGTTTGGAGGAAAAAGAATACTGAGTTGTATCCATCAAACACCATACCTACTGTAAAGCATGGGGGTGGAAACATCATGCTTTGGGGGCGTTTCTCTGCAAAGGGGCCAGGACAACTGATCCGGGTACATGAAAGAATGAATGGGGCCATGTATCGTGAGATTTTGAGTGCAAACCTCCTTCCATCAGCAAGGGCATTGAAGATGAAACGTGGCTGGGTCTTTCAACATGACAATGATCCAAAGCACACCACCAGGGCAACGAAGGAGTGGCTTCGTAAGAAGCATTTCAAGGTCCTGGAGTGGCCTAGCCAGTCTCCAGATCTTAACCCTATAGAAAACCTTTGGAGGGAGTTGAAAGTCCGTGTTGCCAAGCGACAGCCCCAAAACATCACTGCTCTAGAGGAGATCTGCATGGAGGAATGGGCCAACATACCAACAACAGTGTGTGCCAACCTTGTGAAAACTTACAGAAAACGTTTGACCTCTGTCATTGCCAACAAAGGATATATAACAAAGTATTGAGATGAAATTTTGTTACTGACCAAATACTTATTTTCCACCATAATTTGCAAATAAATTCTTACAAAATCAGAAAATGTGATTTTCTAAATTTGTTTTCTCATTTTGTCTCTCATAGTTGAGGTCTACCTATGATGTAAATTACAGGCATCTCTCATCTTTTTAAGTGATGGAACTTTTGGTGACTGACTAAATACTTTTTTTCCCCACTGTATATGCCCAACAGCAAATACACAGGCATACATAAATGATGCTAAACCATAAAGGTATATTAAAGTAATCTGCATTGCTAACATATAACACTCATTTCATTAACAACAAAGTCAAGATGGCTGATGGAATGACATCACACAAGTACTGAAAGAGCAGATTATTTATAATGCGGCACAAAATGAATTGTACAATGCATACCGTAATAAAAATATACTATTTAAGATGTAAAATAGCCTATTTGTGAAGCAGAAAGCTAAAGCTTTGGCTGTCCAGACATGATGGGAATTGTAGTTTTGCAACAGCTGAAGGGCCGAAGGTTCCCCATTCCTGCTTTACAGCAAGCCCCATGGACATAGAAGACAACAGACTGGAGGAACCCATGGACTTCTATGGGACCATTTTTTCTGTGGTTAAAGCAACTCTGTACCCACAATCTTACACCCCCCCCCCCCAAACCGCATGTTCCGTCAGATAAGTGTTTTTAATCCAAGATCTGGGGTCCATTCGGCAGGTGATGCAGTTATTGTCCTAAACTTGCAGTGTCAAATTGGTGTGGCCTCGAGTACCCATCCCCTAGGATAGCGACACCCCTCTGTCCTTCCTCCCCGCCCTCCTTATCATTAGGAATACCCCTAGAACAATTTCTTCTATTCATCTCCTGTGTGAACATTGCACATGTGTTGGATCATTAAGGCACCTGTGGACTGTTTAGACAGGTGATGAATAGGAAAAATCCTGCCCGGGGACATTCCAAATGGTGAAAAAGTGGGGAGGAGGGATGGAGAGGCTTCACAGGCCTAGGGCACAGACACCCTAGGCCATGCCAAATTGACACGGGGCTGCAAGTTTAAAAGTTGTTTTTTAGGACAATAACTGCATCACCTGCCGAATGTACCCCAGGACAGATCTTGGATTAAAAGCAGCTATCTGGCGGTACAAGCGGTTTGGGGGGGGGGATCAGATTGTGGGTACAGAGTCGCTTTAAAGGGTATAAATGCAAAGAAAGATTGTTCCATGATACAAATTATGGGAAAGGTCAGGGGATCATGTTTCTGCATTAATAGTATAATAGCAGCTACTCTATTTTATAATGACAACTTCTGCATCCGTATAAATATAAATAATAATTCCGTAAAAAGAAAACTGTAGCTTGGCTTTTAGTTCCTGTAATAAGAGGTAATTGGAGCAAAGGGTTTGAGTAATATAAGTGATTCATTTCTCACTTTGCCTTATTCTGATCAGCTGCACTATGTTCCTAATTTAAGTTGCTATAGATTATATTTTTTGCGCACGTGGGGGTGAATGATTATATAGTGTATATAGAGAAGCAATGATAAAGAGACAGGGCTGATCCTATTCTAATCGATCTGTACGTTTTCTGTTTTCAGAGTGGGCGACCTTTGCTCTGGGGCCAGGACATGGTATCCAGCTAAAATCTGGTCGTCTTCTGTTACCCGCTTATACCTATCACATAGATTGCAGAAACTGCTTTGGGAAGCTCTGTCGTACCACACCACGAGCATTTGCTTTCCGCAGCGATGATCACGGGAAGACCTGGACATTTGGGGACCTAGTTCCTAACCTGCAAACTGTAGAGTGCCAGATGGTGTCAGTGGACGAAGAAGATGGCAGCAGTGTCTTGTACTGCAATGCCAGAAGCTCCTTAGGATTCAGAGTGCAAGCTCTGAGCTCCGATAATGGTATCGTCTTCCAACAAGGGCAGCTGGTAGAGAAACTGGTTGAGACGCCTAACGGATGCCACGGGAGTGTCATAGGTTTTCCCGCGCCAGTAAAATTTTCTTCAAGACTTACTGCTTGTAATACATTGTTGGAGCAGCCTGTGAATTCGATCACTCTAGATAAAACATTGAACATGGGGACTAAGAGAGTACTTGAGAAAGGGGGAAGCAATCCAAAACACTATCAAGTTAACAGACAAAGCAATATCTGTAAAGTAATGATTCACAAAAAGACAAAAGGGAAGACAACTGGCATGAGCCATAGAGATGATAGGATACAAGCATCATCACAAGTACAAAAGAGGTTTGTTAAGACCGACTATCAATTCCAGTTGCCTACTTGGGTTCTGTACTCCCATCCAACTAGCACTCAGAGGCGTACAAATTTGGGTGTTTACCTCAGCCCGTACCCTAAAGATGCCGACAGCTGGACGAGCCCTTGGATTATCTATGAAGGACCCAGTGCCTACTCTGATCTAGCATATATAGAGATTCAGTCTGGAGAACTTGGAGCAATGGTGTCTGCGCCTTTAGTTGTCTTTGGTTGTCTTTATGAAAATGGTGTAACATCTCCCTATGAACAGATATCATTCAGCATGTTCACACTATATGAAGTCATCCAGAACTTGCCCCCTAACCTGGCCTGTCTCCATCCATCTCTGAAACAAGATGGTAGGAGAGGAGTATGTTTAACTTCTTAGTAGGCTATGACAGTCATCAGTGGCATCTAAGTCCTCTGTCGGTGTTTCTCAAAGTTTTCAGACTAAGTAATCCCTACTGAAATAAACTCCATCAATGTATTCCTTTAATTATATACTGTGTTGCCGATAATAAAAACACATGTTAAATATTGGAGCCCGAAAGTCATAGAGGGCAGTAAGAGTTGGCCTTTAAAGCGACTCTGTACCCACAATCTGTCTCCTCCAAACCACTTGTACCTTCGGATAGCTGCTTTTAATCCAAGATCTGTCCTGGGGTCCGTTCGGCAGAGGATGCAGTTATTGTCCTAAAACAACTTTTAATCCTGCAGCGCTGTGTCTAACGGCCAGGACTTACATTTGTATATGCATTAGGCTGGCACACCCTCTCTGTCCTTCCTCCCCACCCTCCTCATCATTAGGAATGATCCAGGAACATTTACTGCTGTTTGAGCTTTGCACAGGTGTATTAACGATCCAGCCCATGTTCATTATACACACAGGTGGGGAATAGGAAGCAATCTGCCTGGAGCATTTCTAATGATGAGGAGGGAGGGGAGGAAGGACAGAGAGGGTGTGCCAGCCTAATGCATATACAAATAACTGCATCCCCTGCCGAAGGGACCACAGGACAGATCTTGGATTAAAAGCAGCTATCCGAAGGTACAAGCGGTTTGGGGGGGGGGGGGGGGGGGTCAGATAACTAACTGGAGCAGCTACTTGACTCCTGTTATATGGATGAAGCCCCCTGCCAATCTTTCTTGTATGTTTCCATACATATACATGGTGGTTTGGATAAGACTGGTCAACAAACGTACCTTTTTTTGGTCACAGTGTCCACACAGCACCCCGAAAATGGCATTTACAATCTGTGAGACGCACAACATGATCTGCAAAATGTTGCTTATAGCCATGAGAATGAAGAAACTGGAATGCCACGTCTCAATGTTAGGAGGATCAATACAGGTCCCACTCCAGCCGCGCCAGCCACTCCAGGAGGATATGCTTGGAACCATGACCACTGAGCTGTGAGGCAGGAGGAAGATGGTTTTATTATATGCACATCAATATAAATTTTAAGTCTAACATCGAAAGACACCATAGACCCTAAGTGCCCTATTACACAGAGTGATAATTGGCTGAATCGGCCGATTCGGATGATTATTGCTCCGTTTAATAGAGACATTGATCAGCCGATGACAGCAATCCTTGGCAGATCGTTAATTTAGGTTTGGACCTAAAATTGTTAGGCGCCGACCGAAGAAAACCCTAATACCTGACACCTTACCTCTCCCCGCTCCCCGTCTTCTCTCCAGCTTCACAGTCCCGGCGGCAGCAGCGTCTGAGTGACCTGTCAGCTCACAAGTCGCTCAACCAGTCACAAGCCAGGACCCCCGCAGCCTGTGATTGGCTGAGAGGCCTGTCAGCTGACAGGCCACTCAGACGCTGCTGCCGCTGGGACTGTGAAGCTGTACAGGAGAAAAGATCGGGAGCAGGGAGAGGTAAGGTGTCAGGTGTCTGGGCAAGGGCTGCATGGATATCGCTAACGTCTAACGTCTATGCAGCCCCTACTGCCCATATATGAGGCCATCTAATAGATCCAGTAAATGAGCTTCAATCTAGCAGATCGGCGCTTGTTTACTAAAATGATCGGGGCGGTAGTCGTCCCTTGTAATAGTACCCTAAGTTTCTGACGCCCAAATAAATCAGGTCAGGAAGAAAAAGAATTATATATCCTTCTGAACATGGCCAATGTGGTGAAATGAGCATGAGCAATTGAGTATCATGAGCTACGCGATGGCATTTATTCCCATTTCTCTCCAACCGCACATTCAGTGTCTCCCACCCGCACCTCACCTCCGTCTGACTATTGGTGTCCCCCAAGACCCCACCCCAGGGCCTGCAGTCTTCTCTGTCTATACCTTTTTTATTTTACGATCTGTATGTTAATCAAAGGCATTGGATGCTCCAGAAACCTACATAGCCTGGGTGTATATGTTAACAATGGAAATTTAAATAAACCAGACTTATAGGTATTATGTTCAGCTGTGTCCAGAACATGCACAAGTTCATGTTGCCAATATAAATCCTACATAGATGAACAAAATGTAGCTTAGTGCAGTTTACTGTACCTATTCTTTAAGCTTTTAAGTTTAGGATAGACCCAATTCTGTGTTACTCCTTCATCCTCTTGGTACAAGCAGTAGGGACCACTGAATAACCCAGCGACAGAGATTAAAAGAGAGATGGAAGCTCCAAGCAAAGCCACACAGGAGGAAACACCAGATATAAGCATCTGAAGGAAGAAAACAGCCATGAGTCTCTCTTATGATACTTCTCAAGCATAAAAAATCAATGTCCAACAGATCTGTGTAATACATACATACATACATATATATATATACACACACACAGTATATTATCCTCATGATTATTTATAGGTGCCATTTATCCCCGTTCTTATAAACATTCATTCTTGATCAAAGTAAAAATCCTACTAAGGTTACAAACCCACTTGCCGGATCTGCAGCGAGTCTCCTTGCTGCGTTTTTGCAGGGAGACTCGCTGCAGATCCCGGCCCTATACTTTTAATAGCAGAGAAACTCACAGCAGGGATGTACATCCCTGCTGCGATTTTGTCTGCAGCCCGCCCCATTAACCCCCCGGCCGCCGGACATTATACATTACCCGGTCCCCGTTCCTGCTTGCTTCGGGGCTCCCGGTGTCTTCCCGGCCCGCCCCGGCCAATCAGTGCGCTGCGGCGGGGCAGCGCACTGATTGGCCGGGCGGAACGTGCCGGGAGCCGCTGAAGCAAGCAGGAGCCGGGATCAGGTAATGTATATCCTGCCCGCCCCCCTGCAGCCCCGATCGCCCCCAGCCCCACGATCGCCCGCAGCCCCCGGCCGCACGATCGCCCGCAGCCCCCGGCCACACGATCGCCCCCAGCCTCGCAGCCCCCGGCCGCATGATCGCCCCCAGCCCCCGGCCGCACGATCGCCCCCAGCCCCGCAGCCCCCGGCCGCACGATCGCCCCCAGCCCCGCAGCCCCCGGCCGCACGATCGCCTGCAGCCCCGCAGCCCCCGGCCGCATGATCGCCCGCAGCCCCCAGCCCCGCAGCCCCCGGCTGCACGATCGCCCGCTGGGGGCGATCGTGCGGTCGGGGGCTGCAGGGCTGCAGGCGATCGTGCGGCCGGGGGCTGGGGGCGATCGTGCGGCCGGGGGCTGCGGGGCTGGGGGCGATCGTGCGGCCGGGGGCTGCGGGGCTGGGGGCGATCGTGCGGCCGGGGGCTGCGGGCGATCGTGCGGCCGGGGGCTGGGGGCGATCGTGCGGCCGGGGGCTGCGGGGCTGGGGGCGATCATGCGGTCGGGGGCTGCAGGGCTGGGGGCGATCGTGCGGCCGGGGGCTGGGGGCGATATACATTACCTGATCCCGGCTCCTGCTTGCTTCAGCGGCTCCCGGCACGTTCCGCCTGGCCGGGCGGGCCGTGAAGGCCCCGAAGCAAGCAGGAACGGGGACCGGGTAATGTATAATGTCCTGCGGCCGGGGGGTTAATGGGGCGGGCTGCAGACAAAATCGCAGCAGGGATGTACATCCCTGCTGCGAGTTTCTCTGCTATTGAAAGTATAGGGCCGGGATCTGCAGCGAGTCTCCCTGCAAAAACGCAGCAAGGAGACTCGCTGCAGATCCGGCAAGTGGGTTTGTAACCTAAGGGGAAACTATCAGCAAGTTAGAAGAATCTACCCTGCTGATATTTCCCTTTAGGGCATGGGGCACGGAGGGGAAATACGTGTCTCTTACCTTCATCCTCAGCGCCGTTTCCATCATATTAGTAGTTTAAACCCTATGCTAAAAAGTCATTTTGGTGCACTGGGGGGGGGGGGGGGGGGGGGATTACTAGCCCCAGTTCAACTGTTTGCTCCAGGCCAGCCAGCTCCTCCTAATGAATATCAGCAGAGTGGCAAGGACGGTTAGATGGGGCCAGTAGTCCCACCCCCAGTGCACTAAAATGACTTAAAGTGACACTGTCACCCCCTTTTTGCATTTTGACTGCCCTCCACAGGTGTAAAGGGTAAATGTTACAGCTTTCATTACTTATTTTATATTACACCTCATGGTGCTTGTTCTGGTAAAAAGTCATTTTTATCACCTGTGGATTGGTATATGTGGGCGGGGCCTCCCGACATATGTGCCACATCGCTCCGTCCCTAGCGCCACTTAGCCCCGCCCCATCAGTGACGTCATACAACTTTGTAATGTGTGTTATTTAAGTGAACGGCCCCCTTCCCCATGTTCCCCCCACCCCGGAAGTGTTGGTGCATTATACTTACGTATTCGCTGTCGACCCCGGACGTCATCTTGGGTCAACAACGTCATCTTCGTGAGGCTGGCTGGACCGTAGCTGTCCTCATGCTGGCCCCCTTCTGCCGCGTCATCAGCTGCTCAGCCGCGATTGGCTGGGCATAAACTATAAACTTCCGGGTCTAGCGAGGGTGGGGGGGGAACATGGGGAAGGGGGACATTCACTTAAATAACACACATTACAAAGTTGTATAACTTTGTAATGTGTGTTATTTAGTGAATAAATGTTAAATACCGCACTACCCCTTTAAGGAATAAACTCTTTTTATCAGTGTATGTGTACATACAAAGAGATGTCAATCACTATTTAGGACCGCCCACATGACTAATTAGCCCAGAGTGAGCATAGACGTACATGAATAAACTAAATATTATCCTGGAATTTAAATATCTTAATCTCCTTCACCACTTACATCACAGCGAGGTCCACAGCAAGATAGTCTTTTCATTTTAAACCCAGTGGTTGTGATTTGTATACTGGCCAGAAGGACCTAGGACATAATATTACATATCACTGAGTGCATAAATAATAGAGGGAATTTACTATTGTACACTGTATAAACATCTGTTCTGCCAATATAGAGGGGATATCTGAGATTAAACTACAATTACACAGTTATTGAGCAAAAGTCATGTATTTTTAAGGAGATATCTTTAATCAGCCAGTATATATGTCAGCCAGCATTACCTCATTTAGTTGTATCTTTCTATGTGAAAATTCATGAAACCCTTACTTAAGCTAGGTTATATAGATGTATATTGTTTCTGTGATCCCATGCGCAGCTTCTGGGCTGATGAAACAGATTCGTACTTCTATTAAAAAATCTCAAGTCTTCCAGTACTTATCAGCTGCTGTATGTCCTGCAAGAAGTGGTGTATTCTTTCTAGTCTGACACAGTGCTCTCTGCTGTCACCTCTGTTTGTGTCAGGAACTGTCCAAAGCAGGAGAGATTTTCTATGGGGATTTACTGGCACGGCAGAGGTGGCAGCAGAGAGGACTGTGTCAATATACCACTTCCTGCAGGACATACAGCAGCTGATAAGTACTAGAAGACTTAATAACCCGGGGTTCTGCTCCAGACACTCCTAGCTGTTTTTTTTCCCCAGAGATAGATATGGCCCATCAGGAATTTACTAGGCAGTGACCACTGTAGATGAAAATTCATCCCTATAATACAAGAATAGGAGCTGTTCCTTTAGAGAAAATAGAGGGGCCCAGAGTGGCGGGCACTGCTCTATGATGTCTATGTGCCCTGATGCATTTAAAAAATAAAAGTGACTATGTCTGTTACCATGTTATAGGCCACCTATACTGTCAGTGATAGTGTCAGTGATCTAATAACACACCCATCCATATACAACCCCAGATTTACCCAGGCATTTAATACACACGCCAACACATATGTAGAAGAACTACATATTATTCTACTTACCATAAGTCCTCCTGCCCAGACTCCCGACAGAAATCTAGCATGGCTGCTGATCTGCCGTCTTCTTATGTATGACCCATCAAGGTTGGGAAAGAGGAGGAAAAGGTTTGAAGTAATAGAAAGTAACGCCAGTAACATTAGAGAGAGTCCTGTACAGCGGGCACACTTCCCTGCGCACATTTCCCTAGAAGAAGGTTTACAGTTAATATATATCACATGTATACATTACAATATATAATGCAGATGGTTGAAAAATGTATATGAAGGCTTGCCAAATTTGTGTTTCCTTATAGCAGAATATATATATATATATATATATATATATATATTTACCTTTCTAGAAATTGAAGCTCACCAGGTTCTATCGCGGTATTGTCCAGCTATTCGCTATGTACTAGAAGAACGTTTCCCCATGAATCACTGCACTATAAGGAAGTTCCTCCTGCTGTCATATATAGGGCCTGACAAAACCACAAGATCCCAATTTTAGCCCAGAAAGAGGAATTCTTAAATGCGGAGATGGTCTGATGATGAAACCACCAGGGATATTGATACCGTACATGGTAAACCTAAAGAAGTATGGGTCTGTATCTGAAAATGTTATGTATTCTTCTACTTGCTGCTAAGGATGGATATATATGATACAAAGAAATAAGGGCAAGTATTATTATACAATAAAAGAGAAAAAAAAAAACCTATGTTTTTTTTAATCCTAAGCAACCCTGTGTAAAGTGTTTTTTTCCCCAGATTTTGTTAGTCTATGTCTCTCTTACCATCCTCCTCTCTTTACATAGGGGCTGCATACTAACAGTCCAGTGCACTTTTAGCTTTTTTATTACCACCTTGCGCTTTAAAGTGTTATACGGCAGATTAAATATATTCATCAATTATTGGGTTTGTCTTTGCCTTTCTTATCATCATCCCCATAGTACATAAGGGTAGTATGCTAATGTGGCAAATTTGTTCTCTTTCCAGCAGCTCTTTGTATATTGTGTTATTCTATTATGACCCTGCTTGTACTAATAATGTTATCAATCAGAAACAAATATTTACCAATGATTTCACAATTAGAAAATAGACCATTTTCTATTTTATTGATACCCCCCCCAACCCTTATGTTCTAATTGATCACTCAGGGGACATGAGCTTGGAGAGATTGTCAGCCCATTACACTCACATGATTGCTAATGTAGCTTCATCAAAGCTTGTGTGTCACTTGTCATAGAGACATGTCAAAAGTTTGAATTGGTCCGGGACTGAGTGTTCAGACTTGTACCAATCATGAGAACTAGACAGGAAAATGTGTGCGTGGTGCGGTCCTTTCCCGGCTCTATGTCACATGATGAGTTGGGCTAATAATGTCTATAGAGCCCGACTCTTTCACTAACACAGAGTGGGGAGCGCACCACGCTTAGCGTGGGCCTCTCCCGGCTCGTTCTTTCGATTGGTACAGGTCTGAACACTCAAACCCGGACAAATCAAAACTTTTAACATGTCTCTATAATATGTCAAAAGTTTGTTAAACTGACAGTGACACTTTAAAGGGGAAGTCCAGCCATTTGAAAAAAAATTGAAGAAAATAATAAATAATCATTACTCACCTCTTCTGGTGCCTTTCCAGCACTGGCATGCCGCTCTAGGACCCCCACCGGGCTGCAATGTCACGACCTAGACTGCCTGCTATGCTGAAGTCAGTGATTGGCTGATGGGCAATCCATCAGCCGGGTGCGGCATTTTCCCCTTGAGTCGTGACAAAATTGGAACACAGAGGAAAATCCTGGAGCCTGTAACCTGGAGCTTCGGGGGCAAGGGGAGAGGTAAGTAGTAGTTGTTTATTATGTTCCCCCCCATGCTGGCTCCCATTTTTTTCAAATGGCCGGACTTCTCCTTTAAGCTAACACTCGCTTCTCTGCTGATCACTCACTTTAAACAAATGTCAAAAAAAGAATCTACTGACTGCCACAGCTCTCTCCATGTAATAGGTGCCCAACCAATAGAGAGGAAAAACGATCCAGCTCAATTCAGTAAAACCAGTACTGCTTTATTGGAATTCTTTAAAAGTCAGGACATACTACACCATTGTGCTACACACTTCTAGGCTCTGCTGACATGTTTCGGACGCATGAGCTCTTGCTCACAATAGGTGCCCAACGAATGATTAAAGGAGAAGGCTGCGTGAACAACCTAGCCAATGTCATACAGCAATGGCCGTCTGATTACCGAGCAGTGTAACAAGCTGTGTAAGTGAGTGCTGATCTAGCAGATCAGTTCTGCTTTACACTGGGGGTTAGGCTGTCTAATACCGCCTAAGGAGGCATTCATACTGAGGAAAAGAGGCAGAAATACTGCTCTGAATTCCGCCTGCCTCACTGTCTCAATGTTAAGTATAGGGCACCTCCACTCTCTGCTGAAATAATTGACTTGTCAATTCTTTGAGCGGAGAGCCGCGGAGCCCTATACTTAAGATTGAAACAGTGAGGCAGGCGGAATTCTGAGCGGAGTCTGCAGCGAGGATTTCACTCGAAATGTCCGCCTCTTTTCCTCTGTGAATGCAACCTAAATTGGTTTCCTGGTGTTAACCCTTTAACTTCTCTAGAGGGACCTAGACTTCTGCAGCGAGGACACAGCACAGGCTAGTTGTAGTGCTGTGGTGGTGGCTTAGTTAGAGAACTTATAGAGGTACTGCTGCCAATCCTTGCAATCACAAAGTCAAGTATGTTACAAAACTGTTCTGTAGTATATAGGTGTAAGGTGTCCAAGTGTTTGGTCATGTTTGTAACTAAAGGAGAGGTCAAGATTGCAACTGGGCACTGCAGTGATAAAAAAGCTATAAAATGTATATTATAAACAGACTAATGACTTGGCTAGATGTAACCTATGAACTCAGCTGGAACGACTATTTGTATGCCTGTCAAGTTACAATAAGTCACATAAGAGGATACAATATTAGCCACTAAAAAAGCCCACAGAGTGCCAGTCTAGGATTCTGTGGCGTCACATTGGCTATGACATCATCTCTCTAAGACAATTGCAGACTGATAAAAGGATCATGTGACTTCTTGTGAATAGATGGCATGAGGAATATTATGAGAAACTTCTGACTTCTGCGAGTCACCAGGAGTAACGTGCAGCAACACAGGAGCCTGTCCCACTGTACTACACCATATAAAACCAATAGACAATATACTGTAGTGATCATTTCCTGTAACTAAGCTGGTTTATTACCATAACTGTGGGTGGCTCTGTCAGATCAGGAGTCTCTCACACTTCCTCTTACTATACTATTATAAAACTTTTTTAATGATATTTGTATGGGGCTATAAATGTAGTTTTGGTTTATACACACTATACTATAAGGTCATTTATATCCCAGCTACACTATTTCCCAGCAATGTTCCAAAAAAATTTATGCCAGGGGAGTAGCTAGGATTCATGGGGCCCCATAGCAAAATAACAAAAACAAAACCTGAACGAACACCCCCCCCCATACACACGCGCGCGCACACACACACACAACACATGGCCAATGGCTACATGCTCTGTCAGCCCACTGTATTCAACTATAAGGGCCCATTAGGAGCCCTTATGGTTAAATACATAGGTGCAGGAGCGGACTACCCTTCATGTACTGCAGTGCGTAGGTGACACAAGCCTAACTTACATGCTGCAACACAAAAAAAGGGTTAAAAGCAGAAGAAAAGGAGATGTCTGCTTCAGGCTTGTGCGCTGATAACCTCTAACCTCTGCAGGAAATCTGGAGAACAGAGGTCAGGGATTATCAGAGCAGTGAAACAGTGATCTCCTTCTCTTTTACTTTTTAACCCTTTTTTTGTCACTTACACACAACAGTACATAAGGGGTTAAGCAAGAGGACACAGGATGGCTCTTATTTTCCCTGTGCACCCCCAAATTGCAGGTAACAGTCAAAAAATCGTTTGTGTGTCGTTGATCGTTGATTTAAATCTGAACCTAAAATCATCGCTAATCGTTCGCTGTAATACCACATTCATTCGCTGTAGTTCTGCATTTTTTCACTAATTGCTGAGATCAGATGGAGTAAACGGTCATAGTACTTCCGGAGCCACTGTCATTCTTCTGAAGCTCTCCCAGCAGCCGAGCGTCTCCGAGCTTCTCCGATGAGATGCTTGGCTGCTCGGTAGATCCCTGACGTAGTCAGTGTACTGCCTGCATCGGGAATGTGACAGGAGACATGCGGAGGCCGGAAATGGGCCCCAAGTGAGTCAACTGTTTTGTTTTGGGTTTTTTTAATAGTGGTCGCCACATACGGTGGGAATGCGGCCATTTGAGCTCCCCCACCATATAAGACAACCCCCGACTTCCAAGAAGATTTTTTGGGGGTTAAAAAGTCGTCTTATATGCCGGAAAATACGGTAAATCATTTTCAGAGCATGTATAAGTTTTGGCTTGGAAAGCAGTTTATTGCACTTTTCTGTCCAAACAAAACCTCATATATGCTCAGAAAATGAACTGAATGCAATCACTAGCTGACTACATTCATGCCATTGAAATAAATGGGGCTGTGTCAATCCAAGTATAGACACATTGCTGGACAATTATCAGATTCTGCGTATGTAACCTGAAGGCACAAAAATGATGTAACCCAGCCTTTAGATGGGAAAACCCCTTTAAGTAAATAAGTAGACTTTTTAAAGGCAAAGCAGCTTTAGGAACATGAACATTATCAGTAAGTTAAAATATACAATCTTACCAAATAGTGTGGGGAAAAGCAGAAATGAGTGTCTCATGCTGATGACTGTCTTCTACAGCTTTGTGCCGATGATTGGTGATATTTAGCAAAATGTCACAATGAAACGTTAAAATTCCCACACAACCCCACACCTATATTTAGCACATTTGACTTTTGGACAAAGCTCTTTGCTTCCTATAAAAAAAAATAAAAATAAAAATTATGCTTTTTAGGGTCTATTAGCTTCCCTTGTTTAGGGTCCATTCACAAGTACAGGGTTGATGTGTTCCATTATTTAGTTACATTGATATCCGCAGCTTCAAATCTGCTGCAGATCCTATACATGTGAATGGTCCCTTAAAGGGACCCTAAATATTAAACTATATTAAAACTATCAGACAACCCTATACGTGGTGTGCTGCTGGAAAAAAAAAAAAAAAACACTTTGTACTATTTTACTGAAATGTATCATCATAAAATGATCTGTTAGGGTACAAACACACACGACATATACGCTGCGTATTTACTGATGCGATACGCAGCAGATTAGATCTAAATAACTGAACACAGTATCAAATCTGCTGCGTATCTGCTGTGTGTTTGTACCCTTAAGCTAAACAATTTTTGGTGACTTTTTTTTTTTTTTTTTTTGATTTGTGGTTCATCAGAAAAAATGGTAAATTTATAAGACTTCTGCCCCTGTCCACATATATTTTGGCCTCCTTCCTGTGACTGCTCCGGCTGTCTCAGGTGTGAAGATGCCTTCTCTTTCCACAGGTCTTCAATAGGATCAGAGCTATAGAAGCCACTTCAGAATAGTCCAGTGCTTTGGTATTAGCCATTCTTGTGTTTGGGTGATTATCCTGTTGGAGGAGCCATGGCCTGCCACAGAGTCCAAGCTTTCTGACACTGGACAGCAAATCTCGCTCCAGAATGCCTTCAGTCTTGAGATTTCATTGTACGTTGCACAGATTCAGGAGACCCTGTGCCAGATGCAGGAAAGCAGCTATAAAACATACCTGAGCCTTCTCCATGTTTCACAGTAGGTACAATGTTCTTTTATTTGTATGCTTCTTTGTTCTGTAATTTTATTTTTAATGTCTGTGAACGTACGGCTGATGGCACTAGCCTAAAGCCCCAGTTTTATCTCGTCTATCTATTCTGTCCAAAGGACAATCTCATAGAAACATGGTGGCTGGGGAATACACAAACTTCCAATATAGCCTTTTATGATTTGCTTCCTACAGTGGTTTTGTCCTCAGTCATCTTCCATGAAGGCCATTTTGGCAGTGATGGATGTTGCGATCTGACACTGGTGAACCTTAACCTTGCAGTTCCGCTCTAATCTCTTTGGAAGTTGTTCTGGGCTCTTTAGCTACCATTCCTGTTATCGTTTCTTCAATTTGCCATTTGTCATTTTCCTCTTGAAGCCACGTCCAAGGAGGTTGGCTATAGTCCCATAGACCTTAATCCTCTGAATAATATGTGTAACTGCAGTAATAGGATCATCAATGGCTATGGTCTTAAAGCCTTCACCTGCACCATTTTCTTTCTAATCTCCTGAGAATGTTTCAGTGTGGTACACACCAGAATGCCAAACAGCACCAGAGGCCATTTTTCAAATCTGACCTGTCTCACTTTATGTGGCAATAGCTCTGTGATGCTTTAACTTATCCACGGGATTCAGAGAATTTTTTGTGTGATATATTCTACATTATATTGTGCTTAGGTCTGTTGTAAATTTTGGTTGATATCCTAAACATTTTTAAAATTCTCTACATTCACCATGTAGGCTTAATCACGTGACACCTAGGGACTGTGGGTTTTTTTGTATTTTTTTCTTTCACCTTTTTACTGTCCCACTTGGGGACTTGACCGTGCCAGCCGCTGATGACTAGTATAATACAGTGCAGTAAAGTATTGATCAGTACTGCAGTGTATTAAGCCTGTCGGTGTTAAGGTCCATACACTTTAGACATGTGCTTCTCAACTCCAGTCCTCATGGCCCACCAACACGTGGTGTTTTGAGGATATCCTATACAAAGAACACCTGTGATAACACCTGATGCAGTATAATTATATCACCTGTGCAATACTAAGGAAAACCTCAAAACAAGACCTGTTAGTGGGCCATGAGGACTGGAATTGAGAAGTACTGACTAGTCTGCCATACCCACCGCTCTGGCAACCACTAGAACACTGCAATCACTTTTGTCAGGATTGGAGCACTGCTATGATTAATAGCCGGGACCCACCATGGATGGCACAGGCAATGATTCTGTGTCAGTGTCATCCAGTAGGCGTGACCATCCGGCCATTTGCGGGAATGCACTAAAAAAAATAAATAAATAAAAAATATATATATAATATATATATTTAATAATAATAATAATAAATAATAATAATAAATAGTACAGCTAGGCCTGCCTGCGGGAACAGGTCAACAAAAGGGTATCAACATTTTTGTGCACATGTAAAACGTTAGGGCTTAAAATAATACAGGCAGTATTAATAAATCTGGATACACAGTCACAATAAGATACAAAATTGTATTTTATTTATAAATGAAAACAAAATAAACAAATTTACATGATAACAGACATTGATGTAATAACCGAAAACCTGTTGTATTCATCACAGTATTTAACACTGATGAGAAAAAAAATATTTGTATATTATATATTACAAAATGCCTGAAAAACAGCAGATTTGTATTTTGGATTGAGGATAAATAGAACAGATTCCCACGTGTACTGACAGTAGGATGAGTATGAGATTGTATAAAAGATTACTTCTAGAGTCCGGGAGTGAATCATCACCCAGAGCTGGAATCTCCCATCCTACATGTCCTGTCAACCATTTCTTGACCTAGTACTGAAATTAACAAAATTGAGGAAGTTTTAAGTTATAGGGGCTTAACTATTATATGCAGCCTCTTAGAATTTTATATAAAGGAGGTATAGGGGGAGATTTATTAAACATGGTGTAAAGTGAAACTGGCTCAGTTGCCCCTAGTAACCAATCAGGTTCCACCTTTCATTCCTTACAGACTCTTTGGAAAATGAAAGGTGGAACCTGATTGGTTGCTAGGGGCGACTGGGCCTGTTTTACTTTACACCATGTTTGATAGATCTCCCCCATAGAATCTATGATCAGTCCGATTCCTATCGGCACTTAAAGGGAACCAGTCAACAACCTGAACGACGAATAATCAGGGTGATCCTTGGTGGTTTCTGCCAGCCTGATCTCTCCCAATACCCAAACAGAATAATAAAGGCTGTTGGGGTGGGGGAAAAGCCATCAGAAACCACCCGGATGTGACTAAGGCAGCATGAAAGATGATAGGTTCCCTCTCAAAAGGATAAAAGTAGTTTCTGAATTGAAAAAAAGACCATTTTTCCTGCAATCTAAGACAACCCCTTTAATGCTTTCATTCAGGCCTAAGGTTTCTAAAGAGAGCCCATAACACACTATACAAACCTGATATAATCAGCAAACATGGCCTAATGAATGACTACTTTGCATAAGGCAAGTCTACATCATTGTTCGGTAATCTTCAGGAACACTAGAATACGTAGAGACCAAGACTGCATTACCTGTCACAGACCAACTAGATCACTGCATGGAAAAAAACCCCCAGATCAATATAACGTGATTCAACAGAGACCAGAACACCCTCTGCAGATGCTCCGTAGAGGACCTGCTGTAGGCTCATCTATATAACAGCCATAAGGCTACAGAGCCATGTGCTGGGCACTGTGTGGCAGCACATGGCGCCTCCCCTGTTGCCATATGGTGCCTAATATGCAGGAAATAATTTTGCAAGGATTCAATCCAAGAGAAAACTGCATTCAATGGAGCATGGTATGATAATTTTTGTTACATTGTACATATAACTGTTACAGCTCCATATAACTGAATATTGTATGGAGATGTAATACAGCCTTAGTTATGAGGCCAACGTATGTAATCAATTTAACTTGGATAAACAGCTATATTAGGCCACTATTTTAATGTTTCCTACAAAAACAATAAAGCCTACCAGGCCATTTTATACTTTGGTCATACACCCACTGGTCCCACTGGCACCAAGAAACTCTCCCTGATGCTAGAAGTCTGTGAGCCTGACAACATCAAGGCAATTGTCAGACATGAGATGGTGCTGTACCCTAGAGGTGGATGTGCTGAAAGGAATAATCCACAGACATCAGGAAAAAAAAACAACATACATGACAATCCAGCTGTCTTACTAGAAGCTAACATAGAGGTGCCACTAGATATTTACTGGTGGAGTAGCTGCATTGTAAGGATTAAACCAAAAATGTAAACTAGGTCGCTGTGAACTACATTACCAAACCAGGCATCAGACATGATACATGGTTTTCGAACCTGGTATATAGTTACACCGTATAGGTAGGCAGCCGAATGGGAGAAAGCTGAACAAGAAAACATTTATAGGGTTTGTCCAGGATGGTAAACAGAAACAAACAAACAAACAGTGCCACCCATGTCCCCAGGTTGTGTGTAATATTACTATGCAGATCACTTCAATGGAAAAGAGTTGCAAAACCCACACCTGGGAGGACAAGAGTGGCAATGCTTGAAATAAAAGCAGCCATGTTTGGTTGGATACCCCTTTAATCCAATATAGTCCAGGCATTTTGACAGGTCAGCGGAGCAGTGCAAATATAGAAAAAGATGTATTTAAAAACACACAGAGCGTGACTTGAGGGGAGTGTATATTAAAACATGGCCACATCTGGTATTCAAGCTCATTTCCAGTCAAATAAATGAGGCAAAGCTGCAATACTACACAGACAATCAATGAATAAACTAAAAGGAGCATTCCCACACTAGTTATCCCCATCCATAGCATAGGGAGTAACTAGGTTATCAGTGGGGGTCAGACCGCTGAGAAGCTGATCACTGAATGAATGGAGTTCTGGCTGCATGTGAGGTTCACTCTTTTTATTATGGGGACATTTCTCCTCAATTCTAGTGAAGTGCAGGGGACTCACAATCACTTAGGGCCCAATTACATGGGTCGATTTGGAGGAGCAAGTAAGCGTCGACCGATCAGATCAGTGCTTGCTCGCTCCTCCTTCCCTGCACTATTACATGCGCCAACAGTGAGCGGGTAAGAGCGAGGGGGATCTCATAGGAGATAACGGCGGTCCTGCTTCCGCTCCTATTGCACGGAGCGAAGGCCAGCAGTCGTTATTGAAGTTGAAAGACGAGGATCACCCGACATCGAGCTTGTCGGCTAATCATTGCCTTTTACAGGAGCTATTACACCAAGCAATTATCGGGGCACATATGGCCGATACATGATTTATGTAATAGGGCCTTTAGTTATTTCCTATCCTATTACTTTGGTCACGCAAGGGCCAGTCTTTTCTAAGTGTGCAACTTGCTCTCACACAACTTTATTACAGTAGCAACTTTCAATGAGGGCTGTGGCAGCATAAGGTCCAACCTGTGACCAAACATCCATCATCAAGCATGGACTGAGTGACAGTCATATTGCGACACCATTCACTAACCTAAAGGTGCAATGTTGCATGACCAAAGTTGACATGCAGATTTGGTTCAGTCTGAAGATGGTTTTTCCAAGCACAAGTTATTTACTTTTAAATATAAGCGCTCTTTTTAGCCCCCCCCCCCCCATACGCAGGCTCCAGTACAGCCTGAATCCATAACATTTTAGCGCATAGAAGTCAATGGGTTGAATTTAAAAACTTTTTATACTGTTCACACATC
Organism: Dendropsophus ebraccatus; assembly: GCF_027789765.1. NCBI lineage: Eukaryota > Metazoa > Chordata > Amphibia > Anura > Hylidae > Dendropsophus > Dendropsophus ebraccatus. The sequence goes on along the minus strand of NC_091459.1, from coordinate 109,475,690 downwards.
CATATTAGTTCCCCTTTATTACATCCATACTTAGGCAAAATAAAGAGGAGGGGGAAAAAACCCCACACCAAAAGAATTGTTAATTCTTTAACAAAAAATTAAAATAAGTGGATGAAATAAATGTGCAAAGGAAAAGAAAAATTAAACTTGGAACCAAACATGCAACTGTATAGAATTTTTTTTTTAATCTATCATTTTTCAGAGAGCAATAATGAAACGTTATGCATGCACACTTCAGTGGCACCAGACTAAAATTTTGATCCTGAACTGAAAAGCTGAACTCCCATTTATATAAATGGGAGACATGAGACAAAATAATTGAATTATTTTTATTTATTTATCATCGTATAGCCCTCACTCACCAGCAGAATATTTTATTTTGGTCTTCCAGGAGGTTCTCAACCGTGACATTTAAATCGTATACATATTTTCGCCAGATGACCCATAAAATGAGAATAGCGAGTGCCCTCGAATAGAGGAATTCTACTGAAAAATATGTTTTTCCATATAGGTTGATTTGTGATATATGCTGCCCATTCCCCCTCCAAGAATAATACACATGGCTGCCTCCAGTATTCAGTAACATGTTTAGAGACAAATGTAAGATTCCCAAATGGTCGAAGTTTTAGAATTTAAACATGTAAAATTTGTAATAAATGAGATCAAAATGAAAAACTTTGCAGTTTTTGCAAATAATAATAAAAAAAGTAATAAATAAGTCACTACCCTTAAAGTTCCGAATTAACATATAAACTATGGAAAGTCAAAAAAGACTTACAAAGTTGGCTGTGACCATTCCAATAGCTGGGAGTACCTGGCATCCAGAGGAAGAGGCCTGCCTATTCCAGTACAGTTAAGGAAAAGTGAAAACTGCCTATATGGTTCCTCTCAGCACTGAAGTCTCCCGGATAAGGCCTCCCCAAAACAACTATAGGTCACGGATACTTGCCATTTCCAAGCAATACACATTAAGGATGAGACAAAACTAAACAGGAGAACCAAAAAAAATCTTATTAGGAGTGAAAAAGTAACAGAGGACGAACAGTAAGGAAGGTAATAGGAGGTTGGTCAATTTCTTTCTTGCACAAACACAGTCTCTTGAGGACACAGTCCGGCTTCTTGTAATGTGATATCATAGTCCAAGTGTGATAACTTCCGTCGTGGAAAGTTGGTTAGGAGCTCGAACCTCTCATTTGGATATCCTTTTTGCTGCACATGCTTAACCAGAGCCTGGAAGACAAAAGAAAGGGAGACATTAAAAATGATTCAAAACTACTTTAAAAGGATTATGGGTTATTGTTTTTACAGCAAAGGTTGTTGAACAGGATGTCCAATCTAAAATACATACCATTAACTTGGCCTTCTCTGGTAATGAGATTTGTTCCCTTTTCCCATCTGGGTACCTCAGCATGAGCTTTGCTTTGGGGCCTGGAGAGAGAAAAATTAAGAAAATATTGACTACACACTTTCAGTTTTAGTCTTTAGAGCCAAGGCATGTTGTTGGGTTAGGATTGCACCTAAGCATGTTTCAGTATCGTAGTCATGGGACAGCAGCCTTAGTAGAAGAAACACTCATCTGTGTTATAACACCTATGCATAGGAATACACAGTCTATATACTTTATTAAATCATTATCATTGCATTTAGAGTCTGTGCATCCCAATATACATGTGAAACAAAAGACGGGCGTGTAGGCTTAGTGCCCACCACTGTAAAATATATAGAAAAGCAAGGGCATAACAAGCACATTCTTTTGGCACGTGTTGTCTATAGACACATTGGACATATGCAGGACCATTTCCACTGCCACAAGCAGACCAATCCTATGTCTTAATAACAAGAGCTGAATGGGCATCCCAAAATGGTAGAAGAATGCTAGAAAGACACCGACCAAATCTTTCAATCCACCAATTACAGATAACCATTACTGCTATTTTATATGATGGTCTGTATGGATAAATATAGAGCGCACACAAATCACCTTACCAATGATGCAAGCTACACACTGCACTATATACGTACAATCTCCATACAATCTCCTTTTTAAGGGCATTGGTTAGGAAATTATGTATTTCTGAAAAAAAACCTTAAGTAGATTTTTTTTTTTAAACAAGTTGCCAGTGTTCAGATAATACATGCAGGTATGCAACCTACAGCATAGTACTGACCATTACTAGTGTCAGGACATTCTTCTGAGGATTCATCATTCCCTAAACGAAAATCGAATTCTTGATCCGAAGATTCTATGACAGGTATTTCAGGTATCAATGGCTCGTTCGAGGAGTCTTCCTCTGCTTCTTCTACAACTGGCTCTGCTCGACTTAAATCATCTTTCCTGGGACTGATGGTTTTAGACGGTGCCTTTCTAGATTTATTGTTGGAGGTCTCCTCTGGCGGCCTCTCCTCCTCCTGCTCCTCCTCATGATCCGATCCACAGACAGAGATAAACTCTTCACTGCCGGAATAGAGCTCAGTGTCCGATTCCTCCTCAAAACGAGTCGTTTGTTTACCGGCTGAAGAGTCAAAATGGGTCTCTTGCAAGGAGGCGCGTATTGCCGCTTCTAACTGACTGTCCTCACTTGCATCGATGAGGCTCTCCTGGAGGACAGTAAGACCACTAATCCAAATTAGAGGAGTAAGATTAAACAAACAAGGGCCACAGTGCTCAAAAACACAATATATATTAAAAAAGTTTTTAGAAGGTAGTCAGCTGACTGTACATGTATCGCTGCACTAAGGCTATGCTCACACTGTGTTTGGGGTGAGTTCACTGTAGAGAAAAGGGCAATCTGCAGCATTACATCAAATAAAAGGCTAAACGTGTCATGCATTGTCCACTGTTCTGGCTAACAAACAGGGGTCCCCTAGAAAGTGTACAAAAATATGTCAAGAAAAAAAAAAGTGTAGACCTTTATACTTACAGAACGCAATCGTTTCTTGGGTGGACTGCTGGAAAGTCCGTCAAGCTGACCATGCTCTGATAAAAATCCTGTCACTTGCTCTAAGAAGGAGTTAACATCTAACTTGTGCCATTCAACCATCTTCTGGCCTTTAGAGAAACAAACAAAGAAGCGGCTTAAATCACTGAGATCTTAAAGGAAGGAAAAAAAATAATAAATAAGCTTATAGCCAGTGGCCATCACCTGTACGAGGGTCCAATATGGAAACATAGGGAAAATCCGATAACTTGTAAAACTGAATGTATCTCTGGCCTTCTTCACTGTCATGATATACCTGTGAGAACACGACATTGAAACAATGGTTTGTTGGTACTAGGACAGATGCATTGGATTGTGTGAAAGGTCCTTTACTAGTTTTCTACACAGTAAACAAAGGTCCTGGTCAATTGTTAAAAATAAAAACAAACACATACACTAGAAACAGATATCTGCAACCACATTTTCACCTTGTCTTCCATAAGCTACCCTATAAATCTATGCAATGCCACATAGAGCTTAGCAGAAATCTTTGAACACGCATATATAAGCGGGTGTCATGGGGGAGGGAATGGCGGGTCTAGTCACAATCGTCATGCCAGACTTGCTCAATTGAGAGCCTGAGAGAATGCTGATGGGGCGAAGTATGGACTCTTATTGTTTTATTGCAAAAGGAAGCAGTAAAGGGGAATTTACTGTATTTTACAGATGCTATGGATAGGGAAGCCCTGTAGTGGAGTGTTTCCCAGCCAGGCATGATGTATGAATATCATGCGGGGAAACTGTCTAAATCTTTGTGGCACTGTAGTGACAGGGTCTGCCATTACAGTGCCGTGGACAATCAAACCGTTTTTCGCGTGCCTGTAGCGTAAAACGTCAGACATTTTGATCCAAGGGGATCTAAATGCTCTGACCCTTACTGATCTAAAAAACAAACAGGCAACAATGTACATTTCTGATCATTCCCACTACTGAGGGGTGCAAGTGTTGTACAGATTGACAGAAAGACCCCAGAGCAGAGCAGGGATGATCAGATACAAGCAAATAGCAATCTCTAACTACCTCCCATTCGTTTTAGGAATAAGTAGGGTGTCAGCACTCTGCCCCCACTACTCAAAACGTCTGACATATTAATGTTTTTTTGTTTGTTTTTCCTCTTTAAAAATACAGGTACCCATTAATGTTATAGCTGATGGGTATGTAAGGCACAGGCAGCAAGTGTAATAGCATCTAAAGTACAATATGATGCACTATATAGCGCTGTCCACTCTATGTTTGGGGCTGCGTATCAGTGTAGAGCTACTACCTGCATGTAGCTTGCAATGGTAACAATATAAAACAAGGTATCTGATCGCGCTCCTCTTGATTGCTAAGTCCTCAGGGCGTTGGCTTGAAGTAGTGCCTATTTAGTTCTCAGGCTGTGTGCACACTATGGTTAAACCCTCTCACTACAATGGAGTGTGGAAGATAAATATATATAGAGACACAAATAGTATATATTGAATGATAGATATTTAGTTTGGTATAGATAGTAGCGTTCCCCTAATCACAGGAGTATATTCTCCAAGGTAAGTTTATATACTTATGAAATGGAGCTAAGATAAACACACTCACCCTCTCACTGTGATTGCATAGCAGAGTCCTGATGTGCTCCGGTAGTACAGCAGTTTTTGTCTGTTGTTCCCATATACAAAATGATACTTGGTTTGCTGTTCCAATTCTCTGTGATGGCTAGCAGTCCTTGATCCTCAGTTCTTTGCGTCCAGAAGAGCACGTCCCAGCCGGTGACTGCTCTGTTATCCGGTACTTTTGTAGAACAGGTAAGTCTCTCAGAAATTCAGTGTGACGTCACAGTGAACTTCTGAGACTTTGAATTTCTGAGAGACTTACCTGTTCTACAAAAGTACCGGATAACAGAGCCGTCACCGGCTGGGACGTGCTTTTCCGGACGCAAAGAACTGAGGATCAAGGACTGCTAGCCATCACAGAGGATTAGAACAGCAAACCAAGTATCATTTTGTATATGGGAACAACAGACAAAAACTGCTGTACTACCGGAGCACATCAGGACCCTGCTATGCAATCACAGTGAGAGGGTGAGTGTGTTTATCTTAGCTCCATTTCATAAGTATATAAACTTACCTTGGAGAATATACTGCTGTGATTAGGGGAACGCTACTATCTATACCAAACTAAATATCTATCATTCAATATATACTATTTGTGTCTCTATATATATTTATCTTCCACACTCCATTGTAGTGAGAGGGTTTAACCATAGTGTGCACACAGCCTGAGAATTAAATAGGCACTACTTCAAGCCAACGCCCTGAGGACTTCGCAATCAAGAAGAGCGCGATCAGATACCTTGTTTTAGGCTGGGTTCACACTATGTATATTTGAGGCTGTATTTGTGAGGCTGTATAGCAACCAAAACCAGGAGTGGATTGAAAACACAGAAAGGCTATGTTCACATAATGTTGTAATTGAGTGGATGGCCGTCATTTAATGGCAAATTTTTGCTGTTATTTTAAAACAACGGCTGTTATATTGAAATAATGGCAGTTATTTACCGTTATATGACAGCCATCCACTCAATTTCAACATTGTGTGAACAGAGCCTTTCTGTGTTTTCAATCCACTCCTGGTTTTGGTTGCTATGAGGACCTGACTTGAGGACCAAATACTGCCTGAAGTATACAGTGTGTGAACCCAGCCCTAAAGTGTAATAGCATACTGTATTAATCTAAAAAAAAAAAAATATGTAAGGGTCCATTGACACGAACAGAATCTGCAGCAAATCTAGTTACATTGATGTCTGCAGCAGACATGTGAATGGACCCTAAAGCTTTATTACAACCTAGTGGAAGTAGCTTACCTGCCAAAATATAAAGTGTTCCCGTATTAGAGTCTTTACAGAATCATTACTCCAAATGTCCCGGTTTAGGCACTGACAAGCAAAATCCTGCACATTCTGGATATTGATCATCAGCCATTTGTTCTTTAGCTGCCCACATTCCTTCGCCTACAAAAAGGAAAAGAAATATTCACAACTGAACCTAAAACAAAGAGAATGTATGAAGCACTAAGTATGCAACCTAAATGTTTATATACATGTACATTTTGATGGTTAAAATACTAAAAATACTTCATATATACAACACATGATTTCATCAGTTACCATCAATGTTTTATAACAATACATTCGTATAGATATGTTTAATATAATGACATTTCATATAGCAGAGCTAGAGGCTGGAGCTTCAGTACATTTAAATCCTGGTTCACACATTTATACCGGTGTCTGTTGCCGCAGACCGGCAGCTATGGACAGCACTATGGATGTGTATCCCTAGCCATCTGCAATTGCACAGACCCGTTCTTAGGTAAATAGCGATCCTGCCGGCAACTGCAGTCTGTACTAGGGCCTGCCAGCATTTTTTGCCACACGGATCACGACCCCATAACACCTACAGGCGTGTGAATAAGGCCCTAGAAATGAAGGGTCCTTAAACTGTCCAAAAATACAGACATGTAAACGTACCCTAAAGCCTATGTCTCCTTTCAGATTAGTTTAGAGTAGTGTTAAATAATAGTCAGTTTTGGGCAAGATTTATTCTCTGATGTTTTGATGATTTTGACTGGCAGCTATATCGGTTAAATGGAGAATAAGAGATGAGGAACCCAACTCACACTTTACGTTTACAGGATGCTGTCACTGAAGTTAAAGGGTCCTCTCTGGATTTCTTCTCTTACTACATTACTTCTCCTTTTAGGGTGTTCTGAAATCAGAAAAATAACATGGGTAATAGCAGCACTGCCTATGCTATTATCATGTTTTTATTCTATTTCAGCAACCCTTAAAAGTTTTCCTACAGACTGGCAACTCTGCTTTTCCTGGTTTATAAAAAAATAAATAAATCACCTTCTCAACATACTGACCTAATTCAGACACAAAAGTCAATCAACACTGAAGATCTATTAAAAGGCCTACGCACTGGTGCATCTCCCTTATGAGTGGCATGTTTAATTTCCCCCCATTTTATGCAGTGTATTCTATGCATCTCACTATAGACCACACGTGTCAAACTCTGGCCCTCCAGCTGTTACTAAACTACAATTCCCATCATGCCTGGACAGCCAAAGCTTTGACTGCCCAGGCATGAGTAGTTTTGCAACAGGTGGAGGGCCTGAATTTGACATCCCTGCTTATAGACTAAACAACCTCTGATTGCAAAAAAAAAAAATAGTGTATGTTAGAAACCAACCTTACATGGAACAGATTTCATACCATTTTTTACAAACTTTTGTTTTTAAAGGGGTTATCCAGAGTTACAAAAAAATGTATTAGAATTTTATTTTCAATAATTCTGTTCAGTCTCAAATAATTTTTTTTCTCAACTTAAAGGGGTTATCCAGCGCTACAAAAATATGGTCACTTTCTTCCAGAGACAGCACAACTCTTTACTCCACTTTGGGTGGGGTTTTGTTACTCCGTTCCATTAAAGTGAATGGAGCTAAATTGCAAATCACACCCAAACTGGAGACATGAGTGGTGCTGTCTCTGGAAGAAAATGGCCATATTTTTGTCGTGCTGGATAACCCCTTTAAGTTAAGAAAAAATTATTTGAGACTGAATAGAATTATTGAAAGTAGAATTCTAATATACAGAGGATCATGGTGCTTACCTCTGACCAGTGGAATAATGGGGATGATCCCCCCCTTTCCTAACCACCTAGGACACCCCTCTCTGAATGTAGGCATCCATAAATAATATTCACCTATGCACATACCTATAATCAAAGAGTAACATCCAACTGAAGAGACTAGTTTACAGTAAACCAGACTGTGCGGACAAGTACCCATTTGTTGTAATGTGCATACACATGGGCAAATAACACTTACTGTCTCAAAGCTGCCTTTATGCATGAGGTCAATAGGTGGTCGAAACAGATCAGCCAAGGTAGTTAATTTTTTATCAACCGCTCCTCCATTCCGCAATTCCTGCTCCTGGCGGACTACAGTGATTAAAGAGAAGGAAAAGTAGGAAGATTAGATCAGTGAGAATGAAAACAAATCATTTCTGATAAAAACTCTGGTAGGAGTACCACCATAATAACAAAGTTATAGTTATCCAGTACTGTCACCTACTGGTCTTCTGGAACTCCTGATCCTGTGATGTCACAACCCAGCTCAGAAATGCCCATTCAGCCAGTGACTGGGACGGGACACCTCTGCAGTCACTGACTAGCTGATCGGGCAGTTCCTACTAGGTTGTAACAACACAGTACCTGGAGAAAACTGGAGACTGGAGGATGAGAGGTGACGCTTATAACTTTATTAAGTTCCCCTCATTTTCCCTGAGTTCTCCTTTAATTCCTCATATACATAACATAGCATTTAATTTTCAAACAATTCTTGTGTCTTCACAGTGTCATTACACTACTATTTGGCTGGCCTATAAAATACCAGTTGTCTACAAAAGAATATAGTCAGTGGAAGATTTTCTCCCTACAAAAGTGTTAGCATTTGTACATAAGGGGTCTGTCAGCAGATGTGCCCATATGTAATGAGAGGCAGCGAGTAATCGCCCCACTAAGGGAGTAATTGAGATAACATGTATACACTATGGAATTGCTGCTTACTGCAAGCCCAAACACACACCATTCATCCTAACATCACATGAACACTTACTGGTCTCAGTCTGAAAATCTCGGAATCCGTCAAATACTGATCGAGCCGGTCTACGTCTTTTGGGAGCTAAAACAGATACATAAACAAATGTATTTACTGCACTGTTCAATAGAACTATCAAAAGGAAAAATCTATACTACTCTATTTATATCAATGTACACGAGGTCCCCCCTCCCCCCGCTACTAGGTTGAAAGGAAGATATTTTATCCCTAAGGAAAAATGTGTACTTTCTCCTGCTGTTTCTGTTTTTGGCAAAAGAGGATATGTAAATCCTCTGAGACCTCAGAAACATATGATAATAAACCCTAAGGAATACTATTTCCAGATATGCTGTGCCTGAGAGAGGGCAAAAAAGGAAACACGTTTTTTTTTTATAGTACAGAAAAAAAATGCATTGTATGTCTATACAGTGGAATATGATGTAAGTTCTACTCAATGTATACCTTTGTAGAACATTGCAAAACTCAGTTAAGAGTTGCTATAGACATAGATTTCTATGCTGTGTTAAAAGGGGTTGTGTGGGATAAATGGATAATTGGGCATCCTGCCAGGGCTGTGGGAAATATGACGGTAATGTATACTTACCTGTCCCGCTCCTCTGCAGCTGCCAGACCATAGACCACCTGTTCTCTGACGCTCTAAGTGTTTTGAAACATCTGGTGATCCTGTACTGTGTATGCTAAGCAGCCATTTCCAGAGGGAGCAGCGCATTACCATATGTTTTCAAATACTGAGAATGTCAGTACGGCTGGCCTGTGATACAGCAGCTACCAGGAGCAGGACAAGTGTACATTACCATCAAGTTCCCCGCAGCCCCCGCAGGATGCCTAATTATCAATTTATCCCGGACAAGTGCTTTAATTGCAGATTGAACCCGCAGATTAGGTGGATGGCAGGTACAGACTGTATATAGTGTTTATGGTGGGAAAGCATACAGCAGATACAGCAAACATATCCACTTATGCCAAAAGTGTGTCTTTTTAGCCATGGATTGACCAGTACACAGTGTATTGAATAGCATTCATTATTTTGTGAATATAGTGGGCTAGGACCCTCTATTCTACAATATGCTTAAACAATGGCAAATCCAGGAATCGCCAACCTATGAGAGACTCTAAGTTGAAGTGAACAGAGCTGATGATCAGAATCTTATCTGCACACACACACACTGTATAAACATATCAGTGACATCCCCAAGGGACACCTGCCAGGTAACAGTAAGCACGCAGGCCTCTTACCTCCAAACATTTCTGGCTCCACAAGGATTTCCTGCTTCTGTGGTATAGGGGCTCGAACATCATCTCTGAAACAAAAACATATATTCATCAGCACCAACCTCATCTTACTGTTCATAGTGCATCAGTGTCAGAATAAGAATTTAAGGCCTAGAACCGACACTTAAGAGTTCCTAACACATCAAGGTCTATTAGTACCACAAAATAAATGAGCAATGTGGATACACAACTGTGAGTCACGTATAACTCTGCTGCAATGGCTGAAAGAAAAACACTGGCCCAGATTTACTAATATTTCATGGGCCTTCACACAGATTCTGCACTAAGCTTGGTGCGGGACCCTGCTATGTATAGCTTTTCAGCGGAGCAGGGGATCAGGAGCTGTAGGGCTAAGACAGCCGTGCAGTTCCTACTGCTAGGGGCCTGTGTCCCTAGTTACTGGAAGTAAATATGTAAATAAAAAAATATACATTTATGAATAAAGTTAAATTACAAAGTAATAGTTACTAAATTACTTACTCTGCAGCAGGACGAGCTGTTGAAGCCCCGGCAGAGCTTGTGCTGGGCTCCTCTGCGATCCCGCCACCGTCCAGGAACATTGTGACAGCCATCTCTAAGTTCTGACTGCATGCTTCTAACATGTGCTTGCCAACGCTTTCACTGGCGCCTAAAAAAAAAAAAAGTTACAAAGTTGAAAATTCGAACATGTCCACCTCATGGATATGTTCAGTGGTTTACTCTAAGCTAAAAAAAAAATAAAAAAAAATAAAAAAAAATTTATATATATATATATATATATATATATATATATATATATATATATACACACACACATATATATATATTTTTTAAACATGGTGCTGGGGTCGCTCTCGAATATAATTTGGGTCACATGATTGCAAGTCAGTAAGCCAGCGGACACACTTCCCTTTTGTCCACAATAAGGCTGCCAACTGTTCTCTCTGACCAGTCACTGGTTCTTAAAAACTAGACGCAATTCAGTCTCTGGTGACACATTATAGGTGGCATTTTATATGGGATCCAATTACCTCTTTTTATCCCTTACAAGGCTTTGTTTTATTATTTTGTAAACTCATTACAATGCGAGCTGCCAAGCAGTCACACTCAAAATTACCCTTATTTTTAAAGCGCTGTGTACTTGGGAGGGGGAGAAAAATTCTAATCAACAAGCAGCAAAAAGTTACATATTTGTAGTTTAATTATGTTTAAAAAAAACTTAAATCTTCTAGTACTTATAAGCTGCTGGATGTCCTGCAGGAAGTGATGTATTCTTTCTGCTGCCACCTCTGTATGTATCAGGAACTGTCCAGAAAACATCGCCTGACACGGACAAAGGTGGCAGCAGAGAGTACTGTGTCAGACTGGAGAGAACACACCACTTCCTGCAGGACATACAGCAGCTGATAGGTACTGGAAGTTAATTAAAAGTAATTTACAAATCTGTATAACTTTACGCAATGGTTGATTTAAAAACATGTTTTTTCTCTGGAATATCAGTAAGTTTATGGGAGCTAAAACAAAACAAAAAAAAAAAAAAAAAAGTTTTTTTTGTAAGAACCATGCTGATTCGCAAGCTGTTTTGGAGGCAGGGTTCTTTTTTTTTTTTTTTTTTTTAACACATCTTTAGAGGTTTTTAGGGGATTTTATCCTTTGCACACATCACTCAATGATAATACACACGGTGGTCCAAAAGTAGGTGGACAGTATGTGTAATAGGGTTATGAAGGGGAAGATTTATCAAACATGGTGTAAAGTGAAACTGGCTCAGTTGCCCCTAGCAACCAATCAGATTCCACCTTTCATTCCTCACAGACTCTTTGGAAAATGAAAGGAATCTGATTGGTTGCTAGGGGCAACTGAGCCAGTTTCACTTTACACCAGTTTGATAAATCTTCCCCTTCATTACCCTATTACACACATATATATATATATATATAAACACACACACACACACACACACACACACATTTTTCAATGGAAGCACTGAGGGTCAATCTTTGTGAGATGAAAATGGAACCCATTACTAGATTGATAAATCTGGGCCTGAGCTTGTAATACTTCGTTGTTTTTTTTTTTCATTACAACTAAAAAAAAAAAAAAAAAAAAAAAAAAAAAGAAAAAGAAAATATGAATGTACCATCAGGTCCTCCTTTTGAACCGAAGCCTGGTTCCCGTGCACAGGGCCGGTCTATTACCGAGCACCAGTTGGGGCTGAAGCACTGGACTCAGGCTGCTGCTGCCGCCCCCAGTAATAGGAGAGAACCCACGCACCTCTATAACACAGCTCCACTCCGTGTCATAGAGGTGCTGGGGTTTCCTCCCACTGCAGGTGAGCCGGTCCGCCTCCAGTGCTTCAGCCCGGGCCGCTGCTTGGTAATAGACCGGCCCTGTGCATGGGAACCAGGCTTCGGTTCAAAAGGAGGCCCTGATGGTATATTCGCTTTAAAAGAAAAGTCCGGCAAACATTTCTTTATTAAAGTATGGCCCCCCAAATTTATACAAATCACCAATATACACTTATCACGGGAAATGTTTATACAGTGCTTTTTTCCCTGCACTTACTACTGCATCAAGGCTTCACTTCCTGGATAACATGGTGATGTCACTTCCTGGATAACATGGTGATGTCACTTCCTGGATAACATGGTGAGGTCACTTCCTGGATAACATGGTGAAGTCACTTCCTGGATAACATGGTGAAGTCACTTCCTGGATAACATGGTGAAGTCACTTCCTGGATAACATGGTGAAGTCACTTCCTGGATAACATGGTGATGTCACTTCCTGGATAACATGGTGATGTCACTTCCTGGATAACATGGTGATGTCACGACCCGACTCCCAGAGCTGTGCGGGCTGTGGCTGCTGGAGAGGATGATGGCAGAGGGATGCCCAGTGTCCCTCCAGTGCCCTGTGTCCCTCAGTGTCCCCCTGCCATCATCCTCTCCAGCAGCCACAGCCCGCACAGCTCTGGGAGTCGGGTCGTGACATCACCTTTGTATCCAGAAAGTGACATCACCATGTTAGGGCGGGATCACACTACAGAATTCTCACGGACAATGTCCGCGGAATTCCGTAAGCTGTCCGCCCGCACATCTGGGCGCCTTTCCGCCGCCCCATAGACACCATTCTATGGGCCTGCGTATTCCGCTATACGCTGAAAGAAGTGTTATGTCACTTCTTTTAGCGGATCGCGGAATACGCAGGCCCATAGAATGGTGTCTATGGAGCCAGCGGAAAAGCGCATGCCTGTGCGGGCGGACAGCTGACGGAATTCCGCGGACATTGTCCGCGAGAATTCCGTAGTGTGAACCCGCCCTTATCCAGGAAGTGAAGCCTTGATGCAGTAGTAGACTCTTAGGAAAATGAAAGGTGGAATCTGATTGGTTGCTAGGGGCAACTGAGCCAGTTTCACTTTACACCAAGTTTGATAAATCTCCCCCTTTATAAGCATTTCCCGTAATAAGTGTATACTGGTGATTTGCATAACTTTTGGGAGGCAATACGATACTTTAATAACATTTTTCTCCGGACTTCTCCTTTAAATCTATATGGCTTTAGCACAAAACCTGCAGTGGCCTTTCAGTAGTCAAAAAAACTGCTGTGTGTGAATCCAGCCTCAAACTCGCAGCCCTCCAGCTGTTACCACCTGCCCTGCAGTGACCAACCATGTGGTCTGCAGGTCCATGGAAATACCGCATGTGACTCTAGTCTGAGCTCTACACAGTACCGCAACACCAGTGTGAACAGCCTCCTATAGAGAATATCTGTAAGCCAAATGACTTGTCCCATGATATAGAAAGGCTGCAGGGCTGGGAGGGGTCACAGTCACGTGGCATCACAGGACCTTCCTCCTTACACCCTATTCACACCGGCGGTTTTATGCTGCGTTACCGCCAGACACTCCCCATAACGTTATCCGGCTGAGTCAGTCATTGTAGAGGAGTGCCCTCCTGGCGCCTGCAGCGCCCCCTGCCGCCACCACAGCCACCCAATAACCCCGTGCCCGCCGCCGCCTCACCCGTGATAGATATGAACTCCCTCAACAACCGGGCTGCGACCCCGCCATCCGCCTCCATCTTCTCCGCGCCAAACAACAACAACCGCCGACGTCACCGCCTGAGCCGTCACCACCTAGTTCGCTCATCTCCGCGCAGGGGCGAACACTAGAGGTAGATATACCCCCTCCATTGCACGATAGCTTCTTATAGACATATATTTCAGCACCGAAAAGCTGGAGACGTCGAGAACATCCACTAAACGAGACTTCTGCTGTGACGGAATGAAGTCATCGACCCGGGAATGCTGTATGGCGCGCGGAACGTTGAGCGTTGTTATCTGTCTTTGCCGGCGGCCATGTTGTCGGAGACCATAAGGATTCGTTGTCTGTACAGTACGTTTTCCCTCTGCAATTACAAAGACGATGTTGATGGACTGCGCATGTGTAGTTAGTTAAAACTTTATTGTTCGTAATTGACTGTCAAGGAGTTTGGTGAACAATAACTTCGAGATGTCCATTTTTCTGACTAAAATCTATTTATATGTGCAGTATTGGTCAATAAAGAGTCATTTTCTGCATAGATCTGTATGGTTCATAACTTTGTGTATGGAAGTGTGAAAATCATCAACTGTGGTGTTCCCCATCATGTGGCCTCTTCAGGGTATGATGTGAGTTAAAGGGGTTATCCAGTGCTACAAAAACATGGCCACTCACACCCCCCCCCCCTCTTGTCTCCTATTGGGTGGGGTTTAAAACTTAGTTCCATTGAAGTAAATGGAGCTTTAAGGGGTATTCCCCCCAATATTTTTGCATTAATACATTGCCTACCGGTAGCTTTCCATCTTTCCAATATAAAGATATTATGGATTCTGCACAGTTTTGCTGTTATCTAGATGCATTCACCCCCACCGAATGCATAGAATCATCATATCTCAGTCTAACCGGACACACTCACTGCTCCTGGCCCCCACCCTCCGAGACGGCGTCACGTGTCCTCAGTCTCTTTAATGGGCTGGCTTTTAACCCTGCACACTGAAGTGAGGGAGGACACTGAGACAGTGACAGCTGCTGCTGATCCCTGTCTCCCACTCTGAAAGCAGGCCCCCCAGAGTGTGTAACCCCATTCCCCCCCCCCCCCCCCCGCCGGGAAATCACCTGGTATCGGAGACGGCCGCCAGCGTCACCTCCCGCATCGGCACCCCCCACATCTCATCTGACATCTCCAGTAACCGGCACCCGTCTGGTTCTCATCTGACAGTGGCCTCCCCAGGAGTTCACCGCCATCTCCGGTGACCGCCAGCAGCACCCGCAGCAATACACCCCCCTCCCCCCCTGCATCTTATCTGACATCTTCTGTGACCGGCACCCACGGCAACATCCCCCCCCCTCCCGGAGCTCAGCGGCACCTCTTCCGTGACTGCCAGCGGCATCCCCCCCCCCCCCCCCCCGCATCACTTTCGGCCGGTAGTATAACGCCCACAACCACCCGCCCCCCGCATCTCGCCTGCAGCACCCGCGGCATCACTCCCGGACGGTAGCCGAACATGTGTCCCCCCCCCCGCGCCCATCTCACCAGCGGCACCCACGGCATCTGCCGCCTCCCCCCCAGCACTCCCGGCCGGTAGAGAGACGCCCACAACCATCACCGGCTAACAGCATTCCTCCCCTGGCTCTGCTGCATCACCACAACATAATCGGCTCTGCTGCATCATCGGCTCTGCTACAACATAATCGGCTCTGCTGCATCATCAGCTCTTCTACAACATTCCAACATCATCAGCTCTGCTGCATCATTATCGGCTCTGCTACAACATCATCATCATCATCTCGGAGAAGCAATGCATGATGGGAAATGTAGTTTCCAATCTTGCATATAGTTCGGCTTTTAGAAAAACTTGTAACTCAGAAACGGCAGCAGCTAGAAAGACAGGGGACGGTTTAAAATACTCAGGGGCACTTGGAGAGTGAGACCAGCTAGGTTTAGGGGCATTTTATTTTTTTGGCTCTTGGGGGGAGTACCCCTTTAATTGCAAACCACACCTGAACTGGAGACAAGAAAGGGGAAAAGTGGCCATGTTTTTGTAGCACTGGATAACCCCTTTAAAGTTTAGCACAGGTTGTGACTTTATTCTACTGATGCCCATTATTTCGCCTATTATATTAATTAGGATGTACTTTACTTTTGGTTAATTTTAGGAAATATAATAAAAAATAGTCCATTAAACAGTTAAAGATAAACTATCAGCGAGTAAGAAGGATCCAACCTGCTGATATCTCCCTATGGCTCATGGGGCTCTGAGGATGAAGGTATGTCCCTTACTTTCATCCTCAGCACCATACTGTGGTGTTCCCCAACCTGAGGCTTCTTTAGGCATGATGGGAGTTGTAGTTTTTCAACAGCTAGAGAGCCATAGGTTGGGAAATATTGTTCTACTGATTAAAAGCTATCAGTAGAGAGGATCAAATTTACAGTAATAACAAAGCAAAGTATTTTCTTATCTCTGCAATCCGCTCATCAGCTTGCTTCCATTTAACTCACTGCTGCTTCTCCCTGGGTGCTGGGAAAAGCTGGATCCAGTCCTGGGAAACACCACCCAGTTTCCCAGAACTGGATCCAATTTTTCCCAGCACCCAGGAAGCAGCGGCAGTGAGTTAAAAGACAACTGGCTGATGAGCGGATTGCAGAGTTAGAAAGTTATTACTGTAAATTCGCTAATCTCTAGTTATGAGCCATTTTTTAGGCTACATTAACAGACTTCTTTTTTAAATACTGTATACCATTTATGTAAAAATTTATTTTATACAAAATGGTAAAAAAAGAACCTTTTCACAGTTAATTTTAGTATCTAAGCTTTTTTTTTTTTTTTTTTAATTTAGCCAAAATTAGGCAGTGTTAAAGGGGTACTCCGGGTCGGGGATATTTTTAAGCTATGGCCAAGGAGGGGGTGGTTATAGACGGCGGCGGTCACTTACCTCCCTGGTTCCAGCGGCTAAATCTGCTGCAATTCCCGTCACTGTCAGTTTGAATCCCGCTGTGAGTATGTAAAAGGCTATGAAATCTGTTGGCGCTATACTAATAAATATTATTATTATTATTATTAAAGGGGTTTTCCAGCGCTACAAAAACATGGCCACTTTCTTCCAGAGACAGCACCGCTCTTGTCTCCAGCTTGGGCGGGGTTTTGCTACTCAGTTTCATTGAAGTGAATGGAGCTTAATTGCAAATGGCACCTGAACTGGAGACAAGAGTCGTGTTGTCTCTGAAAGAAAGTGGCCATGTTTTTGTAGCACTGAATAACCCTTTTAATCCACGACGGTCCAGTGAATATTAGCATGGTGGCTCAGTGGTCAGCACTGTAGCCTTGCAGTGCTGGGGTCCTGGGTTCAAATCCCACCAAGGGCAACATCTGCAAAGAGTTTGTATGTTCTCTCCGTGTTTGCGTGGATTTCCTCTGGGTACTCTGGTTTTCTCTCACACCCAAAAACATACGAATGGTTGGATTTAGATTGTGAGCAATATTGGCACAACTATTTAAAGTGCTGCGGAATCTGTGTGTGTGCTATACAAACAAAAGGATTATATTACTAATACACGCTCCGGCTTGCTTCTGTGGCTTCCGGCATCCTAACATCCTGCTCAGCCAATAAGTGGCTGTACGGGGTGGCGCGATCCGGCGGAGGTAAGTGACCGCCGCCGGATCGCGCCACGCCGTTCACCCATCCCGCGGCAGCTTCCTTGTGCAAGCTGCGGCATGAGACGAGACGTGACGTCTCAAGGCAGCTCAGCCATTCAGTGGCAGCCATTCCCGCCGCAGCCACTTATTGGCTGAGCAGGATGTTAGGATGCCGGAAGCCACAGAAGCAAGCCGGAGCGTGGATTGGTAATATAATGCTTTTATTTGTATAGCACACACACAGATTCCGCAGCACTTTAAATAGTTGTGCCAATATTGCTCACAATCTAAATCCACCTATTCGTATGTTTTTAGGTGTGGGAGGAAACCAGAGTACCCAGAGGAAATCCACACAAACACGGAGAGAACAAACAAACTCTTTGCAGATGTTGCCCTTGATGGGATTTGAACCCAGGACCCCAGCGCTGCAAGGCTACAGTGCTGACCACTGAGCCACCGTGCTGATATTCACTGGGCCATTGTGGATAATCCACAAGGAAGCTGCCGCTGGATGGGTGTACGGGGTGACGCGATCCGGCAGCGGTCACTTACCTCCGCCGGATCGCGCCACCCTGTACAGCCCCTTATTGACTGAGCAGGATGTTAGGATGCCGCAAGCCGGAGCGTGGATTGGTAATATAATGCTTTTATTTGTATTGCACACACAGATTCCGCAGCACTTTAAATAGTTGTGCCAATATTGCTCACTATCTAAATCCACCTATTCGTATGTTTTTGGGTGTGGGAGGAAACCAGAGGAAATCCATGCAAACATGGAGAGAACATACAAACTCTTTGCAGATGTTGCCCTTGGTGGGATTTGAACCCAGGACCCCAGCGCTGCAAGGCTACCGTGCTGCTATTCACTGGGCCGTCGTGGATTAAAAGGGTTATCCAGTGCTACAAAAAAAAACCATAGCTTATAGCTTAGCTTACAGGGTAAGAAAGAGAAAACATGTGCAATGTCTTTTGCCATTAAAGATATGGGTGCTGGTGTACAATCAGCAACAGACGGTCAGGAATAGCAAGCCACCATTGTCCGTCATCTCAAGTCTTGGATACAGAATTCAGTGAGTTCATCCACTTCCACAGTTGAATTGCCTCTCCAGAATGCTTCTTCAGGGTGGGTTCACACGTACAGGATCCGCAGCAGATTTGATGGCTTAGATATCAATGTAACTAAAAAACTGAACACAGCATCAAATCTACTGCGGATCCTGTACGTGTGAACGCACCCTAACAATCTTTTCATGTGCATTTAGGTTTGAGTAGGCAGGCAGGCAGGCCATGACACATCCTGGCCTGATAAGAGTTGTACTGGCAAATCCTGTATAACAATTTTTCTTCACGTCTCCGGACTAGTGAATACTGGCATTGTATAACCTGTTCAAGCAATGACCACTAATATGAGTAGAGCAGCTCTCACTTAGCACGAGGCAGCATAACCAGGTAACAGATCTGAAGACGAACATCCACCTCCCTCTGGGCATGTGAGTAGCCAAGTTAGATAGAGTAGTACAACGTGTTTCTTGTTGTCATAGTTTTCCCCTGTCTGGAGAATAGAGGACAACCAGCTGATTGGAGGGGGGTGTCCATCACTCATGAGACAGGAGGAGAAATGTGCCCAGGAAGAAACTGATTGCACTGACCCACTACGTTCATTCTCAGGCCAAACTTCTCCCTGTTCTCGGGTACGGCAGAGTCCTACTGTTCAGACCATCACCGGTCAGTTTGTAACATCCTGTAATACTGTATATTACTGTACTGTAATGTATACTCCTTTATTATTGCCCAGAAAAGTAAAAAATAAACACTCAGGTCCTTGTAGATACAAGTTGTTTTTTTTTGTTTTTTTTTCCTAATATAGTGATTAAACAGTTGTGGACAGTGACTTCATGAAGGCAACTTCTGGGATTGTACCCTCTGCCTGCAAAAGGAAAAAAAACAAAACACATTATAAATGCATAGATTTACAAGAGAAGACTATGGTATCACACGTAAAGCCAAGGACAATATAATTTATATATAAAGGATATAACACCCCCGTTACAATAACAACTGCTGGTCCACAAAATACAAGACGATGACAAAATAGAGCGGGTATAAAAATGATCAACAAAAATGGTGGCAGGTCATGTTTGTATAGTCGGCAGGATAGAAGGGAAGCAGAGAGTTATGAAAACTTTTAAATTTGTATTTAAAAAGGTATTTAATAATTTAATTTGACAGCTAGAAAATTAAAGGGGAACTATCAGCAGGTTAGACGAATCTAACCTGCTGATAGATCCTCATAGCGCCCAAGACACTGGGGAGGAAGATATGTGTCTTACCTTCCTCCTCAGCGCCGATCCCGCACTGTTGGTAGGTGTAATCTTTGTCGGGGAGCACTGTTAGGAGCACCGCCCCCACAGTGTCACCCAGCCCTTCCTCTCCATTGATAATGGAGCAGAAGATTATGCCAACTAACAGTGCAGGACCAGTGCTGAGGAGAAAGGTAAGACACATACCTTCCTCCTCAGCATCCTGGGCACTATAGGGGGCTATCAGCAGGTTAGATTAGTTGTGTCACAGGTGGGTAAGTGGTAAAGGGGGGGCCCTTCCCCTCTGTATAACCACTTTGAACAAATAAGATTGCCAGGAGTTATTGCCAGTCAGCTGTAGGTGGCACCTGTCACATATGGAGAGGGCTTAGCTTTTCAGCCTACTATATATCACCCCAGTGTATATTCACTGTAATTGTATGGTAGATTAAACTAAATGGATATTCTATATGTAACAAAGAATTATATAAGGGCAAACTAGAGGGACATGTGGTCTTCTCCCATTAGTCACCTATGTTTTCGTTGTAGACTCTCTGAATCCGTCCTTACCTTCAGCTTCATAAACATCTTTGAGGCCTGTTTAAAGTCCCAACTATTGTCCTCAAGGCACCTGATAGGACAAATGTGTGGTTACAAAGGGACATATAGTACTGACATATAACTTTTGGGTACATTTATACAGCTGCAATATGACAATTTTAGGAGTTTTGAAAAGCTTAGGAACCTAAATTCAACCTTATTTCGGTAAAATATGTAACCAGATGCGCAGAAAAAAAAACATATACACAAAACTAACTTTTGAGACCAATCTCCTTTCATCCCAGAAAACTTTGTGAATTCTTGCACCATATCTTTGGGCACAGGTACTGGCCAGCTGAAAGGGGTAGGAGCCGGTGCGGAAAATGCCTTTTGGATCTCCCCTGTGGTGGCATTTCTTATGAACTGTTGATCGTTCACAATGAGGAACCTGGGGGTTATAAGCATGTGTTATTAGTGATGTCATCTGAAATATTCAGCAAAACTTACAACATTAACTAAAAATATATTGTACAGAAAAGAAATTTATCAAGAAGCCACCAGGACTGCCCAGTTCACTCTTGATTCAGGCAGCATGAAAGTCATGACAGGTTCCCCATTGGTCGTTACAGATATTTCCACCACCACCTTTGTTTTATTCTAAGAGAGGTAATCGCTGGGTGTAATAGGTAATGTTTAGAGATGAGCGAACCTGGAGCATGCTCGAGTCGATCCGAACCCGAACGTTCGGCATTTGATTAGCTGGGGCTGCTGAACTTGGATAAAGCCCTAAGGCTATGTGGAAATCATGGATATAGTCATTGGCTGTATCCATGTTTTCCAGACGTCCTTAGGGCTTTATCCAAGTTCAGCAGACCCAGCTAATCAAATGCCGAACACTCATCTCGGTTCGCTCATCTCTAGCAATGATATAAGGAAACGATTAACCCACATGCCCAATGTTGGCTGATCCTTGTCTTTCAACATGCTCCGCAGCTCAGCACGCCAACTACCCCCCGCGCAAGTAATAGCACCAAGAGCGGGAAACGAGGAGCAAGCAAGAGCTGACCAGACAGGTCGGCGCTAGCTTGTTCCTCAGCATGGCCTGAGTAATAGGGTCTTTACTCTAAGGGTCCATTCACACTACAAAACCCTCACCTTCGAAATTGGGACTGAATCCTACCTGCTATGTGTTTCAATGGAAGGCCTCGCCTCCCATTGAAAAACATAAACGGCAGGATTCGGTGCAGACTCCGCGGGTGGGGGTCCCGCAAGGAATTTCAACGATGATTCCGTAGTGTGAACAGACCCTTAGGTGGATACAATACATGTTTTGTTCCCCATGTTTAGCAAACACAGAAGAAAACAGCTTTAGGCTATGTATACACAACGTATAGAGACCAGCCGTTCCGTGACCCAGCCGGGTCACGGAATGGCCGGTCTCTGCCCGGATCATCCCAGCCGGTACTTAAGTACCGGCCAGATGATCTTTCGGCCGTAGTGTTCTGATGCGGGCGCATCGCCGCGCGCCCGCATCTGAACCTCCCATAGCACACAGTGAAGGGAGCAGCCGGAGCCGCTCGCTTTACTGTGTGAACTGACAGGGTTTCCTACAGCCGCAATTCAATGACATGTCAGTTATTTGCGGCCCCGTGCAGGATCCCGTCCGGAGCGCATGCGATGTGTATACGCTCCAGCCAGGATCCCATAGAAAAATAGGCGTTGTTCACCCGTACAAGGTGCGGCCGTTGTTGCTGATGGCAACAATGGCCATACTTTTACGTAGTGTGAACATAGCTTTAATGTAAAAAAAAATTTCACTTCTGACTTACCTTCCATCTGTGTCTGGCACACCTAGAAACACCCGTGTAAAGGCGAGTATAGAGTCATCAGACTGTCTTTCAACTAAAGTAGTAAGAAAATCATGTCTTTATTTTCATTTTAGAAGGGAATCCGCTGTGTGTTTTACTATAGCAGGTAGGTTTGACTAGTGAGAACCAACAGAGACGATTTTCATCATTAAGGATAGGGCTATAAAGCCACTTCGAAGAGATGCAAAACTGCTCACCGCTTGTCCTACGGATCCTTCGGGCGGTGCACAGGACTGCTATGAGGCACTGCCGCCATTCAGGATACTAAAAAAGATGGATGTCCAGCTCCAGTCTGAGATTCCAGTCTCGGACTGGTGCTGGACATCCATCTTTTCTAGTATACAGCGACTTCAATCACACAACAGCAAGTCTTGTTCAAGTCACACAACCAATTTATGCGTGACTGGTCTGCAACTTGAAGTCATGCAATTCTCTTAGGGTAGTATTACATGGGCCGACGGGGGCCTGATATTAACTGTAAATGAGCGCCGATCTGCTAGATCGGCGCTCGTTTACTGGGCCTATTACACGTCTCGATAATCGTTTAGCAAGGGCTGCATGGACATAGTTACTGATACCCTTGCTGCCCTTGCTAAACTGGCATACATTACCTATCCATGGTCCAGGGCTCCTGTTGCACTGTGCTTCTCCCTGAGTCCCGCACGCTGCAGCTTCAGAGCGGCCTGTCTTAACTGACAGGCCACTCAGCCAATCACTGGCCGCGGCGGTCCCGGCCTGTGATTGGTTGAGCGGCCTGTCAGCTAAGACAGGCCGCTCTGAAGCTGCAGCGCACGAGACCCGGGGAGAAGCACAGTGCAAGAGGAACCCTGGACCATAGATAGGTAATGTATTTACATTGCTAATCATCAGCCGTGCACCGATATTATACGTAGCGGTGCACGGTCGGTGGCCGATAATTATAGGTCCAAACCTATATCAACGATCAGCCGATGACAATGATCAACGGCTGATCGTTGTGCTTATTACATGGAACGATAATCGGCCGGATATGGCCGATTCGGACGATTTTCGTTCTGTATAATAGTACCCTTACAGTTGCAACTTGGCTGTTCACAAAGTAGCTGTGTAGCAAGCAAGTTGCAGTCGCAAGGGACTTACACTTCATGGTGGCAAAGCCACATTTAACATGCAACCTGTGATCAAAAATCCATCAAGGATGTATTTTATAGCGAATGTCCGATTACAGGGTCAATGTGACACCATTCTGGCTTCTCCACCATGTTGAACACTTATTCATATTGCCTTCTAGCTGAGCAATGTTTGTAATGGGCTACAGTCAACCTGAAATCAGTAAAGGACCCCATAGACTATCAATAACTGACAGACAATATACCAGTTACATCTCCTGCCCGCCAGGTCACACTGGGGAGGGGATATTGCCACACTGTCACAAAAGAATGCTGCCAAGCAAGAGAACCTGGTACATTCGTTTTAAGACTGAAATAATTCATGCAACTCTCTATGGCCATGTGAGGTCAAGCAAAGGGCTTGGAGAGTCAGGTGTGTTAGATTACAGGACGTACATTATTAACCTTATGCTTGGGGTGGTTTGTGATAGGATGCACGCCCTATTAGCTTCTACACCACTCTGTGCGCAAAATGGAACAAGAAAAGCTATTGATGGAACAAAACAGCAGGTACTCACTTTTAAATACACCATTTACTACAAAAGACAGCATCATATCCTGTAAGAAGAAAAAAAAATATCCTATAAGGTTGGTTTCATAAGGTTTTCCCAAAAAAACTAAACGCTTTATATGTATTCACCATCTATGATCTGTTCCTGGCTCTCTATTCAATAATTTCAATTAAAAAACCTGAACGTGTGAACACACCCTTGAAGTTCCGCTCCAAAAGCCTAATAGTATAGCTGTAACAAGGTGACACACACAAGTACTTATATTTGGAGGAAACTCCCAAAAAAAATTCTACTCACAGAATGAGCAGTGAGGTCTACCACTAAGGAGCCGAGGTCATGCTGGGTACTAGGGAGCTCATCTAGGAAGCTAACAACGTTCACACGCTTGTGTCTTAGTAGTTTATTGCGGAGCTCTAGAAAGCAAGAGAATAAAAATTAAAGGTAAGTTCCTTGGGAAAAGTTATGCAAGATTGCAATGGGAACATTTCCAGACCCTTTCACTTTATTCATGAAGCCTTGTGATAAAATAAAATTAAAAAAAAAAAAAATCCCCCCATTATTCTGCATTCAGTACTTTATAATGACAAAGTGAAAAGAGAATGATGAGAAGTTTTTATTGGAACGAAAAAACAGATATAAATATTCAGGGCCTTAAAGGGGTGCTCTGATTAAAACTAACTTGTCCCCTATCCACAGGATAGGGGATAAGGAAAGAGATTGCGGGGGTTCCAACCTCCATACCCCCCGACTCCTTTGTATTGAATACAGCCATGAGACGGCACTGTACTTGGCTCTCTCCAGCGGCTCCATAGAGAATGAATAGAGCTGAGGGGCACGTGGCGACCCACAGCTGTATTTAAAACAAAAGAGCCGGGGGGGGGGGGGGGGGAACCCTTTAACTCTGCACTTAGTTGAGGCACCTTTGGCAGAGATTCCAGGCTCCAGTCTTCTTGGATATGATGCCACAAGGTTTGCATCTGGGTTTGTCAGGTTGGATGGTGACTATGGCTGGACACCATTTTCAGGTCTCCCCAGAGATGTTCTATTAGGTTCAGGTCAGGGCTCTGGTTGGGCCACTCAACGACATTCACAGATTTGTCCCTAAGCCAATTCTGTATTGGTGTTGGCTTGGCTCATTGTCATGTTGGAAGTTGAACCTTCAGCCCAGTCTGAGGTCCTGAGGCTTGGTTTAATCCAGACATTAGAATTAAGGAAAAAACTGTTCAACCAGAGACTCTTTTTTTCTCACAGTCAGAGAGTCCTTTAGGTGTTTTTTTTCTTTTGCGCAAACTCCAGACTGCTTTTATGTGTATTTTACTGAGGAGAAGCTTTTTTTCTGGCCACTTTGGTTGAGCTCCAAAGATCCTGTGTGCAGATGGAAAGACCATCACTACAGCCTCCACCAACTGGGCTTCATGGAACAGTACCCATTCAGTTCTTGGACCCCTTTCTTTCCAAGGCTCTTCTTCCCCAACTGCACGCTTCTACAGGTGACTCCCATGTGCAATCCCATTTCTGAGCTCTACCTCCAGTTTTTTCCCCTTTCATAGTTTGGCAATGCAAATGAGAGCAAAAACAACCAGACAAGACTGCGTCTTTCCAAATTATGTTCAATCAGCTAAATGTACCACAGGTCTGAATACTTTCTTTTCTCACATTCTCATTATGGGGGTATTAAATGTGGCAGAAGTTATGTAAGACATTTTTGGCCCCACATGGCTTAAAATGCGCCAACACAGGCCAAAAATTCAGCAAAATCCTGGCAGTTTAGGGCTATGTTCACACAATAATTTTCAACTGCTGTTATTTGATACCAAATAATGTTGTTTTACATACATTGGCAGCCATCACTGCAATGATGGGCGCTGGTACATTTTTTAAGTCTAAGTTTAATGATGGCCGCTTTCAACAACCTTGCGTGTGGCTATTATTAAAGGTCCATTCAATTTTGTTGAAAAGACAGTCAAATGACGGCCAAAAGAAAAAAATCGGTGTGTGGGCAACTTAAAACAAAATCTGTTGTTCTCTAAATGACGTCCAATAAATTTTGTAAACAATGATTTGATGGCCGCTGCAAACAACAGCCATCATTCTATACATGATGTGATCTAACAGCCGTCCTTTCCATGGACTTCAATGGAAATCATTGAAGACTGAAAACAACAGCCCTTTTTTTTTTTTTTTTACTAATAAAGAGTGTGTGAACATGGCCTGAAGGGGTTATCCAGGCTTAGAAAAACATTACTGCTTTCCTCTAAGAACAACATGACTCTTTGTCTCCAATTTGGATGTGGTTTTACAGCTCAGTTCCATTGAAGTGAATAGAGCTTAACTGTAATACCACACACTACCTGAGGACAGGGATGGTGCTATTTTTGCAAAAAAAAAAAAAAGAAAGTAGCTGTGCTTTTTGTAATCCTGAATAACACCATCAATAGTTGGTCTAAACTGAGGCCGGGTTCACACTACATAAAAAACACAGCCGTATTTCATAATAACGGCCGTATTTGCGCAAACAACGACTGTTGTTATGAACTACAGCCGTGTTTTTTACGTAGTGTGAACCCAGCCTGAGACTGTGACCGATTCATCAAGCAGCCTGATCCTCTTGCTCATTCCTAAACTGACCAACCTGAGGTCACTGGGTCTCAGAATTAAAAGGTTTAAGTATATCTGGACCAGTATTCTTACCCGGATCAGAAAATCTCCTTAAATTTCTGTTGTTGTTGAAATACTGTATATGTCTGCCCCTATCAGGAGAGAGGTCACATTAGAATGAAAGAAAAAAAAAAAAAAACTACTGCAAAAAAGGGTGGAGGGAGAATTACCGACCTTGGGAGACGGTGGCCTGGTTGACCACGAACAACAAGTGAACAGCAGGCATCATTGTGGTAAAAGTGAAGGAGTTCTTGACGGTCTTTACCATCGTAGCATGAGTAATATCTGCACGAGGTAAAGCACAAGCAAAAAAGAAGAGAACAAAAGATAATGGGTGAGATATATCAAACATGGTGTATAGTGAAACTGGGCCAGTTGCCCCTAGCAACCAGATTCCACCTTTCATTTCCCAAAGAGTCTGTGAGGAATGCAAAGAGGAATCTGATTGGTTGCTAGGGGCAACTGAGCCAGTTTCACTTTACACTATGCTTGATAGATCTCCCCCAATGAACGCAGAGTCTGCAAGTTATCAAACGTGGGGTTATTCGAGGTGTATGGACAGTACAGAGATCTTTCTAGTGATCTTTCATACCAAGACAGGGGGCATCCTCTATATCTAGAGAAAAGAATGATTCACTATAATAACCAATGGGGATTCTTTACTGTAAGAGCAGTGAAACACTCTGCCGCATGATGATGTGATGTCTGATTTATTGAACCACGTTATAGAAGGTCCTGGATGCCTTTATTGAAATATATAATATTACATGTTATGGGTATAAGATTTCACGCGGAGAGCACTCAGACTCTGTTGACAACTGCACCACTTTACCAGTTTTTAGGCTTATAACAGACTAGGGTTACATAGTCATGGGGGTGGTCACCACAGCTAAGTTGCTCATAAACTCATTGCAAAGTAGATTGCAGGTACTGTAATGCAAAAAAGGGGCAAAATTGATTTGTCATCTAAAAAGTTCAGTTAAAGGGTTACTCTGGTGAAATCTTTTTAAATTCAAATCAATCGGTTTCAGAAAGTTATGCAGATTTGTAGTTTACTTCTATTTAAAAATCTCAAGTCTTCCAGTACTTATCAGCTGCTGTATGTTCTGCAGGAAGGGTGTATTCCATCAAGTGTGACTTTGTGCTCTCTGCTGCCACCTCTGTCCATGATAGGAACTGTCCAGAGCAGTAGCAAAACTCCATAGAAAATGTCTACAGCTCTGGACAGTTCCTGAGGACAAAGATGGCAGCAGAGAGCATGTTCCTAAGGACAAAGTTCCTAAGACAGTTCCTAAGGACAAAGATGGCAGCAGAGAGCATGTTCCCCCACCGCAGCGCACTGAGCGCCGGGAGCTGCTGAAGTAAGCCAGAGCGGGGACCCGCTAATGTATGTACCCGGGATGCAGGGGGCTGCCCTTTCTATACGGGACGACAATCTTGCTGCAAGTATGTCATCTCATTGCAGTGACTGGGAAGGTATCCGCAGCGGATTTCAATGGGAACTCACAGCATGAAATACGGTATGTGTGAACCCACCCTAAGAAAAAAAAAAAGTAAATATCTACTCACTGGTGAAGGAATCTTAAAATGAAAGCTTTGATATCATCTGCTGGGAAAAAACTGCCCTAAAAGAAGAAAAAGACCAACTATCGGTCACTGACCATCAATTTTCCAACTGGAAAACAAAGGATTCAAGAAAAATCTATGGAATCTTACTTTACATGGTGGAGGTGTTGTAGGGACTACACCAAAATTGATGGTTGAATGCAGGTTATGTCCGTCCTAATAAAGAGAAGAACAGCAGGAGTGGGGGAAAAAGGAGAAATAGGAAAAATAAAGGGGGTGAAAATAGTGAGATACAAAAGTCAAGAATGGGAAAAGAAGAATATATTAGATGCCGCTCACACAACACCAACTATCACTGGTCAAACGCCCACAGACAATACACAGTCATCTCACCAATGGAGGGGGGTTGGCAATGCGTTTACTCATGGTCCTGACATCCAGGGCAAAATCTGGAATTTAATGAAAAAATAAAACAGGAACACAGAGAATATTAGTTTCAGCAAATATTAAATGGTCTTATTTCGTCTTATATCTTTACCTTCCTACTATAAGCCTGCAGGAAGTCTAGCTGCCCTTCCGGTGGCCAAATCACGGCTGTTGACAGTTGAAGCTCCATGTGGCATGCGATGCGGCATGCGCTGTACACCAGACGCCCATACATACAGTATTGGGTGATGGCTAGTATCAGCCCATGGCATCTGTGCAGATCCTCACTATCCCTGGTGGGTCATGATATGAACTCTGTTGAGGCTCCTCTCCCCCTCTGTGTCCGAGACCTAGACGGTCCCATAGACTAGTATTGGAAATCACATGACGTAGTTGGGAGTGAATGCACAGCGTGTGCTCCCAGCTTATGCTCCTGATCAGTCAAACACACACACACCCCGACCGAACAAAACTTCAGATATGTCAGACATATCAAAATTTTTTTTTTAAAAAACATGCTTTATTGTTACAATAATGCAGATAAGACAAGTAGTTCCAGTCAGAGTGTCAGTACATAATTTAGACATCTCCACGTGTAGTATACCATTTTAACAGAGATCTTTGTAGTAATCTTTTTACTCCTAGGTCTGTAACCATGACAAGGGGGCATCCTCTACGTCTAGAGGAAAGAAGGTGTCACCACCAGCACAGACACTGATTCTTTACTGTACGAGTGGTAAGACTGTGGAAGTCTGCCACGTAATGCTTTAATGGCTGATTCATTAAATAAGTTCAAAGGAGGCCTGGAGGCTTTTCTTGAAAATTATAATATTATAAGTTATGGGAACTAAATTACATGTGATAGGACGCTAATCCAGGGGATATTCTGATTGCCATTGGAGTCAACAAGGAATTTTCTCCCTGTGATGGGGCAATTGTCATCTGCCTCATAAGGGGTTTTGCCTTCCCCTGGATCAACACAGTAGGGTTTCTGTAACCTAATGGACTCTTTTCAACCTTATTAACCATGTTACTATTTAAAAATTCCCACAGCCATGCCTTCAGACCTCGACCAAGCTCCTTACACTCCATCCATGGTTGCCACAGCTGCAGCAGACGTCGACCTCCATGTGTGGGCTTAGAGTAACCACCAATAAGAGATTTGGCTAAGGCTGTAACCTTAAGATGCCTCCACAGTACCATTCTGTATATTGGAACTGGCCTATTTAATCTAACCATCAAAACTTTAAAAGGTAAACTATCAGTAAGTTAGAAGAATCTAACCTGCTGATATCTCCCTATAGTACACGAAATGCTGAGTTTGAAGGTATGGCTGACAGATTGTAAGCCCTCACAGGCAGGGTCCGCTCTCCTCATGTACCAGCCTGCCATTTATCTTGTGTTTTTGCACAAGCAGATAGCATTGAGCAGAGATACCAAACTGTTCACGTTAGTCAACGACCTTCGAACCTGAACACTTGATATATATTTGATTCCCCACCGGATATGTTGGATGCAGCCTTGGGGCCAGTTCACATGGAGTAAAACTCTCCGCCGTGAAATTTCGCTAGTTTTTCTCCGTGTGAACTGGTCCTTAGGGAGTCCTGGAAAACACAGTCCTGGACACAGCCATTGGCTAAAGATAAAGAACATTGCCGAACATGAACAGTTCAGCAGCTTTATTTTTTTATTTTGGGGTCCTTTTACATTATAGATAAATTGCTTAATCATTTGTTAGCGAATGACAAGTGATGGTAAATCACTAAGTTGTTAATGCAATCGTAATTGTGTTTGTATATATACACTGCCAATGATTGTATTTTCATTCATATCTATATACTGTGATTGATGAGCATTTACACCAAAAGACTTGAGAACAATAATAATTTTAAGGTCAACTCAAAAGATTCGATCAAACCTGCATGATTTTTCGTTTATAGTTTGACCGTCACGTTTACACCAGAAGATTATTGCTTAAATTCAAATAATTTCGTTTTTTTTTTTTTTGCACAATAATCGTCCCATCAAAGGCCCTTAAAAAGGAGAAGTCTGACATTTCCCTTTTTTTTTTTCAAAAGAGCTGGAGAGGAGGTGGCTGAACATAATAGGCACCTACACAACCGTTCAAAAGTTTGGGGTCACATTGAAATGTCCTTATTTAGGAAAAGCACTGTACTTTTCAATAAAGATAACTTTAAACTAGTCCTAACTTTAAACAAATACACTCTATACATTGCTAATGTGGTAAATGACTATTCTAGCTGCAAATGTCTGGGTTTTGGTGCAATATCTACATAGGTGTATAGAGGCCCATTTCCAGCAACTATCACTCCAGTGTTCTAATGGTACAATGTGTTTGCTCATTGGCTCAGAAGGCTAATTGATGATTAGAAAACCCTTGTGCAATCATGTTTACACATCTGAAAACAGTCTAGCTCGTTACAGAAGCTACA
This sequence comes from Dendropsophus ebraccatus, assembly GCF_027789765.1. NCBI lineage: Eukaryota > Metazoa > Chordata > Amphibia > Anura > Hylidae > Dendropsophus > Dendropsophus ebraccatus. The sequence goes on along the minus strand of NC_091459.1, from coordinate 109,444,658 downwards.
AAACTGACCTTCCTTTGAGCAGATTGTGTTTCTGGAGCATCACATTTGTGGGGTCAATTAAACGCTCAAAATGGCCAGAAAAAGAGAACTGTCATCTGAAACTCGACAGTCTATTTTTGTTCTTAGAAATTAAGACTATTCCATGCGAGAAATTGCTAAGAAATAGAAGATTTCCTACAACGGTGTGTACTACTCCCTTGAGAGGACAGCACAAACAGGCTCTAACCAGAGTAGAAAAAGAAGTGGGAGGCCGCGTTGCACAACTAAGCAAGAAGATAAGCACATTAGAGTCTCTAGTTTGAGAAACAGACGCATCACAGGTCCCCAACTGGCATCTTCATTAAATAGTACCCGCAAAACACCAGTGTCAACATCTACAGTGAAGAGGCGGCTGCAGGATTTTGGGCTTCAGGGCAGAGTGGCAAAGTAAAAGCCATATCTGAAACTGGCCAATAAAAGATTAAGATGGGCAAAAGAACACAGACATTGGACAGAGGAAGACTGGAAAAAAGTGTTGTGGACGGATGAATCCAAGTTTGAGGTGTTTGGATCACAAAGAAGAACGTTTGTGAGACGCAGAACAAATGAAAAGATGCTGGAAGAATGCCTGACGCCATCTGTTAAGCATGGTGGAGGTAATGTGATGGTCTGGGGTTGCTTTGGTGCTGGTAAGGTGGGAGATTTGTACAGGGTAAAAGGGATTCTGAATAAGGAAGGCTATCACTCAATTTTGCAACGCCATGCCATACCCAGTGGACAGCGCTTGATTGGAGCCAATTTCATCCTACAACAGGACAATGACCCTAAATACACCTCCAAATTGTGCAAGAACTATTTACAGCAGAAGCAGGCAGCTGGTATTCTATCGGTAATGGAGTGGCCAGCGCAGTCACCAGATCTGAACCCCATTGAGCTGTTGTGGGAGCAGCTTGACCGTATGGTACGCCAGAAATGCCCATCCAACCAATCCAACTTGGGGATTGGTTGGAAGCGTGGGGTGCAATTTTTCCAGCTTACCTCAACAGATTAATAGCTAGGATGCCAAAGGTGTGGAATGCTGGAATTGCTGCAAAAGGAGGATTCTTTGATGAAAGCAAAGTTTGATGTAAAAACAATGTTATTTCAAATACAAATCATTATTTCTAACCTTGCCAATGTCTTGACTCTATTTTCTATTCATTTCACAACGTATGGTGGTGAAGAAGTGTGACTTTTCATGGAAAACACAAAATTGTTTGGGTGACTCCAAACTTTTGAACGGTAGTGTACCTCCCCAGCTCCAACGCAGGGGTCTGCTGTCCCCTGGCCGCTTCCACTAAAAATGTCCGCTTGTAAAAAGAAAAGTCTAAATATTCAGCATGGGTATGGTTTATTACAGCAAATAAGGAGCAAGCCAAATTCTCTCTCTCTTATACAGCTTTACATTTAAAGGGGTTATCCAGCGCTACAAAAACATGGCCACTTTCCCCCTACTGTTGTCTCCAGTTCAGGTGCAGTTTGCAATTAAGCTCCATTTACTTCAATGAAACCGAGTTTCAAAACCCCACCCAAACTGGAGACAACAGTAGGGGAAAAGTGGCCATGTTTTTGTAGCGCTGGATAACCCCTTTAACAAACAAACCATAAAAAAAAAAAAAAAAACATGGAAGCTGTGTCTAACATGTACTATAACTACAGGAATGATCTCTACAGGTCCTTCCATTATTCACCAGTCCAACATCTGATATTCTCCCTTCTCCCACTCTGCACACCAGGAGGCTGCAATGTATATCGGGTGCCTCATAAGCAAACTAAAGCTTATTGCAAAGAGCAGAAAGCAAATTTAATGCTGTTAAGTCTTTAAAGCTATAACCAAAGGCAACTGGTAAACACTGCAATCTGCAACACAAACTGGGAAGACAGGCACTTTTAATCTCACTTTCTGGCAGACTTCTGAAACATGTCCAATATAGTTTGCTGCTTATTACTTGGCCTTAAGACTTGGTTCCTTGAGGATGAGTGCCTTTCTCTATTTCGAGGTTGTGTCGTACATTTTTTGGGTGCGGGTGTTTTATTTTCATCTGGTGAGTCCCTGCTTTTAGTGCTGTCCGCTGTGCTGTCATTAGGCATCTTCAGAGGTGTAACATTCGGTGTCCCTGGTTGCACACACGTTCTCTTTGGCCGCAGCTTGTACTCATCCGGGGATCCTTTGTGTCTGATAACAGTTTTTTGTTCTTTGTCCAGAAGCTTTTGCAGCTTCAGTGCCAGCAGCCTGTCCTCTTCTTCCTGCATTTTCCTCTGCGTCAGAGTCTCTTCCAGTTCCAATAATCTCTCCGTATGTAATCCTAGAAAGGAGCTGCTTTCCGAACAAGAGACCCTTTGACGCTTTTCAGTTGTATGACTGTCTTCATGTATGGGGGATCCTAAAGCCCGTTTGGCTGTAGATTTAACCCACTGCTCTGGTGTACTAGTAACAATGTTGGGCTCCAAAGCACTTTGACCACTGGAAGACGTTGTCGGAGAAAGGTCTATAGCAGCCAAGTCTGATGGGGTCTTACTTCTTGCCCTGGTTTTAGCATCAGAATCCTTTGAAGCGTTCTCTACTTGCTGGCCACTTTGGAACGCATCAACAGGTGAAAATTTAGACAGACAAGGTATTGGATGCTCTGTAGAAGACTCATGCCTTTTATTGCCAACATGAAAACTGAACTGAGGTGACAGAGTTGGCATTGAGTCTTCATCCGAGTCCAGCAGAGATACACAACCTCCCAAGCTGGTATTCATATTCTGGAAAGACAGGAGACACAATAAGGTGGTGCAGACTCACAGAACATAGCTAGTACTAGCATCAGCGGAGGGAATTGGTACAGACAGTAACACTATTTGGGGTGGAGCTATGATGGGTTACACATACAAGGAGGCAGTTTACGCACGGCGGAGTGATGGCCTATCAACCAAACATGTTGAGGGGGCTGTGTCTATTATTTTAAGTTACAATACACCTTTCACTCCCATATATAAAGAGTAGGGCTGCATATTATTATATAAGGCGCCCTTCACACGGCTGTGTCAGTTTTTAATGTCAGGAAATCCTGAGCAGGAGGCCTCTCAAAGCTTCAGGTAAGCATCAGGATCTCCTGACAGTAATCTGTTTCTACCTTCAGGAAACCATCAGAAATTGCCTTCAGGATTTCCTGAACAGGAAAAAAATATGCTGGTCTAAACATTCCACATACATCACAGGTACCCACATGGCCCCTGGAGTAGCGTGTAGCTTAACCTATACACCATGCTGGGAGATGTAGTTCTACAGCTTACCCTATACACCATGCTGGGGGATGGGATGTATGAAGGGGGCCTTTTATAGACAATCTGAAGGGATTATGATATTATAACAGGAGCAGTGCTTGGTGATTGGGATTTTAACTTTTCCTACTTCATTTTCTTACCTTTTCATTTTATATGAACTCATAATAAAAGTTATATTTATGGGGAGGTTATAGAAGGGGTTTTGTACAATGGGCCTAGTGCCCGAGGGTTTTTGTGGCATATGTTATCATGTAAGCCCAGACCCTACCTTAAAGGAGAAGTCCGGCCAAAATTAATTTTTGATATGTTGTTACTTATGAAAAGTTATACAAATTTCTAATGTACATTAATTATGGGAAATGCACATATAGAGCTATTTCCCTTAATTTAGTAGATCAGGAAGTGTTAGAAATATCTCTGAAGAAGTGACGTCACGACCCAGGGTGTAATTCCTATGGAGTGTCCAGCAGGGGGCGCTCTCTATATAGAAGTCTATGGGACTTTATTGCTTCTATGGGTTTCTATGTAATGTAATGTAATGCAATGTTATGTACAGTGCTTTATTGAATGAATACATCTATGGAATACTTTGGGGAGCAAGTGTCCTTGCTCCCCAAAGTATTGCATAAATGTATTCATTCAATACATTCAATACACAGTAAGCCCGCCGATCCGCCGCATTTCCGCCGAATTTCCGCCGCATTTCCGCCGCATTCCCGCCGATCCGGACCATATACATTGAACTACAGCTCCCATCATCTGCTTCTAGTATGAACAGGTGATGGGAGCTGTAGCTGGGTAAGGGATATGACATGCCGCCGGGCGCAGGGGGGAGCCGCTCAGTACACAGGAGCTCTCCCCCCTCCTCCTCCTCCTTCCGTGATAACTTCCGCCTATACCAATGCTGACTCCCTGCCTGACCGCCGCTCTCCGCTCTCCCCCCCATACATACCGGCTCCCGATGCATCCTGGTGTCCGCGCTGATGCCGGGAGCCGGTATATGTGAGCGGAGAGCGGCGGCCAGGCAGGGAGTCAGCATTGGTATAGGCGGAAGTTATCCCGGAAGGAGGAGGAGGAGGGGGAGCGCTCCTGTGTACTGAGCGGCTCCCCCTGCGCCCGGCGGCATGTCATATCCATTACCCAACTACAGCTCCCATCACCTGTTCATACTAGAAGCAGATGATGGGAGCTGTAGTTCAATGTATATGGTCCGGATCGGCGGGAATGCGGCGGATCAGCGTGTGGCGGATCGGCGGAAATTCGGCGGAAATGCGGCGGATCGGCGGGCTTACTGTGTATTGAATGTATTGAATGAATACATTTATGCAATACTTTGGGGAGCAAGGACACTTGCTCCCCAAAGTATTCCATAGATGTATTCATTCAATAAAGCACTGTACACTACATTACATTACATTACATAGAAACCCATAGAAACAATAAAGTCCCATAGACTTCTATATAGAGAGCGCCCCCTGCTGGACACTCCATAGGAATTACACCCTGGGTCGTGACGTCACTTCTTCAGAGATATTTCTAACACTTCCTGATCTACTAAATTAAGGGAAATAGCAGTATATGTGCATTTCCCATAATTAATGTACATTAGAAATTTGTATAACTTTTCATAAGTAACAACATATCAAAAATTAATTTTGGCCGGACTTCTCCTTTAAGAGAGGTCCTGTGTTTAGTTTTAACTAAACTGCAGGTCACAACCCAAGACAGTGAGCTATAAACTTGTACAGTTTTACTTTTTTGTGCCACATACGTTCAATAAGAGTCAAGATTTTTATGTTGAAATTCCCCATAAGACATACATGGTATGCACTATGCACTTTTTATGCTAAAAAGTAATTTGTATGAATCCTGTACAACATATTGCAGGGGGTAGTTCACAAAAAAAAAAAAAAAAAAATCAACTGCTGCCATAAGGTGCCAGAGATTTGTAATTTACTTCTATTAAAAAATTTCAAGCCTTCCAGTACTTATCAGCTTCTGTATGCCCAACAGGAAGTTGTATTATTTCCAGTCTGGAGAGCAGGAGAGGTTTTCTATAGGGATTTGCTCCTGCTTTGGACAGTTCCTGACATGGACAGAGGAGGCAACAGAGAGCACTATGTATGACAGGAAAGAAAACACCACTTCCTGCTGGACACACAGCAGATGATAAGTACTGGAAGACTTAAGATTTTTTAATAGAAGTGAATTACAAATCTCTGGCACTTTATGGCACCAGTTGATTTGCAAGAAAAATTTTTTGGGTGAACTACCCCTTTAAGCTTCCCTATCCCTGTCCTATATATACATGACGATTTGAACCAATTCAATTACTGCTGCAAACTTTTACTGCAAACAAAGTGCATTTACCTCAAAATTGTCACTCTCTAGTTGAGCACGAGTAAGAACGCTTTGTTTGGCTTTCGGGGACAAAAACCTGTACAGATAGAGGACAATGCAACAAATGTTTAAATAGGTCATGGTAGACAGAAGCAAACTTGATGTTTCACCCTTAAATAAAGCACAGTCAATGTTTTTACCAGTCACACATGGGTATTCATGTAGAGTCTGGCGACGCGCCATGGAACAGCTACGGATCCTCTCCAGTTAAAAAACGCCACCAACATGTGTGGATTGGGAACAAATATTCTAATACTAGTTGTATTGGATGTGCTGGCCAATGTGGGGTGAGGGTGTGCCTCCATCTTTGGATCCTTGCACTCCACTGCTTCCCCATGGGCGATTTAAAAGTGTTGGCCATTTTATAGCAAAATAGTTCAGTGTACAGTATTAGTAAGTGTACTTATAGCACTTACTGACAGCAGCTCCCTGTGTACCCCAAAGAGCTACAATCAGGCACCCCTCCTCCAGGCTGTGCTCCCTGCTTTGTGGTATGTCCATAAGATGGCCGACATAGAGGAGCATGTGACCATGCCCAGCCCCCCAGTGTCCTCCATAGGCATACACAGGGTCAGTGGTGGACACTGGGGGGCTGGGCATGGTCACATGATCCTCCATGTTGGCGATCTTATGGACAGAAACACCACAGAGCAGGACAGCATAGCCTGGAGGAGGGGAGTCTGATTTTAGCTCTATGAGGTAAATAGGGAGCTGCTGTCAGTATATACAGTGAGGACACTTACCAATACCGCACAGTGAACAATTTTACTATAAAAGTGGCCAACCTCTTAAAGCAGAGAAAGGCTGGATCCTACATGTCTAGAATGTGTAGGTTTGGTGCTAACCCAGAAAAAAACAGTGCAAATGGTATGGAAAGAACCTATTCTTCTTTCTAATTATCTTTATTATGTATACATCTTAAAATTTGCAGTGTGCCGTGGCACTTTAGTTTTTATGTCTCAGACACAGCAAAAGTTATTAAATGACAGGAATACTAAGTTTAAGCAAGTTTCAAGTAATTTACAATACTGAACTGGTAACAATTGGCAGTCCTCACCTTTCAATGTCTCCAGAAGGTTTTGGTTTGGCCTTCACACGTTTAGTTGACTTTGAGCTTGGGGTCTTCTGGGAAACTACAGGTACCTCTACAGCGGATGACTGTCCAGATGTAGTGGACTCATTCTATAAAGTAAAAAAAAATAAAAATTATATCCACACTGTGTAAGCCGCATTTGTATTTGTTTTAAAACACTACAACTACCAGCAACTCATGTGCAGCTTTAAATATCAATTGATCTACACACTCAAATAGGATGTGCGGTACTGTATAACAAATAGTAAACTAAAATGAATGGCCCAGCAGGAGCAGCTTCTAGTGTTACATGGCTGCCCCCCAGACTACCCTATTTGATACTATATTTCATGCTGCTAACTGCATATATGGTTAGGTGACACGGCCACTAAAACATTAGTCATATTACTTTTGTTTTTCCCATTTTTACTTACCAGATCACTGCTTAGCATCCGAGCCAATTCCTCATCTCGCTTCAGCTGCTCATCCAGTTGCCTTTGCATGTATTCCACGTGTAATCGTTGTTCCTCCTCTTCCTCAGCTAACAGTTTCTGAATATACTCTTCACTTGCTCTGCGCTCTTCCTCTTCTCTGCTAAGCTGCTCAGCTTTAACCTGAAGAGATATGACACAGAAAAGAAGGGAAATTACCATTAAAGGGGTATTCCAGCATATAAAGAGGCACAGTATATTGGAGAATCAATTTCAATTTCTTTGAAAATCGTAAATTCGATTTTCAAAGAAAAGAAAAAAAAATGCCCTCCTACCTTCAGGGGGAGCAGTGGCGCTGCTCCTCCTGCAGGTCAGAGTGGGACCGCACACCAGCACCCACCTATAAGATTACCACCAGGAACGTCAGTGTGAACCACCCCTGCCCTTGGAGTGTAAGTGTGCCCCGCATCCTGCCCAGAGTGTCAATGACATCCCCTCCCGGCATGGCTTGACAGAGCCCCCCGTACAGCTACACACGCCCGGCACAGAATCTCAGTGCACACCCCCCTCCCGTTCCTGCCGGTCATGGGTTCACAGTGCAAGCCCCCGTCCCATTCCCGCCCTCAGCATTGCCTGGCGTCCTGTATTATTAGAGTGTTATATCTTTGTCCCCTCCCCATAGTCATACACCTCTGTCCACAGTCTGTGCCCACCCCTACTACTAACACCCACAATACTGCTCCTAATACTGTTCTACTACCCCAATACTACTCTACTACTAACACTAATACTGCTCTACTACTACCCCCAATACTACTCTATTACAACCCCCAATACTACTCCTAATACTGCTCTACTACCCCCAATACTGCTCCCACTACCATTGCTACTATTACCCCCACTCCTGATACTACTACTCCCCTTATCTACTACTACACAATATTCTATGCTTCTGTTACTACACCCCTTATCCACTATGCCTCTACTACTACACCCATCATATTCAGCAAAAAAATGTACAGTGTTACTGTCAGTTAAAAAGGTTGTCCGGGTTTTAAAAAAAAAAAAAAATCAGCATGCCCCAGTGCGCAGGTTGTATGTGGTATTACAATTCAGCACCATTCACTTTAACGGAAGCGACCTGCAAAACCCACATCTAAACTGAGGACAAGGAGGAGTGGTGCTGCTTCTGAAAGAAAGAGGCCATGTTTTTATAAACCTGGGCAACTCCTTTAAAAAAAAATGGTTTGATATGGCAGAGGGATGCTCAGTGTTCCTCCACTGCCCTGTGTCCCTCAGTGCTGCCCTGCCATCATCCTCCCCAGCAGCCGCAGCCCGCACAGATCTAGGAGTCGGGTCGTGACATCAAGTTATCCAGGAAGTGAAGCCTTGATGCAGTAGTAAGTGCAGGGAAAGTACTTTATAAGCATTTCCCGTAATAAGTGTATATTGGAGATTTGTATAACTTTAGGGGAGCAATACAATACTTTAATAAAAATTTTCGCCGGACTTCTTTAAGTTCACAGCCGCACACTTCTTCTCCCTGATATAGCTAGCAATTGATTGCGGTCTCAGCACAAAGACGCTGACAAAACTTCTGAAAAGTCTATGTAACATATCAAAAAAATTTTTAAGCAGCAATAACACTTTAGAGTGCGTTCACATGTAGAGGATTAGCAGCAAATCCTTAGCAGATTTGATGGCACAGATATCAATGTAAGTAAATAACTGCATCAAATCTGCTGCGGATCATGTGTGAACGCACCCTAAGGCTGGGTTCACACTACGTATATTTCAGTCAGTATTGTGGTCCTCATATTGCAACCAAAACCAGGAGTGGATTAAAAACACAAAGGATCTGTTCACACAATGTGAAATTGAGTGGATGGCCGCCATATAACAGTAAATAACGGCCATTATTACAATATAACAGCCGTTGTTTTAAAATAACAGCAAATATTTGCCATTAAATGGCGGCCATCCACTCAATTTCAACATTGTGTGAACAGATCCTTTCTGTGTTTTTAATCCACTCCTGGTTTTGGTTGCAATATGAGGACCACAATACTGACTGAAATATACGTAGTGTGAACACAGCCTTAAAGGGTATGTTCACATAGGAAAAAAAAAAATCATGGATTCCAGAACTGAATGCTTTGTCCTACAATGAGGATTTATAAAATTGATACAGAGACTTATAAATTGATATGCCCTGTGATTATCCTCCCCTAAGAGACTACAAATATTCAGTCTGAGAAGCTGCCCTGTCATCTCCTTTAGTTTAACTGTGTGACGGGAGCCCCTCTGGTCATCAGCAGTGACCGTGTTTAGGTCCACTCCATGGACTGCCGTATCGTTAGTTCCATGTAGGATAATCATACTGGCAGTTCTGTGTCATGAATCATTCTGATGAACAGGCTTTGCACAATTCAAGCAAACTGCATAAGAATACAACGTTGGTGTCCAACTAACATTTCTAAACACCCAATTCATCGTTCCTCACACAGATGGACTATAACAAGCAGACGGACAGTTCCGGTTGTTGTTTACGGGAAACAGAAAGTTAAAACTCCAGTGTTAAAGAGCGCTAAAACTATAAATCACTAACAGAAGAATATTGCCTGGCCGGATAAATCCAGATTTCTGTTGCACTATGCACTTAATGGTAAGGTCAGAATGTAACACAAGTAGAGATGATCAAACAGGGCTGAAGTTCAGGTTCGTACGAACCTGAACCATCGGCATTTGACTCCCGCTACTTCCGTTTCCGTGGGGAAGGTGGAGACAGCCTGGAAAACAGGGATACCGACTATGACCTAGGCTGTATCCCTTTTTTCCAGGTGGTAAAACCTTACCCACGGAACAGGAAGGCAGCAGGAGTCAAATGCCAATGGTTCTGGTTCGTAGGAACCAGAACTTTGGCCCTGTTCGATCATCTCTAAACATAAGCAGCATATATCAGCATGCTACCAGATATGTGTATGAACCTAACTCATGTTGTTATTATGCAACAGCACATGGGTGGTATTTAGTAAAAAGGACAGCAGAAAAAGCTCTGATATCTGGAAATCCTTAAGGGTGCGTTCACACATACAGGATGCGCAGCAGATTTGATGATGCAGATTTGTTGCTGTGTTCAGTTATTTAGATGAAATCTGCTGCGGATCCTGCATGTGTGAACGCACCCTATAGGGGTTATTCAGGATTAGAAAAACATAGATGATTTCTTCCAAAAATAGTGGGACTCTCTAGTCTTCAGGTTGTGCATAGTATATCAACTCAGCGCTGTTCTCGGATGAAAAAAACTGCCTTTTTATAATCTTGGATAACCCTTGAAAATACAACAATTGTTTGGTCAGCGTTTCCCTTTAACGCCTAGACGACCCTGGACGTACAGTTACGTCATGGAAGTCTGTCACCAGACGACCCTGGACCTAACTGTACGTCCTGTGTGGTTCTCCCGCTATGAAGCGCTCTCCGGAGCGGAGAGCGCTTTATAGGAGGTGGGGGGCAGGCTGCAGTGAGCAGCCGGGACCTCACCGGTAATGACACGCTGCAGCGATCGCCCTGCCGCGTGTCATTAACGGACGCGGCGTTTAAGTGTAAGTACCCTGTCACTTACCGATCGGGACTAAAGGGACTTCAAATGTGTAAAAAAAAAAAAAAAGAAAAAAAAAAAAAAAGTTCAAAACACTATTACACTACCCTAACCCCCCCCCATACCATTATATAAATAAAATATATAAAAATAAACATATAATATACCGTAGCGTGCGTAATTGTCCGATCTATTAAAATATAACAAGCGTCATTGCGAACAGTGACCGGCGTACACGAAAAGAGGGAAAAAAGTGCACGGATTACCGATTTTATGTTACATTATATATTTTAAAAAATATATAAAAAGTGATCAAAAAGTCCGATCTTCACAAATATGGTATTAATAAAAACTAGAGATCATGGCGGAAAAAATGACACCCCATACAGCCCCGTAGGTGAAAAAATAAAACAGTTATAAGCGTCACAATAGGCCAATTTTATTAATAATTAATTGCCAAAAAAAGGATTTCATAAAAAAAAAATATATATAACATTAGAGAATCTGTGTAACCTGCATATGGTTGTGTTCGGGCTGACCTATAGAATAACGGTATCATGTCGCTTTTACCATATAGTGCATTATGTAGACACAGGAGCCCCCAAAACGTTACCATATTGCATTCTTATTTACGATTTCACCTATTTATATCTTCATAAATAATATATTTGGGATTCCGTCATACATGTTATGGTAGAATGAAAGACGCCATTACAAAGTACAACTATTCCTGTAAAAAACAAGCCATTACATGGCTTGTAGATAGAAAACTAAAAGTGCTAGAGCTCTTAGAAGGGGAGGAGGGAAAAACGAAAACACTAAGATCAAAATTTGCGCGGTCCACTGGGTCATTTTGGGCCTGGTCGTCAAAGGGTTAAAATGCATAAAACCTTTAGGACAGCAGCAGTGTAAAATCAGTCACACAGGTTAGAAAATATTTTATTAGAGAAAACAGCATGTGTGATGATAGAAAATTTTTACCTTGTTAATTTCAGCCTCATATTCTTGCCGGATTTCTCCAGGTTTGCATATGAGAGGTGCTGGATGGATAGCTAAATCTACAATGGGAAAAACAAGTGTTGCATAAAGGTGGACAGGAGCTCAATTGTTGATGATTACTTCTATAGTCACAACCTTACCATCCTCAAAGTCATCCTCTGCAGTGTCCTGCCCGCGGGCACGGCGCTCACACTCCTCTGGGTACTGGTGCTGGATAATTTCCCACAGTTCTGCATCGACTAGAGTACCGGCACGTGCATTTTTACGTGCCCAATTGGAAACTCGTTGCCTACAGTAAGGACAGCATAAGCTAGCTTTTTCTACAGTTAACTCGAAGCACGGACGGCACAGGGTGTGACTGCATGGCAGCGTCACCGGCTCCAGGAGTATCTCGCGGCAAATACCACAAATGCATTCCGATCGTGGCAAAGGACATTTTCTTTTCTTCGACATACTGGACTTATAGGTCAATCATCTGCAGATTGCAAGAAGAAATGAATTAGGAAATGTATGACCTATACGGTCTACTTAAGTGCATCCAATCATATGGTGGCATTATGTACTACAAGCATTCACAACTGTGTGGATCCAGCGGAGGGGAACACTGGCAGCATGTGACGGCTATCATAATGCTCCTGCAGCATCATTTCCACCAATAGGGTGGGTTCACGCTGAGGAATTCTCGCGGATTTCACGGCAAACTCGCAGCTGGGGTGTACATCCCTGCTGCGATTTTGTCTGCCATTGAGTAAACAAGGACGGGATCCGCAGCGAGTTTCGCTGCGTAGTCGGGCGAGAAACTCGCTGCGGATACGTCAAGTGTGTTTGTACCCTATATGAACCCACAGAATGAAGAATAAAATTTTATGCGCTGACTTTTTCCCCCTCTTGGCAGGCAGGTGTATCTTAGCTGCTTCTTACACTCTGCCAATCACCACTGTCTGGTTGGAGTCACTGGAAAACAGGAAACCTATGGCTGGAAAGAACACTCCCAGCCATAGTGAAGAAAGTCCCGCTATGCCCACAGGATGGACTGTTCTGGAAGGTTATATACACCTTGATGGGCAGTGTTCTTTACAACAAAAGCTTTTGACATGTCACAAACATGTCAAACCTTTTGACTGGTCGGGTCTCCATGATAAGGAGAATGGGTGGGAGAAGCACAAAGTAACCTTTTACTCCCAGACTCCATGCAGCAGATCCATTATAAGTCTATGGGAGAGCCTGGATGGAGAGGACTATGAGCAGGAAAGTAGCAGATGGTGTCCAGGCAGAACTAACTTGTCAGGATAGGGGACAAGTGAGAGATTGTGGGGGTCCAACCTCACTACCCCACCGATCTCCATATCCGGCCCCCGCGCCTTAGGAATACAGCTGCAGGTATAGCATGTGACCCCGCCTCCATTCATTCCTATGGAGCTGCCGGAAAGAGCCAAGTACAGCACTCTGCTCTTTCTGGCGGCTCCATTGAAATGAATGGATCCAGGGGTCACATGCCATACCTGCAGCTGTATTCCTAAGGATCGGGGGCCGGATATGGAGATCGGACCTCTCACTTGCCCCCTGACCTCTACTGCTCTCCAGACTGGAAAGAATACACCATGTCCTGCAGGACATACAGCAGCTGATAAGTACTGGAAGACCTGAGAATTTTTTTAAATATAAAATTAAATACATTTTTTTATGAACTACCCCTTTATCTAGCTACATAACACAACCATAATTAATGTAATACTGTCACATACGATCTCCTCAGCTGTGTACATATTGACCCGCCACATAAATCTGTATACACAGCACTGACAGACGTGTCCGTACAAGTCCATAGAGCCAACAGCCGGATCACAGGGTCCGGCAGTCATCCTTATACCTATAGCTCATACTGACCGTCACTACGAGGCCGGTACCCGCCGCCCGGAAGGTCCTGTCACACCGCGACCACACAAGCCCTCCGCACCGATCTCCTAACCCGCCAAATCTGCAGCGCGCGCTTCTGCCGCTAGAGCGCGAACACCACAGGAGGCCGCCATGTTTCCGGAGACCACGGGCCGCGCATGGCTGGGCTAAAAATACCATTGCTGGGGTCAGTGATAGATAAAGAGCCGGCTAGGATCCCAGAATAGCAATCCCTCATATGGGAGACGTGTCCGCCCTCGGTTTACCCTGTAATTTCTAGTTTGTAACCTCCTTCACCACAATAGGGGTCTTTATTATCACTTCGCCTATCTACCCTTTGGCCTCTGATACCTCATATACGTGTATGACCCGTAGGGAGTGTCCTGCCCCTCAGCCTCCTACCTGCCAGTAGTAAACATGTCGGCCGTCTCTGGTAACCACAGCCCTCGGTGCGCTCAGCAGGCCCCGCCCACTGTAAACATGGTTCCACCTGATGGGGCTCCGCCCAGGAGAACTCTGCTGCCTGCGCTGAATGAGCGCGGGTGCCCCGACCATGGGATCTGTCCGGAACGGGTACCGGGAGCGGCTGGTGCTGGCCGTGGATGTGGGCAGTACGATCCTGCGCTGTCACGTGTATAACGCGGCCGCGGAGACCTGTGGGAGCGCGCAGGACAAGGTATCTGTGCAGTACCGGGGGGCGCGGAGACTGGCACTGCCCTCCTTGGTCTCCTAGCCTGTCTATAGCTGTGTGACCAATCAGTGTGGCCAGTCTGCAATGTTATGGGAGCACTGGGCGTCTTGGGAGATAATCCGCTGCGGATTTAGCCAATATAGCTGAAATCCGCAGCTGATTCGGTACATGTGAACAAAACAAACTTTGTTGTCAGTAGCAACCAATCAGCACTTTGCTTTCTTTTCTCTTGGCTGTTGCTATGGGCAACAAAGCTTTATCTGCCCAGGCATGATGGGAATTGTAGTTTGTAACAGCTGCAGTTGGACACCTGTGCTTTAGACCAGGGATGGGGAACCTTGGCTCTCCAGCTGTTACAAAACTACAACTCCCATCATGCCTGGACAGCCGAAGCTTTAGCTTTATCTGCCCAAGCATGATGGGAATTGTAGTTATGTAACAGCTTGAAGGTTTCCCATCCCTTCTTAAGACTGTCTTATCTTTCCCGGTGTTCTTAACCTCCTGACATCTGAAAACTGGGAGTTGTAGTTTTGCTCCACCTGGAGAGCCACAGCTTGGTGAATGCTATTATGGAATTACAGGGCTCAGCATGCCAGAGCCGGCTCTAGACATGGTCATTTACCATTAAATATATAGTGAGCCACGACCCGTCAGAAGCTTTGATCAGAGCAGGTCTGGATGTTCAGACTCACACAGATGATTAGAAGCAGTCAGGAGAAGTGCCCTGCTAAGCGCTTCGCTCCCTGGCTGGCAACTAGAGATGAGCGAACCTGGAGCATGCTCGAGTCTATCCGAACCTGAACTTTCGGCATTTGATTAGCGGTGGCTGCTGAAATTGGATAAAGCCCTAAGGCTATGTGGAAATCATGGATATAGTCATTGGCTGTATCCATGTTTTCCAGACAACCTTAGAGCTTTATCCAACTTCAGCAGCCCCAGCTAATCAAATGCCGAGCGATTGGGCTCGGATGGACTTGAACCCGAACCCGGTTCACTCATCTCTACTGGCCACCTTTTACTGCAAGAGACTATCTCCATTGTTAAGGGGTTATCCAGCGCTACAAAAACATGGCCACTTTCTCCCTACTGTTGTCTCCAGATTGGGTGGGGTTTTGAAACTCTGTTCCATTGAAGTAAATGGAGCTTAATTGCAAACCACACCTGAACTGGAGACAACAGTAGGGGGGAAAGTGGCCATGTTTTTGTAGCGCTGGATAACCCCTTTAGTCTAGAGATTGTCTCCTGCGGCAAGACGCAGATCATATCAAGCCAGGGAGAGAAGCTCTCGGACCAGAACTTCTCTTGGGTCATTTTAACACTCACAGGATGGGAATAGCTGCCATAGATTTTAGTATAACTTCAGCAATATAAAACCGTCCTCAATGGTGGGGAAACAAGATAGGAGTCAGCGAGAAGAATAAGGCTGTTGTATCCACTGCCCACCTCCTCCAGCACCAGTCCGGGGACAGGGAGACAAAACATCATTCTTTTTTTCTGTACTGTTCTATCTCCTATATAATGTATAGCTGTTGTTGCACAACTACAACTCCCATCATGCTCTAGCTGGAGAGCCTTAAAGGGGTTGTCCGGCGATAAAAAATTATTCACAGAATAACACACATTACAAAGTTATACAACTTTGTAATGTATGTTATGTCTGTGAATGGCCCCCTTCCCCGTGTCCCACCACCCCCACCCGTGTACCCGGAAGTGTGGTGCGCTATACATTACCTGTCACGTGCCGACCACGGTCTCCGATCCTCAGCAGTGACGTCTTCTTCGGGAGGCCGGCGGATCTTCCCGAGTGCCGGCCGCCCTCTGCAGCGTCATCCGAAGCTCAGCTGCGATTGGCTGAGCATAACTGTGCTCAGCCAATCGCGGCTGAGCGGCTGATGACGCGGCCACGTCATCAGCTGCTCAGCCGCGATTGGCTGAGCACAGTTATGCTCAGCCAATCGAGGCTGAGCTTCGGATGACGCTGCAGAGGGTGGCCGGCACTCTGGAAGATCCGCCGGCCTCCCAAAGAAGACGTCACTGCTGAGGATCGGAGACCGTGGACGACACAAGATGCGGTGAGTATAATGCACCACACTTCCGGGTCTAGCGTGGGTGGGGGGAAACACGGGGAAGGGGGCCATTCACAGACATAACATATATTACAAAGTTGTATAACTTTGTAATGTGTGTTATTCTGTGAATAATTTTTTATCGCCGGACAACCCCTTTAAGTTGCGGAAAACAAGTGTAACTGAGAGTCCCTGTCATTAAAATTAAAGGGTTTATCCAGCGCTACAAAAACATGGCCACTTTCCCCCTACTGTTGTCTCCAGATTGGGTGGGGTTTTAAAACTCTGTTCCATTTAAGTAAATGGAGCTTAATTGCCAACCGCACCTGAACTGGAGACAACAGTAGGGGGAAAAGTGGCCATGTTTTTGTAGCGCTGGATAACCTCTTTAACACGCCATCAGGCATATCAAATGTTATTGATCGCTGTGGGTGTCACTGCCAAGACCTGCTGTGATCCGGAGATATAGCTAGGGAGACAGCGCGGCAGCCTGGTTATTCACTCCCCGACCATCTCTCCATTACGGCTTATTCTATCAATGGAACTCTAGAGACTACATAGACAGAATCAGAGAGTGGCCAGGCAGTGGATCGTGCTGCTGCCCCGCTCTCTCCAGGGCTATATCTCCTGACCCGTTGTGATCAATAACGTTCAATATACCTGATGACATGTCAAAAGTTACTTTGTATGACAGTGAGTCTTCAAAAACAAAACACCTCATAAGTTTTGTATCAGTGGGGTCTGGGTGCTGAAACCCCCATCGATTTCTAAAAGGACCAGGGAGAGTCACTCTGGTGTCTCTCCTCGCTCCCTGAAGATGGGTTCATAGACTCACTGTGTAACCTGTATTCAGTGAGCGGAGACAGACAGCATTCAGCAGAGTACTTCTCCCTTGTTCTTTTAACATTCGGTGGGCTCCTCAGCACTCAGACCCATACTTCTGACACTTCTGACTACTTGACATCTCAAAAGTCGTTGTTGCCTATACTATACCGAAATGTTATAATGTAAGACGATAAATCAATCTCAAATAGCCAAAAATGAATGTTTATTGAATCAATCACAGAAAAACAATTAAAAACAAGACCTGGGGAGGTGGGGAAACCGTGCTGCTGGGACAAGTTGTTTAAAGTGCCAGTGCATCCATATACATAATATTGTAAACTATATAATATAATCCATCGAGCATAAAGTGCATAAAAAAAGTGCTAGTGCCAGTAGCTACAGTACGCTGATAGGAATCACTTCCATGTAAACAAGTACATATGGATGACAGTTAATGTTTTGCACAGTTAATGTAACACAGGTCCCAGTCCACTGGCCACCAAACCTCACACTACTACGCCGTTTCGCTCTCCAAGCTTCATCTTGTCGCTGTCGTCTGTCTTTTTTTTTTTTTTTTTTTTTATAAATATAAACACCAGTTACATTTTATGGCATTTTTGTCCATCCTTGGTTGAAAATTTATTCCCATCATTCCATGTAGTTTTTCAATAGTTGGAGAGTAACAGGTTGAAGATTACTGCTTTAGGTTATGTTCACACTATGTAAAAAGAACAGTCATATTTCATAACGCCTGTTGTTATGAAATACGGCCTTTGTCTTTACATAGTGGGAACATAGCCTTAGGG
Source organism: Dendropsophus ebraccatus (assembly GCF_027789765.1). NCBI lineage: Eukaryota > Metazoa > Chordata > Amphibia > Anura > Hylidae > Dendropsophus > Dendropsophus ebraccatus. The sequence continues at coordinate 109,426,586 of NC_091459.1, read as the reverse complement.
CCCTATTACACGGGACGATTATCGTGCGAAAAATCGTCTTATTCAAATTTAAACGATAATCGTTCTGTGTAATTGCAGGAAATGATCGAAAAATCGTTTGTATGTCGTTGATTTTGATCTGAACCTAAAATTATCGTTAATTGTTCGCTGTAATTCCACATTCGTTCGCTGTAGTTTCGCATTTTTTCACTAATCGTTCAGTGTAATTGCCCATTGTTTTGCTGAGATCAGAAGGAATAAACAATCATAGTAACGATCGTATCTAACGATTATCGTTCTGTGTAATATGGTGAAAGATTTCAGGTTAACGATAAACAATGTCGTTTGTGATCGTTTATCGTTAGTTGCTAATCGTTAAAAATCGTTCCGTCTAAAAGGACCCTTAGGGTGGGTTCACACATACCGGAATCGCAGCAGGTTTCAAGCTCCGGCCTGATTCTATGGCTGCCGGCTTGTTAACATCTCGCATCAGGGAGTCGGGAGCCAGAGAAGCAGGCTGGAGCGTGGACAGGTAAAGCATTCACTAGACAGCGGTGGGTTAAGGAGGCGCCATGCTTTACATACTAACAGCGAAATGAAGGAATTCTGCTGCGAGTATGTAGACCTATTCAAACTGATAGTGCCAGGAATCACAGCAGATCTCGCAGCGTGAAATCCCGCGCAATTCCGCTACTTGTGAACCCACCAATAAAGGGGTATTTGTATCTGCAGAAGTTATCCCCTAGCCACCAGATAACCAGTGGCTCTTGGCTCTAGTTATGCAGTGAAAACTATATCTTTCAGCACGTCGGGTTTTCATAGGTTTAGTTCTACAGATTAAATATCTGCTAAAGATTGCAACAAGCAGTTTATTTTTGTAGGTGTGTTACACACTGAAATAGGATCCTGTGGTATATCTCTCTATGGCAGGTGCAGGGACTGAGGCCTACAAATGACCTTCACAACCACTCTCCAGATATCCTGTCATACCCTGAAGTAGTCACTATAGTAATAGGGGGCAGTCTGTTGTTGGACATGGTTACAGTTGGGTTCACTACTTTTGTTTTCGTCACCCACAGTCCAAGGAATAATAACATGGTAATAACCCAGTGGTGACAGGGAGATAAGATACAGACTGGACTCTGACCCTGTCTGGCTAGAAGTCCCTCGGCCATGATAGGATGTAGCACTGGGGCTACTGATTATAACTTGGTTTGCAAATAGTTGATTAGGTTTGCAAATAGTTGATTAGGTATCAGTGACCCGCGAGGCTTTGGAAGTCAATAGGACTCACAATGTATACCCCTTACAGGAAAAATGACATATATTATGTACATAGGAGAACCATGTATTGCACAGAATCAGGTGGTGGAGGGGCCGCCCCTACACTGTTACTGGTACAAAACACTTGTCATACTCCTCTAACACTGCCATTCAGTGGTGTATTCCTTTCAGTCTGACACAGTGATCTCTCCTGCCACCTCTGTGCATGACAGGAACTGTCCAGGGGTGGCAGCAGAGAACACGTGGTCAAACTGAAAGAAATACACCACTTCCTGTAGGACATACAGCAGCTGATAAGTACTGGAAGACTTTAAATAGCAATCATTCACAAATTTGTTGATTCAAAAAACTATTTTTAATTCTCTGGAGTACCCCCTTTAACTGGTGTATTATTTCCCCAGGCTTATTTACTCCTTTACACAGATTATTTGTCTTGCGCTTATATACTATACTTATATAATCACTGGGTGTTGGAATCTGAAATCTCATCTTAACAGGTTTATGGCTCAGGGTTTGTCCTGTAATAAGGCTTTCCTGAGGACTAATATTACATTCTCTTTACACAGGGATTTTCTTCCCTCATTATATGGGAAATGTATACATCACTGTCACATTCGCTGGATCATCTTGTAATGCTTAAAAATAATATGTAAATAGATGGGCGCTATTATTAAGAGTCTTTATTTTTTTTTCTTTCTTGACAGATAAAAGTTTTATATCCCTGCCGTGGACGTGTCGAGATCGACCCCGAGGAACTATGGAAGCAGTTTGTGACTGTAGTGAAGGAGGCCGTGCAAGGTGATGGCTTAGAGACAGTAATGGCTATACCTGCTCTGCAACTTCACTATTAACTCTTTACTGATATTTCCTATGTCTCCACAGATGCCGGTATCCACTTAACTCAAGTTGCTGGTCTGGGAATCTCCACGCAGAGGGCGACGTTCATTACCTGGAACAAGTAAGTGGTTAAACGGGCACTGAACCTTCATTATGTCATAGCAACATATCAAATGTTATTGGCCGGGGTCTCGGTGTTCAGACTGCAACAGATCTGGAGAACAAGCTGGGGAAAGTTCATACTCGGTATGTTCTCTCCTGGTTCTGTGTCACATATTAATCTATTGCTCACATAGACCCAGGCAGTGCACCTCTCTCCCAAGCTTGTTCTTCTGGTTATGGCCTGAACACGTAGACCCAGACTGCTAAAAACTTTTGACATGTCTCTTTGTTTTTGTTTTTGGTGACAGACATGCTAGAAGCATGATGGGTAGTAATCTAGAAGTGTTATATTAAAGGGAACCTGTCACATTGTTTGGGCACAGTTATCTATTAGCATGCCTATATGCAGCTATTATAGTCCTTAATCAGTCCAGCTAAATAGTCAAAGAGGCAGTACCAAGCTCTGAAGATCCCAGGGCGGGCACGCCCCATCTCCCCACTCCTTCCAAGCTTTATTAACAGTCAGCCACAGAAAGGGGCTCTTCCACCTTAAAGTGATGGCATAAGGCATATTGTATGGGGTCCATGAGGGTGAAGTAGACACAGCACTGGTGTATCCTTCACTGTTTGTACCCTACACAGCTGCTTTGCATGAAAACTTAGTGAAGGGACACAGGGGTAAAATAGAGTATTGTTTTTTACCCTATGATCTTTGAGGGTTCTAGAGTTTATACCCCTTGATGGCATAAACTACCAATCTGCTGTCACTTTGTGAGATTGGGAAGTATTTTAAAAAGGGGACAGCTTGCAAAGTCCTGTGTGCAGTGGATTGCTGTGCCTGCAGGGTATTGGCATGCAGCAGGGGATTAGTATGTAGCACAGCCAGAGGGGGCAGCAGAGGGCCCATGTCTGTACTCTGCGCATTAGAGAGGGAATGGGAACACACAGCCACTTTAAGATTTACATATAGATATATGTTAAATACATTACACATTTGTAACTTTGTAAAAGCCATTGTATTAAAGGAGAAGTTCAGTAAAATTTTTATTAAAGTATTGTATTCCCCCCCCAAAAGTTATGCAAATCACCAATATACACTCATTACGGGAAATGCACATAAAGTACTTGATCACCATTCTATCCAGGAAGTTAAGTCCTAGATGTAGTAGCAATTGCAGGGAAAAAAAGCACTTTATAAGCATTTCCCGTAATAAGTGTATGTTGGGGATTTATATAACTTTTGGGGGGTAATACAATACTTTAATAAAAAAATTCCGCCGGATTTCTCCTTTAAATATCCCTTTAATATATAATCGACACTCCCATCATTCTGCTGTTAATTCCCAGGGACATGGGCGGCTGCCACAGGAAGCCACATGGCTTTTATGTTGGGAAAAAAAACAATCCAGTGCTTTCTCATACATACGGCCTTTGTGTGGATTTTCTCAATAGCAGTTGTTGTAAATGTTCCTAGATTTGCTTCAGATGAATGGTTTTGAGTTTATTCTCTTCCTCTCCATTTACAGCTCAGGAACCGTGATACGTTGGTTTGTTGGGGTTGTAATATGGGCTTTTTATTTGGTCTATTTGATCCACACTGGACTGTTGTTAAAGGGGTTGTCTAGCGAAAAACTTTTTCTTTTAAATCAACTGGTGTCAGAAAGTTATGTAGATTTGTAATTTACTTCTATTAAAAAATCTCAAGTCTTCCCATACATATCAGCTACTATATGTCATATAGGAAATGTTGTTTTATTTTCAGTCTGACACAGTGCTCTCTGCTGACATCTCTGGCCGAGGCAGGAACTTTGTCTTAAGGCCCTATTCCACCAACAGATCTGACAGATTATCTGCCAAAGATTTGAAGCCAAACCCAGGAACAGACTATAAACAGAGTTCAGGTCATAAAGGAAAGACTGGATTTCTCCTCTTTTCAAATCCACTCATGGGTTTGGCTTCAAATCTTTGGCAGATAATCTGTCGTCAGATCTGTTTAAGTAATAGGGCCTTTAGTTTTCTATGAAACCCCATAGAAAACCTCTCCTGCTCTGTACAGTTCCTGTCTCGGCCACAGAGGTCAGCAGAGAGCATTGTGTCCGACTGAAAAGAAAACAACATTTCCTGCAGGACATACAACAGCTAATAAGTATAGGAAGACTTGAGATTTTTTAATAGAAGTAAATTACAAATCTATACAACTTTCTGACACCAGTTGATTTGAAAGAAAAAGATTTTCGCTGGACAACCCCTTTAAGACATTCTAGTTTTGTCCAGTGTATAGTGGTGGGACGTTGACCACCCCTGTAGCCTGTGACACACATTGCATGCTGTGATCTCATTCTATTGTATATGGCTGCTCCCTCATGACACCCCAGACATTATTCCCAGTGGGGTTTATTGGAGTTCAGCAGAAATCCAATGGCTATAGTTCAATTGGACTGACTACTGTATGGTAGATATACTATTACTGTGTTTGTCTCATCCTTGATCTGTTGGACGTTAGTTTTTTTTTTTCTTACATTACCGTCTTTTTGTTTTCAGGAAGACTGGCGAGCCCTTTCATAACTTCATCAGCTGGCAGGACCTGCGGGCAGCGGAGCTGGTCAGTTCTTGGAACAGCTCCTTACTGTTAAAGGTAATAGCAGTAAAGAATTATATATGCTGACAGGAAATAAAAGGTTTACAATGAAGGTAAGAATAGATAATGCCAGTGTTAGGTATTATGACCTTTGTAGCAGCAACAATACATTACTGTGCCAGAGCAGTTCTCTGCAGACATCCAGGTTTCATAGTTCAGTCTTTTCTTCCATGTGGTAGGACTATCCAAAGTCCTGTCTCTTGGCTATGGGACAGGTCATACAGCATAACTAGCAATGCTTTTCATTATGGAGCCTAGGTAACATTGGCTAACAGCCACTAAAAACCTTTTTTTTTATTGACAGCAAAATAAAAAAAATAAAAAAATTATTTTTTTTCTCTCATAAACTGATGCCATATTTATGATCCGCAGGGGCTGACCTCTTATTCTGACCAGTTTATTGATCTGCCCCTGTGTATGTTTGTCTATGTTTGTCCTGGCTGTTCAGGATAATGCCCTATGCAGGTGTCAGGAGGTGCTGCTGTAGATGGGATAAAATTTGTAAACTAATGACCAGAGATCAGATCCCTACTGATCATAAAGTGATGGCATATCCGTGCTGAAGTTGAGAATAACCCCTTAAAGGAGAATTCTGGGCAGTGAGATTTTTTTCAAAAGTGTCGGGGAGGATGAAAAAAATAACTTGCACTTACCTCCCTGGCTCCAGAGCCAGTGCCTGCATACCGAAGCTCCGTTCCTTGTTCCTCGGCTGCTTCCTGGTTTAAGAGGAAACCTGGGATGTGATGTTCCAAGCCCACTCAGCCAGTCAAAAACAGTGGCGGGACCCCGTTACAGCCACTGATTTGCTGAGCGTGCCTGGAACGTCACATCCCAGGTCCCCTCTCAAACCAGGAAGGGACCAGGGAACCAGAGCGACCTTATACAGGCACCAGTGCTGCAGCCAGGGAGGTAAGTGTATGCCATTTCTTTATTGCTCCCCAGAACTTTTAAAGAAATCTCCATGCCAGGACTTCTCCTTTAGAAGAAGATAACCAACTGGGTTACGTCAAGTAAAGCTTATTTATTATGTATAAGTATATTTAGTCTTGCTGTCTACTTTGTATTACAGTTTCAAAAATTTTTTAGATTGAGATTTGTAGTCAGTGAATGGAAATCTTTATTGTTTACTTCCAGGAGCTAAAAATCTGTCCAAGTCATGTGATGATCGCTCAGGGGTCAAGCTCATATCAGAGCTGTGTCTTGTATTAAAGGGGTTATCTGCCGCTACAAAAACATGGCCACTATCTTCCAGAGAAAGCACCGCTCTTAGTTCAGTTGTGGTTTGCAATTAAGCTCCATTACTGTGTTACAATACCACACCCAAACTGGAGACAAGAGTGGTGCTGTCTTTAGTAGAAAGTGACCATGTTTTTGTGGCGCTGGATAACCCCTTTAAGCCATGGAGCTGTGTGACCATCACATAATAGATAATTTCCAGCCTCTAGAAGCTACCAGTCAGTGACTACATGCAAAGAGTTTCAAAATTATTAGATGAAGAAAGTATTTTCCTCTACTATCCACTTTTGTTTTCAAGGCCATTCATGGTTCCTGTAAATTCCTGCACTTCTTCACACGACAGAAACGTTTCTTAGCAGCGAGTCTGATCAATTTCACCACTCAGCATGTGTCCCTGCGGCTCGTTTGGGTCTTGCAGAACATCCCTGAGGTAAGGATGAGACAGTATTTAGAACAATCGGGTATAATCTCTTCCATTATAAAGGAAAACGGTAGTGTTGACACTACTTTTGTGTCCTTCCAAAAAAACAGATCCGTTTTGATCTTTTTTTTTTTTTTTTTTCTTTTTTTTTTTTATAATGGAAGTTAATGGAAAACGGATCAAAACAGATGCACACAATTGCATCCGTTTTTTTCATCCATTTTTTGCAAAAAACTGATTAAAAAAAACGGATTGAAAAACGCAGTGTGAACCTAGCCTTAGTCATCACAACTTGACATCTGCAGGTTCACGTATATATTTTTTATATTTATGATATGATAAATCATAAATATATAATAATTGTTGGGGGCTCCAGTCATGAGAATGAGAGTCTCAGGTCTTTTATTCCCCCTCACCAGTATATCTATAGTTTGTTTGCAACTTTCACCAAGGAAAGAAGTTTACTGCATGTTAGATTAGTTCAAAGGGAACTGTGTAAATCTATATGCAATGAGCTCCCTCTAGTGGTGGCTGCTTTAATATCAAGTCAATGAGAAGAACACACTACAAAGATGCTGCAATCTTAAGAACTTTTGTGTTGCAACATTATTACTACATTATTTTGCTCAATTTTGTATCTTCAACTTTCTCAGGTGCGCCAAGCAGCAGAAGAGGGCAATTGTTGTTTTGGTACCATTGACACATGGCTACTGTATAAACTCACAAATGGTAAGTCTTATCTAATTCTAAAGTATTTTGAAAACACAAACGTACTATCACTGATTCTCCAAATCCATGGTTACACCTATGTTGAGAGTTGCTTTATGCTTTAGCAGTATTCAATAGTTATGCAAACATCACAGACAGCTATCTTCTTGAAGTAATACTGTCACACCAGAACCCCCCCCCCCTCCACTCTATGTGCGGTCCCCTGTAAAATTACATAATTTCATCAGTGGACAGTCAGGGTAGAAGAATAAGTTGCAGCCAGGCCAGGGCTGTGGAGTCGGTAAGACGCAGCTCAGACTCCTGAATTGTATTAGGACCAACTCAGACTCCCGACTCAAACTCCTGCTCCTTTATAAATGGCCAGTCATATACCAGGGGAGTTATTTATCACACTGGCTCAGCAGCTTCTCCCTAATGTCCTACATGATCCTGGGGCGACTTCTGAGTGAATAAGGAAATATATAAAGCAGATTCTCCTGTGTGGGCAGTGGATGAAGCCAGTCTCCAGCCTCCATGTCCTGAACTACTCACAACTAGACTAGAAGGAGCAGGTGGTCTTTTAGTTTCTAACTAAATATTCACCATACACAGAAACACTGCTAACAATGCCAGATACCTGTAATATAGAGGTGATGTAGTGGGGGTAACACATAGTGATATAGAGGGGTCAGCCATAGTGATATGGAGGGGTCACTTTGGGTGTGGAGGCACGCCATAGCGCACACACACATACACACAGCCTGCTGCAGCCATAGCACACACTCACACAGCCTGCTGTAGTCATAGCACACATACTTACACAGCCTGCTGCAGCCATAGCACATACACACAGCCTGCTGCAGCCATAGCATACACACACAGACTGCTGCAGCCATAGCACACACACTCACACAGCCTGCTGCAGCCATAGCACACACTCACACAGCCTGCTGCAGCCATAGCACACACACACACACAGCCTGCTGCAGCCATAGCACATATACACACATCCTGCTGTAGTTAAAGCACACACACTCACACAGCCTGCTGCAGCCATAGCACACACTCACACAGCCTGCTGCAGCCATAGCACACACTCACACAGCCTGCTGCAGCCATAGCACACACTCACACAGCCTGCTGCAGCCATAGCACACACACACAGCCTGCTGCAGCCATAGCTCATATACACACATCCTGCTGTAGTCAAAGCACACATACTTACACAGCCTGCTGCAGCCATAGCACATACATACACACACAGCCTGCTGCAGCCATAGCATACACACACAGCCTGCTGCAGCCATAGCGTGCACACACACACACACACAAAGCCTGCTGCAGCCATAGCACGCACACATACACACACACACAGCCTGCTGCAGCCATAGCCCACATACACACAGCCTGCTGCAGCCATAGCGCACGCACGCGCACACACACACACACACACACACACACACAGCCTGCTGCAACTATAGAACACTGAAGAAAAACACTACATTGAGGACAGAGGTTACTGCTACACTACTTATGTCTTCTCCTCCTCCTCTATATTACACAGGATATCTTCATATTACACTGCTGCTCATATACAGTCATCCAGCATCCAGGAAGAGAACAGCACAGATCTCCCCCCACACAATGGACTCTTCCAGCTCAGAAACAAACTGCCAAATAGTGACCGACAACTTTTCCCAGACCCCCCTTATCTAATAGAGCCAGTGTCCTATTACTGATATATTCCCCGACCACCCTTATGTAATAGGGCCAGTGTCCTATTAGAATGTTGCTCATAATATATATTGATGAGCAAAACTTATAAAATTCATATCAAAACTAAATTCTAAATTGTTCTAAGATTTTTTTTTTAAAGCTGGAGTCGGAACATTTTTTCCGACTCCAGCCAAAACTAGCTCCGACTCTGACTCCACAGCCTTGAGCCAGACATCTCTGGTGCTGGCCTATTCTGAGAACGATAGAGATGGTCATCGAAAATCCATCACACCCCCACCTTTCACTCCTCAAACATAAACTGTTGGTGGAGAGTTGGAGATCCCCATACACTTTGTACTATCATCAGAACTCACCACTTCCAACTTTGGTATCTATAGACACTGATGTACTGATGCACAGAGAATACAATTACATAATCCACCTTTAGCATCATACTTTTCATTTATTCAAAGAAAATACACTGTTAAGCAAGTATAAATCCAGGCAAGATGTTTCCAGCCGCTCCAGGTGCCGCTGACCTGCCAATGCTGGGATCTGTGTAGATGCCAGAGAATGTGAATGTTTTTTTTGTGTGTGTTTTTCAGGATCTGTACATGCAACAGACTTCTCAAACGCTAGTGGCACTGCAATTTTTGACCCTTACTTGGTAAGTGGCCAACGTGGATGAGAAGAGCAAGCGTTTTAATTTTTATACAGCACAGTGGGGACAATGTATTAAAATTGGTGTCAAGGAAAGGTGTGAAAGTTGTCTATGTGAACCAACAAGTAGCCATGTAGGTTTTTACCCTTTAATCTACTTCCTAAGGTACAGATTATAAATCTAGTGATGAAAATAAGAGCACAAGAGAGACCTATAAAAACTGACCTTATTGCACAAGCTTTTGTAAAATAATATTAATACGTGACCACTTTTCCATTTGAGAGGAAATCCTTTTCACATTGATTTTCTGGGCATTTTACATTGATAGGACAGACCATCAGTTTCTGATTTGCACACGCAAATGTCCGTAGAGCTGAATAGAACAGGGTCAAAGCTGATACCTCTGTTCATTGTGTAGTGGCCATGCTGGGTTAGTGCAGCACAGCTCTTATTCACGTCATTGGGAACTGCGCTGCAGTACCTGGTGCCGCCATGACACAATGAATGGGGCTGGAATCAGAATGCTCTGTTCATTGTGTATATGCTGGAGCTGCAGCTCTGATCGGCAGGGGTGCTGGGTGTTGGCTTCACCACTGATCAGACATTGATGGCCTATATCCTGAGTATAGTTAGCTGCCCCCAGGCTCATCTCCCTCATGACAACATCTGTTGAGAGGCGCCCATAGACTGTGCCAGCTTGTGGTTCTGGAATATCTTTGCACCTGCAATTCTGACTTTTTCTTGAGTCCATTTCTGTAGAGACAGAGACAAGGGATGACTTGGCACAGCCTGCCCCCTTCAAGCAGAAGCACAGAGCTTCCAGGACTCTGGATACAGGTCCTGGCGTAGAACCGTCATATACCAAATACAATTTATAACTTCCTCCATCAGACAACTTTTACTTACTCCAGAGTGTGATCTCTTACACTGCATTCAGGATCGTCTATAAAGGCCCGTTCACACTGAGCAAAATAAGCGGAAATTCCGAGCAGAGTCCACGGCGCGGGTTCCACTCCACACTGAGCAAAATAGGCCGAAATTTCGAGTGGAACCCGCAACGTGGACTCTGCTCGGAATTTCCGCCTATTTTGCTCAGTGTGTACGGGCCCTTATAGACTATCCTGCAAGAATCCACCCTTCCTCTCTATGGTGTCTCACGTGCCGCTGCTCTCTGCCGCTCTCTGTTCAAAGAATTGACATTGCAAGACATCACATTGAGACACTGAGGCAGGCGGGATTCCAACGGCGCGGGTTCGGCTCATGATTTCCACCTGTTTTGCCCAGCATTAATGAGCCTTAATTCATTTGATGTACAAGCTGATGTTGTATTATTTCATATGCATGATCTTTTACCTGTGTTTCCCCTCTAGATGAGCTGGAGCTCCTATCTCTGCTCACTGCTGTCCATTCCTCTGTCTATATTTCCTCCTGTGGAGGATACCAGGTAGGGTTACTATACCAGGTAGGGTTACTATACCAGGTAGGGTTACTATACCAGGTAGGGTTACTATACCAGGTTGGGTTACTATACCAGGTTGGGTTACTCGGGGATTCCCTGGCTCTGTCAGTCTGTTAGGTGTGGATGATATTCGGTCTAAAGTGTTGCTTTCTCTCTCTTTAGTCACAACTTTGGAGAAGTGGATCCTAGCATTTTTGGAATTCCGATTCCCATTCGGGCATTGGTGAGTGAATCCAGGAGATGGGCTGAATCATGTGGATTAGAACTACTATTCAGGTTTTTCAGTATTGTTGATTTTGCCTTTTCACAGGTCGCTGACCAGCAGGCCGGTATGTTTGGCCAGTGCTGTTTTGATGTGGGAGATGTCAAACTGACAATGGGAAGTGGAACGTTTATGACAATCAATACCGGGAATAATCTTCACACTTCTATAGCCGGTATGGGCACACTGTCGCTAGACAGATAGAATTTTTACAACCTGCTGTAACATATATAGTAAAATTCACAAGGATAATAACTATATATTTTTCTTTAAGGGCTATACCCACTAGTTGGCTGGAAGATTGGCAACGAGCTGGTGTGCGTAGCAGAGGGCAATGCCTCCGATACAGGGACAGCTATCAAGTGGGCACAAGAGCTGAGTAAGTGCTAAGTAAGTCTTCACAATAATCATGAGGCCAGATGATTTACATTGGGGTAACACTGCATAGGAAATCATACAAGGCTATTCTGGCATAAACTCTAGATGGTGTTAGATACATGGGATATGGAAATATGATAGATCCCCCTTTATAATGGATGGAGATAATAACCCATTGAATAACATTCTCCATTCCTAAGATCTTTTCACAGATTTTGGTGACACAGAATCAATGGCCAGAAATGTCCCAGACAGTGAGGGGATTTACTTTGTGCCATCCTTTACAGGCCTGCAGGTAAGTCCAGGCAATGGAAGAACTGTCCATAGAGTACAGCCTGTAGGTGTATAAGGCCATGATCACACACTGACGACAGTGTTCTCCTAGCGTTCTGCCAGCAATACCTGTGAACGGGATATTTCGTATCCCAAACATTCATTTATGGAGTAATAAATGCCCTGCAGATATTTTTTTTAACCAGAATATTGCCACAGATACAGGTGAAAAGCTTTAGGTTCGCTCCACTGAAGACAATGGGGCCAATCCATGGCAGAAATCCTTGTTTCATCTGCAGAGTCCGGCAATGGTTTATCTAAAAGAAATGCACAGCATGGTTGCCTATGGCAATTCCATGTCATGTAAGCATTAAGATATATGTGGTCTGTCTATTACGGCAAACTGCTCTGCCTCCATTAAGTTGACTTGGATTTCTACAAAAGGAATTTTATATGTGTTAATATTGGAAAACTGGCAGAGTTTAGATGGGATTACTTGTCCTAATACTCTATACACGCTGCAAAATTCTCATATTTATAACGGCAGGCAGGTTGGACACCTGTCCTCAGGAGTGTGACTAGAAATGGCTGGGCCTCATAGCAACATTTTTTATTGGGCCCCCTCCCGACTGACCACAAACCTGTCAAGTGTAGTCATAACCTTTAACATTTAACTGCAAGTGCTCATCAGGAGTGCTTACAATTAAAGGGACATTTACATCACCTAGGAGGCCCACTCAGCCACCAGATGCTGCAAATGATAACTGCTCAGGGGGCCCAGTGTCTTGCAGGAGTGGGTCACCAGGCCCCCTGATGCAGTGGGCCCCATAGCAGCCGCTATGACTGCTACGGTGGTAGATAGGTTCCTGCCTGTCCTTACGGGTAGCATGCATACATCACTATAGACCTCTCCCGTCTCCATAGACAGCTGTGTATAAATGGGGAAAGGAGCTAGGTTTTTGCAGTACATCTAGTACCAGTTGTGAGGGACACATTTGCACTACATTAGTTTAGTGATATTTATTAGTATGGAACTATTTTAAAGCTTTCTTTAAACCTCTAACATGTCAGACGTTGAGTTTGGTAGGGGTCTGGCACCAGTTGTTGGGGTAAAGGGACAATAGTGCTTTGCTGAGTGCTTTGTCCCATTGTTTCTGCTCGGCTCTCCTTGTAAAGTCATGCCAACAGATTGAAGCCACCATAACAGTCTTTATGTATATCTGTGAGACTGCCATAGTGTCAGTACTTCATATGCTCCTAGAGATAGGTAGGGGGATCAGCAGCCTTCCTCCGCCCACTACCACACATGTCAGACGTTTAATAGAACTTTAGACACACTTTACATATAGGATTCAGCTTTTTTTTTATTATTACACTCTTTATTTTTATTTCTTATGGTACGTTTACACAGAGAGATTTATCTGACAGATTTTTGAAGCCAAAGTCAGGAATGGATTTGAAAAGAGGAGAAATCTCAGTCTTTCCTTTATGACCTGTTCGCTGTTTATAGTCTGTTCCTGGTTTTGACTTCAAAGATCTGTCAGATAAATCTGTCTGTGTAAACGCACCATTAGGTAGGTATTGCAGATCAATGTCAGGACTAGGAGATGCTTTAGGCTATGTTCACACTACCAACAAAACACAGTTACCACTGAACTCAAGGAGAACAGTGAAAAAAAATTCCAATGAAGTACTCAATCAAGAGTCTCCACTGATGCCCCCAAAAATTTAAATATGCAAAACAGGAGTCCGTGGAGCCTCGGTTGCGAGTCTCAAAACACGGGATAGCCAGATATCTCTAGCCTGTTGCCACGGGGTGCCTCCATGATAGGGAGAGCACCACACCACCCTGATAAATAGCCCCTTAAGTCCCACTCGGTTGCGAGTATTGCGATCATGACAAGGGCTTGCCAAGGCAGGCATCTATCCACAGACAGCCGTTTCAGGGTATTTGCCCCTCGTCAGTGTGGAGTAGGAGTCTGGCTAGTTGGGGCAATAGCAAATCGACCAACAAAACACAGTAATCACTGAACTCAAGGAGAACTTAAGGGGCTATTTATCAGGGTGGTGTGGTGCTCTCCCTATCATGGAGGCACCCCGTGGCAACAGGCTAGAAATATCTGGCTGTCCCGTGTTTTGAGACTCGCAACCGAGGCTCCACGGACTCCTGTTTTGCATATGTTCACACTACGTATAAGTACGGGCGTTGTTGCCATCGGCAACAACGGCAGTACTTTGTGCGGAGTGCAACATAGCCTATTCAGCTATGGGATCCTGGCCGGAGCGTATACACATCGTATGCGCTCCGACCGAGATCCCCCACGGGGCTGCAAAGAGCTGACATGTCAGTTTTCTGCAGCCGCAGTTCAATGAATTGCGGCCATAGGAAACCCTGTCAGTTCACACAGTGAAGCGAGCGGCTTCGGCCGCTCGCTTCACTGTGTGCTATGGGAAGCTCTGATGCGGACGCACACTGATCAGATCGTTTTAAGTACCGGCCAAGATGATCCGGGCAGACACCTGTCGTTCCGTGACACAGCCGGGGCCACGGATTGGCCGGATGTTCACAGCGTGTGAGCATAGCCTTAAAATGTTTCTCCCATTATTAACACTTACATTAACAAGAGGAAAGGGAAGAGCTGTATGATGACTAGGGATCCAACAGCTGGGACCGCCTGTGGTCTTAAAGGGGTTATCCAGGATTTAAAAAGAAAAAAAATGCTACTTTCTTACAAAAACAGCTCCACAGCTTCATTCACTTCGATGGAACTGAGCTTTAAGACGACACCCAAACCGAAGATGTATTGTTTGTGGAGGAAAGCGGATATGTTCTTGTAAGTCTTGGTAACCCCTTTATAAACTAGGATCCCAAGTCTCCCCTTGGAGTGGAGCAGTAGTCACGTGTATGCTACCAATATATATCCTTTGTATGGTCAGGCAGGACTCATTGAGTTGTATTGTGATGTGCCTTTCCAACTGGAGACTCCGGACCTAAGTTCTTGATCACAGGGTTTCCCAGCGGTCAGAACCTGCACAATTATACCGCTATCTGTCCTGTGGATAGGGGATAAAAGGCAATGTAAGGTGCTGGTGGTATACATGTGTGGAGCTATAGGGCAGACTCATACAATCTCTGGTCACAAGCATTTTCTCCATGACATTGGGCTGTGTGTATATCATACATGGGCTTCTGTATTATATGCATATACATCTCTAGAGACAGAGATAATGCATATAGAGTCTGCATTGTCTGCTTGTAACATGTCTGTTTTCTCCCTCCCTGCTGCCGGTACATGTATGTAAGTGTCTCTCTATTACTATATTATGGAAGGCAGTAGCGGGGAGCACGCTCTCTTATGCTGAAGGATATTTCTGTGCTTAGGCTCCAGTGAATGATCCCTATGCATGTGCCTCCTTCATGGGACTGAAGCCTTCCACCACAAAGTGCCACCTTGTACGAGCCATTCTGGAGTCCGTGGCTTTTAGGTAACGATACTTAGAATACACTTCTGTTTTTATCCATATATTATGATACCAGATTTGATTTCTTCTTTTTTATGTTTTCTAAGGAATAGGCAGCTGTATGACACTATGCAGAGAGAAACCTCCATTAGGATCTCAAGAATAAGGTACGTAACTGGCCTATGTATAAGAATGCCCTGATATGAGTGTGAGCCTGTGGTTATAATGGCATGTTCTGATCTGAACATTGCAGGGCTGACGGAGGAGTCAGTAACAACAGCTTTGTGATGCAGATGACCGCAGATTTATTTGGCCAAACCATTGATAAACCAAAGCACACAGACATGTCCTCCCTGGGAGCTGCTTTTCTAGCCGGTTTAGCTGTAGGTAAGTCTTGATGCCAAGGGGAACCAGCCATGATCAATACAGTGGTGCCTTGGATTACGAGCATAATTCGTTCCAGGACCGCACTTGTAATCCAAATCCACTCTTAAACCAAAGCAAATCATTGAATTGCAGACAATTGGTTCCACACCCCAAAATAATGATTTTTTTTTATTCTGAAGAGCATGTAAAACAGATGAAACAAACAATGAGAAATAGCTGAATGTGATATTATTAGTTACTGCACAGTATAGCAATCAGCATGTGGTGAATAATGTATAGTAAGTGCATAAACCTGATAACACAGCAGCAGTTTGTAGGTACAGAATAGAGATGCAGATACTCACTATGCAGTAGCGTAGTACAACAGGCTAGAATAGAGAAGGAGGGCTGCTGTCAGAGGTCTGTGTAGTCACATGACAGCAATGGGGAAGGGGTGCGCGGGACCAATCAGGAAGTGAGAATCACAAAGCTGCGCAGGAGGACAGTGACAGAAACTTCTCTATACAGTAGTGTGTATAGCTGAATGTAAGTGCAGGCACATTATAGCAGCAGTGTGTAGAGCCGAGTGTGAGTGCAGACAGATTATAGCAGGAATGGAGAGGGTGGGAAACACAAGGGCTGACAGAGTCTGCAGGGAGCATGAAGAGATGAGCAGGACAGATGTGGGCAAATAGAGGGGTTACAGCTATGAAGAGAATACCTTCACAGTCCTGTCCCCTGATGCAAGCCCCAGCCTGAAGTGGATCTGCTATGATTTGGAAGGTGAGGGAGATTTCCTGGTCAATACAGGGCTGTAGACTCCACTATGCAGACCATGCCCCTCCCCCTCCCACCCAGCACAGGGAGCTCTTACACCAAGTTAGAATTTTGAAAAACTGTGAGCTCTTCTTGCAAAACGCTCTTAATCCAAGTTACCTTTAAGCCGAGGTACCAACCCAAGTCTTTTGTAATTGTGGTGCAGGTAGAGGTGATGGCAGGTTCCCAGAATTTATTTTTTGCAACCTACACATCACTTGTTCCAGTTGTATTGGTCAGGACCATATTCATAACAATATTCTCGGCACTCACCAATATGCTGAATAAGTCGTGTTTATTGTATCGAATTTGTGTTATGAAGATACAATAAACACAACTTATTCAGCATATTGGTGAGTGCCGAGAATATTGATTTTCATTTCGTGGGACTTGTTCCTATCTACGGGCACCACCGGCATACATCCAGCGTGCCGAACTGAACTTTGCATTACATATTCATAACAAGCTGAATATTTGCAGCATTTATTCTAATTTTCCCATTCTTCCCATTGTAATTTTTTAGGTGTTTGGTCAACTAAAGAGGAGCTGAAGAAGCTTCGACATCCAGAAGTCTTGTATGAACCCCAGCGCAAGCTCAAAGATTATGAGTCCGCCATGTCTAGTTGGGAACTGGCACTACTGCGATGCTCCAACTGGTACAATGACTCTTAGCAGATACTTGGTGCAATAACCTGAGGACACTGGAAGGATGACACTATGGACACCAAGTGGACTTTAGCTGTGGACTTTGAAGGAAACTTTAGTATTCTGATGGGTATGGTTGACACAATGGGTTAACTTACTTGAGAAGGAAAAGGAATCTGAACATTTCTATGTTCATAGTCTAGTTTGTCATTCATATGTCTGAATACTGCTATTTATAACTGGACTGGTTGAACACTCCTTTTGTATGCTTTCAGTGCTGCTAGTACAGTTAGTTACGTGCCTTGATGTGACGCCAGTGTCTTGGCCTGAAGAGGCAAGTGCAGAACCAATATCTAAATTACTCAGTTCTTAGATCACATGTGGTGTGTTCACCCTCTGCATAGGTGGACCTGTTATGTCAGCTGTATACATTATGGTTGTTGACAGGGTAATACTGTGATGGGTCCGCTGCCCTCCATGAGTAACATACACTCTGAATTGTATAGTTAGTTGTTGGCTTAGATTCTGCATAGCACCAGAGTGTCTCTACTACAGACATTGTAATGCCAATTATTGCTGAAATGTCTGTCTTATGGGATGATGCCTTAAGGGAATTGTCTTTTGGACAATGCTGTAGCATAATGTTAATAGCTGGATCATGCCGTGCTACGAGTAGAGTGAGCTGAGCCTATGTATCAAATCTTTAGAAAAATTACAACTACTTTCTGGCAAAAACAGCACCCACCCCTGTGCTTAAATTGTGTGTGGTATTGCAATTCAGCCCCATTCACTTCAGTGTAACATAGCTCCAAATACTATACCCAATTGAGGCGGGAGAGATGCTATTTCTGGAAGAAAGCGGACATGTTTTTCTAAGCCTGGACAACACCTTTAAGTCTTTTGGACTTTGTACAGATTAATAATATTTTTATATAAATCGAACAAAAGCACAGTTACCCCAGTGCTCACTTCATTCAAGCCTTTTCTTATAGGCAGACATTGCAGAGATCTTTCGGTGTTTAAACCAGGGCTGTGAAATCGGTAAGCCGCAGCTCCGACTCCGACTCCTGCTCCTTCATAAATGGCCAGTCATATACCAGGGGAGTTATTTATTACACTGGCTCAGCAGCTTCTCCCTAATGTCCTACATGATCCTGGGGCAACTTTTGAGGGAATAAGGAAAGATATAAAGCAGATTCTCCTGTGTGTGCAGTGGATGCAGCCAGTCTCCAGCCTCCATGTCCTGAACAACAACTAGACTAGATGGAGCAGGTGGTCTTTTCCTGCTGACAATCTTCTATGTTTCTAACTAAATATTCACCATACCCACAGAAACACTGCTAACAATGCCAGATACCTGTAATATTGAGGTCAGCCATAGTGATATAAAGGGGGTCACACATAGTGATAGAGGGGCCACTGTGGGTGTGGGGACACGCAATAGCATACACACACAGCCTGCTGCAGCCATAGTGCGCACACACACACAGCCTGCTGCAGCCATAGCACACATACAGCCTGCTGCAGCCATAGCATACACACAGCTGCAGCCATAGCGCTAACACACAGCCTGGTGCAGCCATAGCGCGCACGCACACACACACAGCCTGCTGCAGCCATAGCGCACACACACAGCCTGCTGCAGCCATAGCATACACACACAGCTGCAGCCATAGCACTAACACATAGCCTGGTGCAGCCATAGCGCGCGCACACACACACACACACAAAGCCTGCTGCAGCCATAGCATACACACACAGCTGCAGCCATAGCACTAACACATAGCCTGGTGCAGCCATAGCGCGCGCGCACACACACACACACACACACACACACACACACACAGCCTGCTGCAGCCATAGCATACACACACAGCTGCAGCCATAGAGCACTGAAGAAAAACACCACATTGAGGACAGAGGTTACTGCTTCACTACTTATGTCTTCTCCTCCTTTTCTATATTACACAGGATATCTTTATATTACACTGCTACTCATATACAGGCATCCAGGAAGAGAACAGCACAGATCTCCCCCCACACAATGGACTCTTCCAGCTCAGAAACAAACTGCCAAATAGTGACCGACAACTTTTCCCCGACCCCCCCTTATCTAATAGGGCCAGTGTCCTATCAGAATATTGCTAATAATATATATTGATTAGCAAAACTTTTAAAATTATATCTAAAGTCAATTCTAAATTCTTCTAAGATTTTTTTTTTTTTTAAACTGGAGTCAGTCTGTACATTTTTTCCGACTTCGACTCCAGACAAAACTAGCTCCGACTCAGACTCCACAGCCCTGGTTTAAACATGAGGATAGGCAGCATTATGTTGAGAAACAGTGGTGTGTATGTATGTATGTATGTATGTGTGTGTGTTTGTGTATATACGGTGATCCCTCAACTTACAATAGCCTCAAGATACAATATTTTCAACATACAATGGTCCTTTCTGGACCACTGTAAGTTGAGACCAGGCTCAACATACAATGCTATAGACAGTCAGGATCTGCGGCACATGTGAATAACTAGATGATCGACCAATGAAACTGGCCATTTTACTGATAAAATTGAGGTGCATGCACTGTTTGGCTGCCTAGTAGTGATTCTCTGAGTATAGTGTGATACTATATGTCCTGTACTGCTCTTTACCTGGGCCAGTTTTCCATTGAATTTTAGTTTCAACATACAATGGTCGTCCTGGAACCAATTAATATTGTATGTTGAGGGACCACAGTGTATATATATGCGCATGCCACTGTGTGTATACATATATATATACACACACACTCACACTCTCTCTTTGTGTTGTACATGTTTTGTGTTTGCAGACTGTATAAAAATCGTCTGCTGTACTTCCTATAGAGTAGAAACAAGTTATAACTGATGGGGGTCTAATGGATACTACCTTGGTCCTTGAAACTGTACAGATATGTATGATATATGCCGGAAGCGTTTCCTGCCATATACACCAAACACTGGGCTCAGAGCTGTCTACATAGAGACATGTGTTATGTGACAATGAGCAGACTATAGGGCCAAACCTTCATTCTCTTAGGTTTTCATCATCCTGCTGAGGTCAGTAGTTATGTACTGCAGTCATTAAAGGTCCCATTCAGACTGCTTTTATATGGCTCCATGTAGTAGCTGTATCTCATACATAGCTGTATTACAGCCGCCGGAATGCTACCCAACAGGACACAGCATAGTGAGGGTTAATCAAACCCTCGTACACATTGGTGCCTGCTGACCGGACTTTCATTGCAGTTTCCTTACAGATTGGAGACATGTACTGCACACATTTTATATACCTGTTGATTATTAAACATACAAAGTAATGAAATAATAATAAAGGGATGCTAAACCTAGAATCTCTTCTTGCATTTTGCTTTATTCGTGAATACAACCTATTGTTCCCTATTATCAGTGATTTCAGGCAGGTTCACTGAGACCCTTTTACATGGGACGATTATCGGCATTGCTAGAAATGCTCATCAACTGATAATCGCCCCCCATGTAAAAGTGTCAGTGAACGGCTGAGGAGCTCGAAAACGTCCAGTCGTCGGCTGATCACTTCTTTTGTACATCGGCAAATTCTATCGCTACTGGCCACACATCCCTCTGTTTAAACGGGACGTGTGGCTAGTAGCAATAAATTTATATCTGCAGTGATCGTTCCTGCAGCCTTGTAAATGCACTGCAAACACTCGCTGATTGGCGCTCGTTTGAACGTCCGTAGATCTGTGACTGTATAAAGACCCTAAGGACCTAAGAAGCACTTTCATGGAAAGTGAAAGAAGAGAGTTCCCTCTTTTGGTTGTTAATGTGAAGAGGTAGTTGCCTTAAAGGAGAATTCAGCACAGGGACATTTTTTTCAAAACTGCCAGGAGGGGTTGGGTGAAAAAAACAACATGCAACTTACCTCCCTGACTCCAGCGCTTATGTCCTCCGGTCCCAGGCTGCTTCCTGATGTAGAGAGTGGACTTGAGACGTGGTATTCAAGGCCCACTCAGCCATTGAGCAGTAGACTGAACACGCTACAGCTTCTGACTGCCTGAGCGGGCCTGACATCGCGTCCCAAATCCCCTCTCTAGACCAGGAAGCAGCTGTCCCTGTCTCCTCTGAGGCGGTCCGTAGAAGCGGTAACCCGCGAAACAGACTGTTACCACCTACCTGCTGGCGTCTGCATACCGTTGATGTCTGCATCTGCAATGTCCTGAAATAAAAGTTTGGATTACAGTAAGATGGTGAGTGCCACCTCCTTTCACTTCTTGATGAAGATTTAGATGAAAAGACTGTCTCCCTTTAAAGTGGTTTGGCACCCCATCTTTACTTTCTCCGCACGGGGCCCGACATTTGTGGACACAAAAGGGTTGGTGCTGACCGGTTTCTTGTTTTGCATGTAAAGATATATCAAACCTTGTGTAAAGGAACAGTGGAACATCAGATTTACACTTACATTTTCCAGAGGCCTTTTTAAAAATGGAAGACTCAATCTGGTTGCTATTCTGGACAGGGTTTGCTAAGTTCCCCCTAATAGGTGCTGTATTATGGCTTCATGCACAGTGAAGTTGTATTCAGCTTAAAGGAGTTATCCAGCGCTACAAAAACATGGCCACTTGCTTCCAGAGACAACACGACTCTTGTCTCCAGTTCAGGTGTGGTTTGCATTTAAGCTCCATTCACTTCAATGGAACTAAGTGGCAAACTCCACCCAAACTGGAGACAAGAGTGGTGCTGTCTCTGGAAGAAAGTGGCCATGTTTTTGTAGTGCTGGATAACCCCTTTAATAGAGTCATGTGTTTTCAGTCTGTCTCTGAGAAAAGGAAGACATTTATACAGTCCAGATAGTATTGCAGTCCGATCACCTGAGCTGTCTGCTGTTAATGGAGAAGATTTTCAATAGGTCCACAAAAAGGATGAATGTGCTGCAGATTTCTCCTCATTGCCAGATTAAATCAGGTGAATGTGCAGCAGATTCCCCCCACACACCACACACACACACACTCACACACTCACACACACACTCATGGGAAAGTAGGTAACTGTATCTGACTGGATGTAAATGAGTGAAGCTGTACTACAGCGCCCTCTGCTGGCCTTTATCATTATTATCTCACAGTAGAAATTATCCTGGAAATCCTATGTAAATCCAGAAAGAAAGGATATGGAAAGCAACTCTCATCTCTCATATACCATCTTTTTAAGGTAGCCTTGAGCTACTTTGCATATCCTTTCATTCTAGAATTCCCAGTGGAGCGTGAATGGCCTATAAGTTTCCATACGTCTTCAAGGTTAAATATTACTCCTTCGGTCCTACTATGTTATTTCAGGAATCCAGACGCATAATTACCACTTCTACATATTGACACGAAAATGGGAAATTATTTTATGGCTTCTGTGGTGTCTTATTATACCCATTCCACTAATCTTGTCCCTACCGTCACACCAATAACTCCAGTTGTACTTTGTGTTGATGAAATGCAGTTATTGGCTATATGGTTTATATAGATAAATCATAAGGAAAAAACCCTGTATAAAAATAAATAAATAAACAACACAGCCAATTGAATCATAAATGCATGGGATGGCCTTCCTAACACATGGTCAAAAATTGTAGCATTCTATTTTGTGCTTTTTCCTAAAATAATACTTTTTTCCCTGTGGTGCTCATAGGATTTAAGAATTTGTCGAGAAGAATTTACATGAAAACAAAACTCTCCATGAAGGCTTCCCACAGGCACATTTTGAATAGCATTTTTTTATTTATTTATTTATTTTTTTGCTGAAAAAAAAAAAAAGTCAGGCTAAGGCCATACTACGTTTTTGCAGTCCTTTTTTTTTTCATCTGTTTTTGCAAAAATGTATAGAAAAACGGACACAGTTGTGTGCAAGCCGCTTTGATCCATCTCTTCATTGACTTCCATTATTAAAAAAAAGGATCAAAACAGATGCGTTATATTTAGGGTACACAAAAACGTGGTCAGCCACGTTTTTGCGTACGCTAATAAAAAAAAAAGCATCCATTTTAATCCTGTTTTTTTCCATCAGTTTTTGAAAAACTGGCTGAAAAAAACAGTGTGAATCTGCTAGCAGTTTTTCCTGCTTTTTGGCATTTTCTGGCATTTTTCTCATTTTTGTGAATATTAGTACTGTATAGTCGTTTTTATCATTTTATCCACTGAATTTCTTAACTATAAGACGTGATTTTTTTTGGGCAGGATTTCTTCTGAAGAAATGGGACAAAAAGTCTGGGGGGGGGGGGGGAGTACAAAACCCACCAATACGCGAATAGACGTGTCTTTTTTCTGATGGCGAGGAATCCCGCCATTGTCATTGTCGCTAAGTGTCCACGGTGTTCGCCTCTACATAAATCTGTCATAAATCTGTTGTGCGCTGGTGCAGGTGTGTGAGACAGTCTTAGGGTCCTATTAGACAAAGAGATTTTTAGTGATAAACGATCACAAACGAGATTGTTTATCGTTAACGTGAAGTTGTTCACCATATTACACAAAACGATAGTTGTAACAATAGTTATTACCATTGTTAGAACAATTGTTACTACGAAGGAACGATTTGGAACTACAGCCAATGAATGTGAAATTACAGCAAACAGTCAGCAAACGATTAACAATGTTTTTAGGGTTTAGATCTAAATCAACGACACACAAACGATTTTTCGATTGTTGCCTGCACTTACCTGGGACAATTATTGTTTAAATTCGAATGATATAACAATATAATGGTCCTGTTTAATAGGGCCCTTAAATTCCCCCACTGTCACCCGGCTGCTGCATTAGGGTGGGTTCGCACTACGAAATCCGTGCGGATAAGTTTGGAGGATTCCATCGCACGTACCCGCTCACCGCGGTGTGCATCTCCGCATGTCCCATACACACCATTCTATGGGCGGACGAATTCTGCCGTCCGCCAAAAGAAATGACATGTCAGTTCTTTCGGTGGACGACGGAATCCTCCCGCCCATAAAATTGAGTCTTTGGGATGGGCAGATATGCACGCCGCCGTGAGCGGGTATGAGCGATGGAATCCGCCAAACTTATCCGCACAGATTCCGTAGTGTGAATACACCCTAAAATAGAACATAAAACACCAAAACGACATTATTTGAATACACCAATACGTATCCTAATGTTGAGTCACGTCATCACTAATACGCTCTACAGAAAGATGACGTCATATATATATATATATAGTTAAAACAAATTGATGAAATTAGATTTATTGGGGTCTTCAGGCTTTTTCAGACCCTTCAGCTTGTTGCCGGGATAGTTTGTATGGAGGACACGCACTCATATTTAGTTGCATATCAGATTAGCAATTTCTGGCAAGTAATGGGTTACTAATGAATCAGTTTTGGGCAAAGACCAAGGGGGATAATCTCTTTTTGTGAGGGTCTTCTGGGAGGGGCGGGAGGAGGAATCCCGCATTCAGAGCTACTACAGAAGGGCTCTAGGAACAGACATAAGGCTGATTATCCTCTCAGTTGCTGGCTTCTGAAAGTTGAGATGTACAGACGGCATATGGGTGACAGGTGGTCTAATCCAGTTAGTCAGGGAGCCTGAACTGGGGGGACGTTTAAAATGCAGCCTGTTCTTTCTGGTATTAATGGTGCTAAACTCTGCGGGGGGTTTTATGATGCTCTAGTGTGAAACATTGCATCTATAATTTATATGGATATTCACATCTGTAGCACTATCATTGTTTCATTCTGCTTTTACATGGATTTTGTTGGATACTTTTCCTCCGCAGCAGTGGCCGTTCACTGACGTGCCCTGGAGCTATTCTCTTTGTATCTGTATGACAGGCTGCTTGTTTTGCAGCAGTGGAAATTTGTTCTTTTGATCTCGATCAGTGTTCCCCAGCCTGTGCTTCTCAGGTTGTTGCAATGTACAACTCTCAGCGGCTGTCGGGGCATGTTGGGAGTTGTAGTTTTGCAACAACTGGAGAACCACATGTTGAGGAACAAACTCAAATACACAGTGGGCTAAAATTATAAAACTAGACACGTCGCGGGTCAACCTTGATATTTATTGAAAAGTGCATGCGGTGCTCCTGGCACTGTCAGTGGTGTGTGTCTCCCTGCGCTGTGCACTATGATAAATGATATGATACATTGCTATGACATGATTAAACCCCAACCCCCCACCCCTCTGCTAGGGGCAGCCAATCGTGTGCTAGAGCAGTTGGTGTTGCTAGATGGAGGGCTCCTCTCTGGAGGGAAGCAACCACGTCACTGCTGCACTTACTACCCATGACACTCGTACCACCATCCTATGGGGATGGCTGGCCTGTGGCTGCATTATGGCAGAAAGCATCTGGCACCATAGGTGGGTACATCATGCAGCAGTGATGTGGACACCAGTGGCAGATTAACTGCACCAGACTTTTACAACATCCCCTACCCACCTATATACAAGTGTGATGACCACCAGGTGTGATGTACTGGTGCCTGTCAGCTCAACCGGAGGTGTTATTGTCGTGACGCCAGTGCTAGTCCAGCACACAGGTGTGATGTTGGTACCTGCTTGTTGTATGGTTGTCTGTGTTCCCCAAATGGTCGGTAACCTTGTCGTGGCAATCCTGAGTGGCAACAGACCCACCCAGACTGTCGGTACCACCACCCACAGAAGGGAGTAAAATAACCCAAGGTGTACAGTGGTGTGTGTATAGGTGCAGACAGAAGAGTCCCATTAGTATAAAAATATAACAGCTTTAATGTAGAACTTTGCTGGTTATAGTACACGATTTCACAAGTAAATAAGCTTGATACATCTGAATGCTCAACCTTAGTGCTTGCAGGAGGTGCTTGAGAGAAGTAAGAGAGGTAGTTGTAGAGGTGCTTGTAGAGTGAAGAGTAGAGCAGAGGAGAGGAGTTTGCCAAAGGAGCCCCAACCCAGTGTAGCTGTGTACTTTACCGGAACTTTCAATAGATATCTTGAGTGAAGTGATACTCATACTCACATACAGACACTGTCTGACCACCTTCTGCCCTCTGGTAGCGTAGAACCTTTCCCTGTAGGGTAGTATGAGCCCCAGCCGTGGTTATCTGGGTGTAGCTAGGTGTCCAAGTCTTCCCGGTTACCTGCACTGCGCAGTAGGATGCGTAGACCTATATATATATATATATTGGTGGCTAGTTCGTATCTTGTTCAGGATACTCGACCTTAGTGCTTGCAGGAGGTGCTTGAGAGAAGGAAGAGAGGTAGTTGTAGCGGTGCTTGTAGAGTGAAGAGTAGAGCAGAGGAGAGGAGTTTGCCAGAGGAGCCCCCAACCCAGTGTAGCTGTGTACTTTACCGGAACTTTTAGTAGATATCTTGAGTGAAGTGATACTCGTACTCACATACAGACACTGTCTGACCACCTTCTGCCCCCTGGTAGCGTAGAACCTTTCCCTGTAGGGTAGTATGAGCCCCAGCCGTGGTTATCTGGGTGTAGCTAGGTGTCCAAGTCTTCCCGGTTACCTGCACTGCGCAGTAGGATACGTAGACCTATATATATATATATATTGGTGGCTAGTTCGTATCTTGTTTAGGATACTGCCCTGCTCTGTTTAGACGTGTTCCTGGCGTGGGTCAGGGTGTTTCTTGGTGCCTTCTCTCCCTGCATAATAGATATAGTGGTTTGACTGAAAGAACTGTTTGTCTCTAACTGCATCTGTTCCCACTTGTGGCTAGACTCAACTCAACTGAATGCGTACTTCCTGCCCCACAGAGCTAACTAACTCCTCCTACAGGTGCAAGTGTGTGTAGGGATCCAGGATAGGTTGAGAGAAAGAGAGCACCTTCTATTAGTCAACACAAAACACATGGTATAACAAACATTAGCCCATGACTTACTTCAGCTGTGCATAAAAGAACATACAACTAAAAGAAACACTGACACCTAGTGGGGAAACAATAAATACCTCATTCACCACTTAACCTGAGAGAAAGCTTTTTGACAGGTGCAAAGAACACTAATAGTGGGACACCACACTAGCTCCCAATCCATAGTGCCCCAAATCATAATAATGTCCCCTTCTGTGACCCATGCAGTACTAGCTCCCTTACTAGCACCCCCTAAAGTAATTGCCCCCACATAATAGTTGACCATTATTTTCCCCAAGGCGTAAGTAATCCCATTATTGTGTACCACATAGTAGCCAGCCCTCCCAGTATTGCCCCACATAGTAGCCAGCTCTACTATTTGGGCCCCACATAGTAGCCAGCTCTCCCTATAGTGCTCCACGTAGTAGCCAGCACCCCAAGTGTCCCATATAGTAGCCAGCCCTTCCAGTAGTGCCTCATATAGTAGCCAGCCCTCCCAGTAGTGCTTCTTATAGTAGTCAGCCCTCCCCCATGGTCTCTCTTATAGCAGCCAGCCCTCCCCCATGGTCTCTTTTATAAAAGCCAGCCCTCCCCCATGGTCTCTTTTATAAAAGCCAGCCCTCCCCCCATGGTCTCTCTTATAGAAGCCAGCCCTCCCCATAGTCTCTTATAGAAAAGCCAGCCCTCCCCCATAGTCTGTTACATAAAAGCCAGTCCTCCCCCATATTTTGTAATATAGTAGTCAGCCCCTACAATAGCTGTTAATAACTGCAAAATTGGCTTGGACTCAGTGCGAGGACGTCACTACATTGCCGGGTTCTGGACACTACTCACATACTTCTAGGCTGCAGGCTAAAAACTGGCTGCGGCCTACAAGATTATAATATGGGAGGTCCGAGCGGCCATCTGGACCACTCATATTGAAATCTGGTGTGACGTCAAAGGGACAGATTTAAAACAACAAGTGGTTAGCATGGCGGGCCAAAAATAATGGCTCTGCAGCCAGAGTTTTACATGCCTGGCCTAGATATTTCACAGGGTCCTGGAAGTTTTATGGTAGGGTCCTCATACTGGAGAACTTGTCCTATTAGACTAGGACCACATAGCGATTATGGGCACCATGGGTCACATGCCAAAGTTCTTTGTCGCCCTGTATATTGTGCTGCATACTGGCTAAGATAAATAAATAGGGCTACACTACAACCCTGTGGCAATAAGACCACATTTGCTTAGGTGTGCAGCACAGAAATTTTTGGTCACATGACCCTTTTTTTCTTTTTTTTTTGCCAAATTGTTATGTAGCTCTACAATTACAGATCCACAATTCTGTAGAAATAATTAGTGACCACCTGCTCTCCAGTGTACAGCCCTATCCAAACTACTGCACATTCGGCCATATCAAATCTTTTTGGACCCCTTTGTGATGTGGTGGGAAAGATACAAGACTGTTGGATATGTGAATTAAAGGGTTTTTCAGGACAAATAAAAATTTACATTAAAACAAAAATGGTCAGCACCCCCAAACATTATGAAACGGATGCCTGGTGAATATACACAGAACTACTACACTTATGCTTAGGCTGTGTTCACACAGGTTGCAGTTTCTTTGCAGTGCTTCCATTACAATGACACAGTACTGCAGTAAGACTGCAATGTGTGAACACAACCTTCAAACCCTCTCCTTCACCTAATAGCTATCTAACATCATCAGTTTAGAATGTGAATTGTGGCTGACAGAGTCCCTTTAAGATTTACTCTGGGTTTATGTGAAAATTTGGTCACTTAAAGGAGTACTCTGGCGACATCTGTCACAAAAGAGTTATATTCTAAAGTAAGGTGGTGATGAAGTTGTATGTGAGTTTCACCACAAGATGTCAGCGTTTGTAACTTTGTATGTATTGCACAGCTGTAGTCACTGAAGGGCTACTGTTTTTGTTGTTATGTGATTCTGTGGACCAGTGTAGATGCTTCTTTCTTTCCTACCTATGTCTATCCTCCTTTCTCTGCACACTCTCTTCTCCACCACTCACCGGGGATCTTACACACCCTGTAGGAAGTAGTCACTTGGGGAGAGGAAGTGTAGCGTCAGTCACTTAGTTTCCCTCTGATTCTCTGAGGAGTAGGACACACACAGGTATCCCTGCTGAACTTAGCCAGGACCTGGCTCTGCCAGGTTCCCTGCCCTGGACAGACCACCTGTGGTAGTGGACAGAGACTTTCTTTCTACAAGCTATAACTACAAACACTATGCAGTGTTAAGCAACTAAATTCAGAGATCACCCCAGCCCACACTGAGAACCTTTCTTAACAGTGCAGGGCGGTATGCTAGGACAGAGGAACTGACCCGGATAGAGCAAAGCAACTGTAACCGAGGTCTACGTACTCTATCTCGCAGCGCAGGTAAACCGGAAACAAACATGCTGGCGCTGAACATCATGAGAATGGTACAGTCCATTAAAAAAAATAAATGCTTGGACCGATTTTACTTTCAAAGTGTTTTTTTTTTTTGTTTGTTTTTATTTTATTTTGGGAGGCGCTGTATGACACCAGCATTCTCTATAGTATTCTTTGCATTACCCAGATGACATTCTGCCCATGGCATAACACAGCGGAGGAGTTTGGCCTGGAGTGTTCCTGAGTCACATCTTTTTTGGTTTTTAACAAAACTCAGGTAAGAATTTCTAATGTGGTTTCAACTTTCCATAGAAGGATCATGGCAGAGTATGGGGGCAGTATGAGATGATCAAGCTCTGCATAGAACTGCATAGAAGAGCCTAGCAGTCACTTGCTATGGAGAAGCTGTCCTTTCACTATTGATTCAGAGTCTTTCTATGTATCCGTATATACTGTAGGTGTCCTTTTGTCTCCCATGTCTATGTGTATCCAAAAACTTTTACACATATATTTATGAATGCTATATATATAATTTTATATGTGTCCATTGGTCCTTTAAAGTGATCCATACTCTCCCTGGCCTATATGGGGGGATATCTGGGGTAAGAATTATTGCCTCCCTAAGCAGATGAGTAGCATAAGCTGTGATTGTACAGGAACGTCTTCCTCCTGCGATGATCTCCCTTCGTCCCCTAAAGGAAAGGACATAAACCTCTAATTCAGCATAAAATCATTAAGCCCCAGTTATTACTTTATGCATTAATGGATTTTTCTGCTAAATCTGAGCTCTAGCTGTTTATACTGTATGTTTCTGCACTCGCTCTCATTCACATATATAGTGCCCTACACTGGAAAAATAAATCGGTTTGTTACAGAGATTGCACATCTGGTTGGGAGAAGTTAAGATGTATGCTTCCTTAAAGTGTAACTGTCATTTAAATTTTTATTGCTGAAATCATTTGTAGAAGCAATTTTGAGAAAATCTGTAATAGATTTTATTAGGCAAAAAAAAAAGCTTATTTCTGTACTCGTAAAGCAGTTTTCCAGTGAAGACGGGTTTGCTGAGTCCATTTTAATCTATGGAGGGGGGAGGGGATGAGTTAGCAGAGAAGCAGCCCAGCAGTTTGGAGACTGACTGGCCACATAAAAAGCTGGATTCACATGTAAGAAAGGTCACTGCTTATGGAGCTTGAAGAAAAGATTGCAGGGTGTTGTGCTGTGCAGGACTGCCTTTTCTCCTCTCCCCTCGACCCCTGGCGTGAGCCCTCTCTGCAGCCCGCGGTCCTTGGTTGCTATGTACAGCTGGGGACCGCAGGTATTAGCCGGCACGGCTGATCCCCGCTTCCGGCTAATTAACTGTCAAAATTAAGCTGTCAAAGCTGACAGCTGCATTTAAATAGTATCTGTACCCCTCTTCCTTGTGTCTAGTGGGGGATACCCCCCCCCCCCCCCGAGATGCGATCATGGAGGGAAGATCCCTTGTACTGAGCCAGCATGACGCTGATCCTGGCTTGGCACTCCATGTATCTGGTCTGCTGCAGACCAGAATAATAGAGCAATGATCTGATGGATCATTGCTCTATTATATACACAGCATTAATCTCAATTGGAGTCCCCCGGAAACTTCTAATTAATATATGTGAAAAAAATTGTTTTTATTAATAAAAAAAATCCCCTCCCCTAATAAAAGTTTAACTCTCCCCCGTTTTCCCATTTTATAAATAAAATAAATCTCGCACTGTCAACAACGTAAGCGGAAAAGCCGCCAAAGTGCAAAATTGTGCATTTTTGTTTACATCAAATTCAGAAAAATGTTCTAAAAAGTGATGAAAAAGTCACATATACGCAAACAAGGCACCGAAAGAAAGTACAGATTGTGGGGCAAAAAATGACACCTCACACAGCTCCATAGACCAAACAATAAAAGCCTTATAAGGATGGGAATAGAGCAATTTTAAACACATTTAGTTTTTTTAAAAAAGGTTTTAATTTTTTAAAAGCCATAAAATGAAACAAAAGTCATGCAAGTTACATATTGTTGTAATTGTACTGACTTGAGGAACATAGATAACATGTCAGTTTTACCATAGGGTAAACGGCGTAAACACAAAACCCCTCAAAATAAAATGTATTGCACCTTTTTTTTCCAATTTCACTGCACATATATTTTTTTTTCTAGTTTTGCAGCATATTTTATAGAAAAATTAACTCTGTATTTGCAAAGTATAATTGGAGTTGCAAAAAAAAAAGGGCTCATGTGGGTCTGTAGGGGAAAATATGTAAGCGCAGTGGCCTTTTAAACACAAGGAGGAAAAAACAAAAACACAAAAATGAAAACTGGCTCCGTCCTTAAAGGGTTAATAAAACCTATTGCAGAGAATTGCTTGTACTATTGATATTTATTGTTCTCTAAAAAGTGACATTTAAATGAAAGATACACTCATACGGCAGGCACCTGTGGGGTGACTTATGTCTGAAAAATAAAATATAGTGGGAGACTTGGAGATAGTTGGCGGACCTTGTGGTTATGAGATTGGTGGAGGTCTACAAATCTTGAATGGAGAGAGTGGGTTGACTAAGGTTGTCACCATTGCCCTTTCTTTAGGTACTTGTAACCAGTTTTGGGTTCGGCATCTCCATAAAACAAGTATGGGGGTGATTTAGCCATCAATATAACTTCTAAGTGATTTGCAGAAATTGCTTTAAATAGTCACTAGGGTCTATATTTTGAGCCTGTATTTCCTTTAACCACTATGTAAATGATAAGTTCTACATCTTCAATATACAAGATGTTCCAGGCTAAACACCAGCATACTGTCAGGAGGGTATGATAATGTATACCATGGGTCTCCAAACTGCGGCCCTCCAGCTGTTGCAAAACTACATTTCCCATCATGCCTGGACAGCCAAATCCAAAGCTTTAGCTGTCTAGGCATGATGGGAGTTGTAGTTTTGCAACAGCTGGAGGGCCACAGTTTGGAGACCCATGATGTATACCATAGCATACCCACATTGGATCCATTGAGTTTGTGTAGTTTACTAGTGCACCATGCTCAATATATATAGGGGGACATTTATTAAGTCTGGCGTTTTTTGCGCCGGACTTATAAATGCCCCCGCATCTCCGGTGCTACGGAGATTTATGTAGAGGCGGACTGCCTCTACATAAATCCCGTGCACGTCGGTGCGCACAGCCGAAAACCTACGCCACCTGAAAGGTGGAGTAGGTTTTCGGCGTATCTTTGAGTAGAAAAAATGATAAATCGCGCGGACTCTCAGTCCGCGCCCCCCGTTCTGCCCCCTCCACACCACCTCCCCGCCCCCCCGGCGTACTCAGCGTGAAGTGGCGATATGCGAATATTTTATTTGCAAATCGGCCATTTGCGAATAAAATCATTTGCATATTGGCACTTTACGCCGAAAATCATCAGTACGCCGGATGATGCATGTCCCCCATAGTGTTAGACGGCTATGATTTTGAGTCCAGCCAAACAGCACAAAACTGGACTGGAAATAGTCAGTATTAGACTAAATTCTAGACCTATACATTATGGTATATGTCCATTCTGACAGGCGGCTGATGTATCCTAGTTATCAGATGTCTACATAGCCTCAGTTCCTAACCATTTTCAAGATACTTGTTTGCTGTTCGTGAACATTCTTTGCATTCAGAGGCTACAAGCCCATACATACATACATACATACATACATACATACTTACATAGCTAGTTCTGCTGTCAGCTAAGAAGTGAATACAGTTGTATCCAGCCCAGGCTATGCTAAATATATAAACTGCAGCTGCACAGATGTATTTGATGCAATGTATCAGTCTGGAATCAGCTTAGCTCACAGAGCATTATCTAGACTGGAGACAATGGGGGACATTTATCAAAGGGTGTAAAATTTAGACTGGTGCAAACTGGCCACAGCAACCAATCACAGCTCAGCTTCCAGCTCTGGTGAAAGGAAAGAGGAGCTGTGATGGGTTGCTGTGCCCAGTTTGCACCAGTCTAAATTTTACACCCTTTGATAAATCTCCCCCAATGTATTCACATATGTATGTACATATCCACATAGGAATGTTCCATTTTACAGCCGCTTAAAGAAAGATCTGACATGTCTATTTATTCAAATGACTGTATTTTTTTTTAATGATCAGAACTACATACTAAAACTTGTTCCTTTTCTTTTCTATTCTGTTTCTATTTCCTGGTTTGTATTTTTTTTATCCTGCTTTTATGGGAGCAGCCATCTTGCCTGAACTGCTTTTAAAAACAGTTTGGAGATATTCTTTATAACAGCCCCATAGACATTGGCGCAATAGACTGGAGACGACCCTATTGACTTACATGGGCATGCTCTGTGGCCTGTGCAGAGGTCAAGGGGCGGTTTTGAACATCACCTAGTGTGAATTGACCTGATATCACCCCTCTTCTTACCCCTCTTCTGTCTCCAGAGCTATGGCTGGCAGTAAGGGTCTCCAATGCATCTCTATGAGAGACCATG
This sequence comes from Dendropsophus ebraccatus, assembly GCF_027789765.1. Lineage (NCBI taxonomy): Eukaryota > Metazoa > Chordata > Amphibia > Anura > Hylidae > Dendropsophus > Dendropsophus ebraccatus. Next base: position 109,392,614 of record NC_091459.1, on the reverse strand, counting down.
ACTTCCGGCCTTCAATAGCCCTGGAGATAGAAGAGGGGTCAGAAGACCCCAATTAGATTCACAGTTTGTTGGTGAGAAACTGAATGACAACATGACTGAGGAAGTTGTAGAACCTTCAATGTGCACAGGGATTAAACTTTATTTACATACAATTGGAAAAACTCTTATTAACTCTGTATTTACATTGTGCAAACTCCCACATCCCTGCACTGCACGCCCAGCCAGTCTCCTATAGATAAGGTGACAGCATAGTGACCATGTACAACAGGAATCTGAAGCTAACAGAAATCAACCGACAATTTTTATATTTTTTTCATTTCTATTTTTTTCTCTGTGACCTCTTTTCCATAAAGATTTTTTAATGGACATCGCTGTCATTGTTTCCCCTCACTCCTATTATCCCGGGCCACTCCCCTGACCTCATTTCTAAAAAGCTTTTATTCCCGTTTACCCTCCTCCTAATGAGGCATATAACAATTGTGACTTGATGTGAACCCTTATATGTAGGCAGCTTCCATTCTCTCTGCTACTAACCATCACAAGCCCTAACAATCCTTATTATAAAGGAGAAATAAAGTGAGTATATTGCACAATTGCTTGTGATCACAACCCCTATTGATTTCATTTTAAAAAATTCACGACAGTGCCTCCTGTGTTTTGTGGCTTACAGATTCCCTTTAAGATTTACTCTGGGTTATATATATATATATATATATATATATATATATACAGTGGTGCCTTGGATTACGAGCATAATTCGTTCCGGGGCCGTGCTTGTTATCCAAATCCACTCTTAAACCGAAGCAAATTTTCCCAGAAGAAATCACTGGCAGTGTTGGACTGGGCCACTGGAGAAAGATGAATGGGTAGTAGTATGATCTTGGAGGTGCAGGAGGATGATGAAGGAGCAGGAGGATGAGAGGGGTAGTAGTATGATGATGGAGGAGCAGGAGGATGAGAGGGGTAGTACTATGATGATGGAGGTGCAGGAGGATGATGAAGGAGGTAATAGTATGATGATGGAGGTGCAGGAGGATAAGAGGGGTAGTAGTATGATGATGGAGGTGCAGGAGGATGAAGGAGTGTAGTAGTATGATGATGGAGGTGCAGGAGGATAAGAGGGGTAGTAGTATGATGATGGAGGTGCAGGAGGATGAAGGGGTAGTAGTATGATGATTGATGATTTGGTCAGTAACAGTGTGATGGTATGTGGAGAGGTACAGTATGGTGATAATATATATCTTAATCAGGGGCGTAGCTAATGTCTCCTGGGCCCTGGTGCGAGAGGCCAACTTGGGCCCCCCCCCCCCTCCTTTCACGACCCCCCCGTCCCCCCCCCCCCCTCCTTTCACGACCAAGTGATGCTATTGTTGTGTGTGTGTGTGTGTGTGTGTGTGTGTGTGTGTGTGTGTGTGTGTATATATATATATATATATATATATATATATATATGTGTATATATATATATATGTGTATATATATATATATATATATATATATATATATGTGTATATATATATATATATATATATATATATATATATATATATATATGTGTATATATATATATATATATGTATATATATATATATATATATATATATATATATATATATATATATATACACAGTGGTGCCTTGGATTATGAGCATAATTCGTTCCAGGACCGTGCTTGTAATCCAAATCCACTCTTAAACCAAAGCAAATTTTCCTATAAGAAATCATGTAAATGCAGACAATTGGTTCCACACCCCAAATATATTTATTATTCTGTACTGTACAGTAATGGAGAGGATGGGAAACACAAGGGCTGACAGAGACTGCAGGGAGCAGGAAGGAATGAGCAGGGCAGATGTGGGCACATACATGCAGCGCTCTCTGTCCGGGGAGAAAGGGGTTACAGCTATGGACAGATTACCTCCACAGACCTGTCCCCTGATGTAAGCCCCAGCCTGAAGGGGATCTGCTATGATTTGGAAGGTGTTTAGAGTACAGTGCTGTAGACCCCGCTATGCAGGCCATGCCCCTTCTCCACTCGCGCTCCCACCCAATACAGGAAGTTCTTAAACCAAAGCAATGCTCTTAAACCAAGTCACAATTTTGAAAAACTGTGAGCTCTTCAACCAAAACGCTCTTAAACGAAGTTACTCTTAAACCAAGGTACCACTGTATATATATATATATATATATATATATATATATATATATATATATATATACACACACACACACCAAGACAGATATTACCTATTACCGCCATACTGTTACCGACCAAATCCTGTATACTGAGACCAATATTACCAGTAATACCAGTATATAGGGAGGAAACATTACCGCCACACCACAACCACTACCATCACCACCATATTGTTACTGACCAAATCCAGTATACTAAATCACCTCATCCAGTCATATAGAGGTGGCCCCAGCTCTACACAGGCTCTATACACCATATACATTACAGTGCAGTTATATCAGGTGACTCACAGGAGACGTCTTTTCTGATCGGAGTTCTTTCCTTTTCATCTTCTTCTCCATCCGTCCTGGGCCGTTATGAGAACTTCTCCGAGCCACGAATCCACAGAATCTGCCAGACAGACATATTAGGCTCCACACTCTGACACCATCCTCATCTCTCTACACAATGCACATCTGTACTGTCCCCTTTACACCCTCATTTAGTGGGTAGCCCTGACTCTATGTGACCTCCTAATATATGCCCCCCTCTGTGTATTCCCTCTCCCCCTATGTTGCCCCCCCAAATAGATGGCCCCCTCTACCCCCTCCCTTATAGATGGCCCCCTCTACCCCCTCCCTTATAGATGGCCCCCTCTACCCCCTCCCTTATAGATGGCCCCCTCTCTCCTCATCCTCCCTTATGGATGGTCCCCTCTCCCCCCACCCTCCCTTATAGATGGTCCCCTCTCCCCCCACCCTCCCTTATAGATGGTCCCCTCTCCCCCCACCCTCCCTTATAGATGGTCCCCTTCCCCCCCCCCCTCCCTTATAGATGGTCCCCTTTCCCCCCCTCCCTTATAGATGGTCCCCTTTCCCCCCCTCCCTTATAGATGGTCCCCTTTCCCCCCCTCCCTTATAGATGGTCCCCTTCCTCCCTCCCTCCCTTATAGATGGTCCCCTTCCCTCCCTCCCTCCCTTATAGATGGTCCCCTTCCCCCCCCCCCCACCCTCATAGATGGCCCCCTCCTTTCCCCCCACCCTCATAAATGCCCCCCTCCTTCCCCCCACCCTCATAGATGCCCCCCTCCTTTCCCCCCACCCTCATAGATGCCCCCCTCCTTTCCCCCCACCCTCATAGATGGCCCCCTCCTTTCCCCCCACCCTCATAGATGGCCCCCTCCTTTCCCCCCACCCTCATAGATGCCCCCCTCCTTTCCCCCCACCCTCATAGATGGCCCCCTCCTTTCCCCCCACCCTCATAGATGTCCCCCTCCTTTCCCCCCACCCTCATAGATGTCCCCCTCTTTCCCCCCACCCGTACAGGCTGATAAAAAAACAAAACTTAACTCACCTGACATCGCGCTCCCACGTTGATCCTCACTCCTTCGCCTTCGGTCTGTCCCCGGCTGCTGCGCGGCTGCCGGGGGTGTCGCGTCTTATCCCCGGCAGCGCGCGCATCCCAGAACTCCCTGCGCGCCGGAAACCGGAAGTCAGGGCCCAAGGCGCGCAGGGAGTTCTGGGATGCGCGCGCTGCCGGGGGTAAGACGCGACACCCCCGGCAGCCGCGCAGAAGCCGTGGGAAAGACGGGGCCAGTCTCTTGTGACCGCAAGCAAAACAATGCTTGCGGTCACAAGAGTGATTGATCGGGGGGCCCCGCGGGCCCCCCTTGTGGCGGGCCCGGTCGCGGCGGCGACCCCCGCGACCACGGTGGCTACGCCACTGATCTTAATGCTGTTCTGGGGTCACTTCCACACACTGAGCCCCCACATAACTCTGTATTCTGATCTCCCACAAAGCCTCCAGTATACAATACACCAAGAATCCTCAAGGTACAACAGCTGCAAGCACTACAACTGCCAGCATTTACTGATAGTCTGCATCCCTCAGGATATGCTGGGAGTTGTAGTACATATGAGCTGCCACTGTAGAGACATATAGTGCTGGACCATGAGGGCTGATGGTTGTAACAGATTACAGCCACCAGAAGCTTCTGCACAACAATCAATTATTAAAGGTTTGTTCTGTCTGAAACTACAACTCCCAACATACCCTTCATTAAAGCTTCATAAGTGTAGGGTATTCTGAGAGTTATAGTTCAACTGAAAACATGTCATTCACAAGGGAGTTGTCGCAGATCCAGATGAATCCAGAATAGAGCCGGGTCAGTATATCGCTTTTTACCAATTCTTCTTTGGTGGGCCCCAAGGATCATTTTCTCTGGTGGGCCCCAAGGATCCCAGTCTGATACTGATCACTGATATGCAGACAATTGGTTCCCCACCCCAAAAATAATGATTTATTATTATGAATAACGTGTAAAACAGATGAAACAAACATTCAGAAACAGCAGAATGTGATAATATAAGTTACTGTACAGTAATGGAGAGGATGGGAAACACAAGAGCTGACAGAGACTGCAGGGGGCATGACGGAATGAGCAGGACAGATGTGTGCACAGTATAGCAGCACTCTGCCTGGGGAGAGAGGGGTTACAGCTATGGAGAGATTACCCCCACAGTCCTGTCCCCTGATGTAAACCCCAGCCTGAAGTAGATCTGCAATGATTTGGAAGGTGAGGGAGACTTCCTGGGTCAGAGTACAGCAGGGACGGATTAACTTTCCCATAGGCCCCAGGCTGTTCACCAAGCCTGGGCCCCCCCACCCCACTGTAACTATGGCGGCACTAGCCTGGTGTTTATAGTACAGGACAGATAATGTCCTGATTTGTGCAAAATTGCCATAAAAAAACAGTGATTTTTTGCAAATCATGGCGGAAGTGTGGCCAGGAGACAGTACACCACTGAAAGTATAAGTCTTTTTGGGTGGTCATGGCCCCCCCAGGAGCTCAGGGCCCCGGGCTGCCGCCCGAAACGCCCCTATTATAATCCACTACTGGAGTACAGGGCTGAAGACCACGCTATGCAGACCATGCCCCTCCTCCACTCCCCCTCCCACCCAGTACAGGGAGCTCTTAAACCAAAGCAATGCTCTTAAACCAAGTCACAATTTTTTTAAACTGTGAGCTCTTAAACCAAGTTACTCTTAAAATAAGGTACCACTGTATATACACTCACTGTATCTTGGGGCAGGCCACTTACTGATGACTTTAGGACCTCCTATGAATGTGACGTCCCATTAATGCATGGAAGACTCCAGCTTCCTAAAGGCCCTATTACAAGAAACGATATTTGGCCGATACCGACCGTTACGGACGATAATCGCTTTGTGTAATAGAAGACAACAATCAACCGACATCGTGAATGTTGTCTTTCAGCAGGCTGAACCGCCAATGATTACATAGTTACATAGTTACATAGTTAATACGGTTGAAAAAAGACACATGTCCATCAAGTTCAACCAAGGAGGGGATGGATACAGGGAAGGGGGAGGGGTGATAGGTTCTATACATATGCATTAATATTATTTTGGTCTAAGAACTTGTCTAGCCCTGTTTTGAAGCCCTCTAATGTTTTGCTGTGACCAGATCCTGTGGTAGACTGTTCCACAGATTCACAGTTCTCATGGTAAAGAAGGCTTGTCGCCTCCGGAGATTGAACCTTTTTTTCTCCAGGCGGAGACAGTGCCCCCTTGTCCTTTGAGGGGGTTTTACCTGGAACATCTTTTCCCCATATTTCTTGTAGGGGCCATTTATATATTTAAATAAATTAATCATATCTCCCCTTAAACGTCTCTTCTCCAGACTAAACAAATGTAATTCTTTTAATCTCTCCTCATAACTAAGATGCTCCATTCCCCTTATTAGTTTAGTTGCCCGTCTTTGTACCCTCTCCAGCTCTAGAACGTCCTTTTTATGAATCGGGTTCCAAAACTGGACGGCATACTCCAGATGAGGCCGAACCAAAGCTTTATAAAGCGGTAATATTATATCCCTGTCCCGAGAGTCCATGCCTGTTTTAATGCATGACAATATCCTACTGGCCTTAGAAGCCACTGACTGACATTGTGTGCTGTTCTGTAGTCTATTATCTACAAGTACACCCAGATCCTTCTCTATCAGTGACTCTCCCAGAGTAACTCCCCCCAGGACATATGATGCATGCGGGTTATTAGTACCCAGGTGCATAACTTTACATTTATCCACATTGAACCTCATTTGCCAAGTGGACGCCCAAACACTCAGTGTGTCTAAGTCATCCTGTCCTGTCATCTGCACATCCTCCATAGACTGTACTGTACTACAAAGCTTGGTGTCATCTGCAAAGATAGAAACATTGCTGTTAATTCCATTCTCAATATCATTAATAAACAAGTTAAACAGAAGAGGGCCCAGTACTGACCCTTGGGGTACGCCACTTATTACCGGGGACCATTCGGAGTAGGAATCATTGACCACCACTCTCTGGGTACGATTATTAAGCCAGTTTTCAATCCAGTTACACATTAAATTTTCCAAACCGATAGACTTTAACTTACCCATCAGACGTCCATGAGGAACTGTGTCAAACGCTTTTGCAAAATCCAGGTACACGATATCCACAGCTGCGCCGCCATCCAGGCTTCTACTTACCTCTTCATAGAAACATATTAGGTTGGTTTGACAGCGTCTGTCCTTAGTAAAACCATGCTGGTTATCACCTATAATACTATTAGCCACTACATATTCCTGGATGTAGTCCCTTATAAGCCCCTCAAATAGTTTCCCCACAAAGGACGTTAAGCTTACAGGTCTATAGTTACCTGGGGAAGTTCGAGAGCCCTTTTTGAAGATCGGCATAACATTTGCCTTACGCCAGTCCCTCGGCACAATACCAGTAAGCAAAGAATCACTGAATATTTCATACAAGGGTAGAGAAATTACAGAACTGAGTTCCCTAAGAACTCTGGGGTGTAATCCATCAGGCCCTGGAGCTTTGGTTACATTGAGTTTATTTAATTTATCTATATTTAACATATCTATAGTAAACCAGTTCAGTACATTACATGTGTTAGCAGCACTGGCCCCACCCACCTCAGTACTGGCCCCACTCACAACAGCTCCATCCTCTTCTTTTGTATATACAGAACTGAAGAACCCATTAAGTAACTCAGCTTTCTCCTGATCCCCAGTTATTAATTCCCCGTCACCATTATTTAGGGGTCCTACATGCTCTGACCTTGGTTTTTTTGCATTAATATATTTGAAGAATTTTGAGGGGTTTCTTTTGCTATCTATAGCTACTTGTCTTTCATTGTGAATTTTTGCTGTTTTTATTACATTTTTACAGGTTTTGTTGACTTCTTTGTAATGTTTAAAGGCTACAGCTGACCCCTCTGATTTGTATTTTTTGAATGCCCCTTTTTTTTCATTTATAGCCCTTGTAACCTCGGTTGTAAGCCATGTGGGATTGGTTACCCATAGGAATATATTTGGCAGTACAGTTATTTACTGTGGATTTGAAGATTTCCCATTTATTAGCTGCATCAGTATGTGACAGCAGCCGCTCCCAGTCTGTGCCCTGAAGTTCTGCCCTTAAAGGACAAGTGCCATGAAAAACTTTTTCCCAGTAATTGAAGCACATTACAAAGTTATATAACTCTGTAATATGCTTCAATCACCTATCTGCCTCCCTTCCCTGTCTTTTCCCCCCTCCACCCCCCAGCAGGAAGTGTCCTGACTCACACAGACCTGATTACTGTCGTCACCGTCACCAAGCTCTTCTCTCAGCTCCTTCTCCTGTTACACTAGCCTCCCCCCTCCCCTGCCTTGTCAGGTGACAGGCTTGCTCAGCTCCCATTGGCTGAACAACTGCAAGCCATCACTTGTCACATCTCACTTGCTTATCTTCCCTCAGACTGACTCCAGCACATAGGCAGCTCCCCCCTCCCCTCATACCCTCTCTCCTGCTGCCGTGGACTCAGTAAAGGAGTCATGTCACTAGAGAAGATAAGCTGAGCAAGCAGAGTCACCTGACAAGGAGGGGAGGGGGAGGCTGGTGTAACAGGAGCTAGAGCAGCCCTCCTGCTGATGACTCATCCTCACAAGAAGGAGCTGCCTGGTGACGGTGAGGACAGTAATCAGGTCTGTGTGAGTTAGGACACTTCCTGGTGGGGGGTGGAGGGGGGAAAAGACAGGGAAGGGAGGCAGATAGGTGATTGAAGCATATTACAGAGTTATATAACTTTGTAATGTGCTTCAATTACTGGGAAAAAGTTTTTCATGGCACTTGTCCTTTAACCCAGGAAAATTGGCCCTTTTTAAATTAAGAGTTTTTGCCCTCCCAACATGTTTTTCTTTTCTACACTTTAAGCTAAAAGTCACTATATTGTGGTCACTATTACCCAGGTGTTCATGGACAGTGACATCCGTTGTCAGAAATTAGAAATAACCAGATCCAACAAGGCATCACTTCTAGCCTGTTAATAATCTGCTGCCGTCGCTCCATGTAATAGCGGCGGCAGGAGACCGCCGCTGTCTCCTATGGGCTGCCCGGACGATCTAACGATCACCTGGGCACAGGGGAGTAACTAGAAATGGCTGGGCCCCATAGCAAACTTTTGATTGGGCCCCCCCCCCCGACTGACCACTAAACGGTCAAGTGAAGTCATAACTACATAACTGCTAGCTCTGGTCAGGAGTGCTTGCAGTTAAAGGGACATTTGCAAAACCCAGGAGACCAGCAGGGCCACCCGGTGCTGCAAATTATGACGGCTCAGGGGGCCCAGTGTATTGCAGGAGCAGGCCATGGGGCCCCCTGATGCGGCGGGCCCCATAGCAGCCGCTATGGCTGCTATAGTGGTAGTTACGCCCCTGCCTGGGCAGGCCCTCCCCACTCTTACCCGCTTCTCCTTGCTTGCTGTTGGTGCGTGTAATAGCATTGGCAACGGGTGGAGGAACAAGGAGCAAGCGAGCGCTGAATGTACAGGTTGGCGCTTGCTTTCTCTCAACATCGCCCAGTGTAATAGGGGCTTAAGCCTAGATGGTCATCTAGTGCATCTTGATGATGGTGGGGACAGGATCCTGTGGAATGGGCAGGGCTGGTTCCCTGCATGTAAACAAACATGCTGCTAAATTGCTTGCAATCACAACCCCTATTGATTTAATTTACAAAATTTTGCGACCATGCCTCTTTTAGCTTAGTATTTCTCTTGTTAGTCAGAGCAAATAATTAAGATTTTTGCTAGTAAATAACCTATTAGAAAATATTTTATGCGTTTTCTCTACCAATCTACTAAATTATTCTTTAAGTCGTGGCATAACTAGATTTGCCATGTGTCTTGAAAAGCCAAAATAAAGTAAAATAATTACAAAAAGCCAAATAAAGTAAAATAATTTGCTGAGGGTTCTTTATTTTATACCTGATACAAGCTCCAATTCTGCAGATCGGCCCTCAATTAATAAGCCTTTTATACTGCTCATTGATTGTCCAGCCAGGGCCGCGGAAACAGTTGCTAGATCGGTCGTGTGGCACTTGCATGACTTATGTCTGTGGTGTGGAAACCATCAGCATGAAGGCTAGATGCTGCTAACATACAGTATCTTACAATACCCAGAACAGACCTAAAGTGAATTAGGTGTCAGGTGGATTATCCAAGAGTAGGATATGGTAGAGGGATTGATTTTTCTAGGATAATGAGACTAAACACTACTGACCATTTTTGGTACCATAGACATGACTAGAGATAAGCGAACTTTGAGTACAGTATGTTTGGGTTCGATCATAGGCTGTATCCATGTTTTCTAAGCAGCCTTAGAGCTATACACAATTTCTTCAGCCACAAATAATCAAATGCAGAGAAAACGCGAACTTGCTCAAAATTCTTTCATCTCTAGACATAACGATTGGGCCATGGTCCCATGTTGTAGTAACCACACGTGGCTGAAACCACATCCTCATGTGGTTACCAATAGCGGAGCAATGTTCCTGGGATTGATTGGCAACATCACAAAGATATTAGTGGCCGCATTGGGTCATGCTTTTGGGTTTATGCATCAACTGCATTAACCATTAACAATGATACGATTATTATGTCTATGTCCAGCTCTAGCTCAAATTTTACATTTCTCTGATTACCTTATGACAGTAACTCTATTGGATATTTAAGTAACCTGTTTGAAGTGACTACAAAAGTGGTCTTTATTGGGGTGGGCTTCATAAGATGTGGCCAATCTAAATAGAGATACTGTATAGAGTCCCCCCCCCCCCCATCTCAGCACTGTAAAGTATGATAGATGGTGGTGCATTGACTGTACTACTACTGTACTGTACATGCACTCCAGCAATCTTATACAGTACAGTATGGGAGATGGTGGTGCACTGACTGTACTACTACTGTACTGAATATGCACTCCAGCAATCTTATACAGTACAGGATGGGAGATGGTGGTGCACTGACTGTACTACTACTGTACTGTATATGCACTCCAGCAATCTTATACAGTACAGGATGGGAGATGGTGGTGCACTGACTGTACTACTACTGTACTGTATATGCACTCCAGCAATCTTATACAGTACAGGATGGGAGATGGTGGTGCACTGACTGTACTACTACTATACTGTATATGCACTCCAGCAGTCTTATACAGTACAGGATGGGAGATGGTGGTGCACTGACTGTACTACTACTATACTGTATATGCACTCCAGCAATCTTATACAGTACTGTACTGTATGTGAAGACTCTCCAGTGCTAAACTCACCAGGTACACATCCACTGTCGTTAAACGTTTGGATACCGAGCAAAGTTTATATTCCCAATGTTACTTCCAAGTAAATTTCCGTTCAAATACTAAACAGTTTGAATTCAGATGCGTTCGGACACCTTTATATTACCATACTTCAAGACTGGGTGCCAAAAAGTGTTTGAGAACCGAGCAAGAGTTTGAGAACTGAAGCAAACTTCTATTGAAAATACTGTTTGAGACCGCAACTGTTTGAGGTCAGAGAAATTTTAAAAACTTAGGTACCACTCACTGTACATGTAATTTTGACAACTAGTTCAGATAAATGAATGTGATCCAACTATTCAGTATGGAGACTTAACAGGCCACTATACGTGTTACATGAACATTCAATGGTGATTTTATTATTGGAATTACTGAACATGGGGATGACGCTGAGATAAAGACATTGGTTTTCTTCTCCTAGAAATGTACTCTGACAACATTATACGCCATCAGCCATATAATCGTGTACAGTATATCTAGATGCATACTAAGGGAGTGTAAACGCAAGACATTTCCCTTCAATGTCAATAAAAAGTAATAGGGTGGAGGGAAGCATGGCGCTAAATTGTACACACACTGGAAGCCAGAGACGGCCCATTATGGAGGCATAGGGGCCACATAGTTGTGTGGGAGGCTAGAGACACCACACCTGTTATTTAACTAGTGGCGTTTGTTGTCACCCCCACCATTATACATCATGTAAGCCTGCTGCACAACCTTGTCACGTGCTAAGTGAATTAGCAGTTGTCACCTTCTAGACAACTTGTTTAGTCAGGAGCTGACATGTCAATGTGACACCCCTAATAGTGTCTTCACATAAGGTGCTATACAGAAGCACCTCATATACATCACTACATGGACCTTTGCACCTCATATGCTAAAGGTCTAATCCAAGCTTTTAAAGCTGATAGTCTATGGTCGGGCTCACACAATACCTAGCACACTCTTCATGTTGGCTGTGCTAGATATTGTAAATGTGTGCTAGTCACTGTCACACAGCTGCTATAGAAAGTACACCGTAAGACTGGGGTCACACTGTATTTTTTGTATTTTTATTGCATTTTGAAGGTTGTTCATAGTAATGAGGTCTGGTGAAATGAAAGCTGAGATGTAACTGGTTAATATGAGCGATGACGAGAATTGTAGTCTTACTATAAAACAGCTTAATAAACTCACCAGATGTGTCTTTTTTCCTAAAATGCGAAAGACACACATGTAAACTCAGTGTGACAAGGCCCCAAAGCCTCTTCATACAACTGGTTAGTGGGAGTGCCAAAAGTTAGAATCTAAGGTTGTGGGGTTGTGGGGGAGGCGTTCACCCCTTTAATACTGTCCGGCGGGGGGGGGGGACGGGGGACGTGCATCAGGCACCCCTGGAATACTGTGTGCCGGGGAGCACTGGGGGACGTGCAGCTGGGGGAGTGCAGCGGGGTGCGGGCACAAGAGTGATTGGCAGGCCCGGAGCCATTGGTTCCTGACCCTGGCAATTACATCCCTGCACTGAGTGTGCGGATCCTGGACTTTCACTGCGAGCACAGTGAAAGTCGAGGGTCCGGACCTAAAGCACCCAGGAGGCCCGCTCGGCGGCCGGGTGCTGCAAGTGTCTCCTCAGGGGCCCTGTTGCATTACAGGAATGGGCACTGGGCCCCCTAATGTGGTGGTAGTTCCGCCACTGTATATGTTATAAGTGGAAAAACCCCATTAACATTTCATCCAGGGTACCGCTATGGGTACCTGTTTTACTCCTGGCTAAGATAAACTCTTCATGTATCATGGGAAACCTTTAAAAATTTTATATCTAATGTAATCCTTAATGTATTATTTCAGTAATAGTGGAGTAAATAATTATATATTTTTAGGTAGTGATGCAATGTTGAACTTGGAGATAGCATAAAATTGGCACCTACCAAGTTACATGAGAAATAACAAATCATGTAAAAACAAAGTATCTCTACCCATCTACACTGCAGTTTTAACTCTGAAATGTATTCGGTAGGATACTCATGTCGGCTACAATGTATGTATAGTGTCAGCCCACTATGTATGCCATAAGAAGCTTATCTCAGGGTTCACCTCTGTTCTCAAATACTGTAAAGAATTAGCCAGTACTCCGGTAAAAAGATGGGTGTCTCCCATTCAGTCTTTATCTATAGGAGATCTTCACATCAGTTAATTACAGCCCAATGATGTTAAGACCTTACTAAAAATATGTCCAGTATGTGCAATAATAGCAACAAAGTTCACAATGCAGTTAAAAAATAACTTGTAAATGTTCTATATGGACGAAGGGCGAAACCACAGAATCCATTCCTCTGATAGGAATCCCAGTCTAAGAGGGTTCTTGAATGCTCACAATAATTAAAATGATATAGAATGGAAATGCAAGAACCTTTTCAAACTTTACACATGTAAAAAATACTCAACAAAGGAGTGTGAAAAAAGATGCCTAATAGGGGTTGTGTGTGCCAAGCGGATGGGGGCAACAGTGTTACTTCTGTTTGCATGTATATCTAATTATTGGGTCATGGTTGGTGCTGTGTATGTTGTCAAAGATCAGTTTCTGTTGAAACCAAGAGACATAATTCCTCAAGAATGCGTGAAGTGGAAGCAAAATTCTCATTGGCTTGTCTAGAAAGGTATGTGCCTCACAGCACTGCATATTAATACTACACCTCTTTATAGTTAAAAAAGAAATTAAAAACCTGTCCCAGTCCCCAGGATATCAGATATTGCTCTTTCTTTAAGCAAAATATCTTACATATTCAAAACCAATTTTAGGCCATACTGTAAAATGTGTTTTAAAATCTGTACCGTCACCCACAGAAAGGGGAAAATTTACCCAAGGTGTGCGGCTAGTGTGAATAGGTGCTGGTGCGGAGGAAAGGATGACTGAGTCCCAGTGATATAAAAATATAACAGCTTTACTTTACAGTCTCTTAATAGTACAATTCACTTTTGCAGCAAATAGCTAAATCTTTACACAGACTTAAGTGCTTGAACTCGTTTATGCTGAGAAGATGCTTGAAGAAGTAGAGTAGAGGTAGTTGTAGCGGTGTTTGAAGAGTTGGGAGTAGAGTAGCGTAGAGGAGTTGAGTTGGTCAAGGGAGTCCCAACGCAATGTAGCAGTGTACTCTGCCGGAACTTGAGAGAATACTTGTAGTGTGAGAAGTTTACTTGTACCCGTGTATAGACTTCAGTCTGACCACCTTCTGCCCTACAGTGTCAAGTGACTCATCCTCCTAGGGTGATACAAGCCCCAGTTGTGGTTACCTGGGTGATGCTAAGTGGGGTGTCCCAGTTACCTGCACTGCGAGATAGGATATGTAGACCTTCTGGTAGCTTTGTCCTATCCAGGCTAGTTCCTCTTTTGTATAAGGATACTGGCCTGCACTTTTTAGACTGGTTCACGATGTGGGCTAGGATGTTCCCAGACTCTCCTCCCTTTGTAGTGTTTAGCACTGCATAATTAATATAGTATAAGTACTGAAAGAACTAAATGTCTCTAGTTGCATCTGACCACACGTGTATTAGACTCGACCAGACTGAACTAGACTCTTGTCCCGGACGAGGGTCCTGGCCAGGGCCAGACTAGGACTGAAAATCAGCCCTGGCATTTTAGAGCACACAGGCCCACTGCCCGTGCGGTGAAAAGTTATGAGATGATTTTGTGAGTGCAGCATAGCTTCATGTTGTATCATCACGGCCAATAGCAGATAATAACACAGTAAATGGGGTCAGAAGCTTCTGTCCCTGTACTGTTTAGCTGAGCTGCAGTTACAGGTCCTCACTACTACACAGTGTACAGAGACAGACTGTTTCCGGCCCCGGTCACCGTGCTGAGTTTAACACCACCACCACATACTGACTAATACCACCGCATACTGACTAATACCACCACATACTGACTAATACCACCGCATGCTGACTAATACAACCGCATACTGACTAATACAACCGCATACTGACTAATACCATCACATATACTGACTAATACCACCACATACTGACAAATGTCACCACATACTCACTAATACCACCACATACTGACTGATACCGCCGCATACTGACTGATACCACCGTATACTGACTAATACCACCGTATTCTGACTAATACCACCGCATTCTGACTAATACCATCACATACTGAATAATATCACCGCATACTGACTAATACCACCGCATACTGACTAATACCACCGCATGCTGACTAATACCACCACATTCTGACTAATACCACCACATGCTGACTGATGTCGCCACTGCTACTGAATAAAATCCACTTTAAAAAGACCAATATCACCTCATACAGTTATATAAAGGTAGACCCAGCTCCACACAGGTTCTGTACACCATATACATTACAGTGCAGTTATATCAGGTGACTCACAGGGGATGTCTTCTCTGATCAGAGTTCTTCTCTTTTCATTTTCTTTTCCATCCGCCCTGGGCCATTAGAACTTCTGAGCCACAAATCAACAGAATCTGCCAAACAGACATATTAGGCGCCTCACTCAGGCACCATCCTCATCTCTCTACAAAATGTACTTCTGTATTGGCCCCTCTACACCCTCCCCTTATAGGCCCCCTCTCCCCCATGTTGTCCCCTTATAGATTGCCTCCTCTCCCCCTATGTTGTCCTCTTATAGATGGCCCCCTCTCCCCCTATGTTGCCCTCCCTTATAGATGGCCCCCTCTCCCCATATGTTGCTCTCCATTATAGATGGCCCCCTCTCCCCCTATGTTGTCCCCATATGTTGCCCCCCTTATAGATGGCCCCCTCTCCCCCTGTTGCCCCCCTTGTAGATGGCCCCCTCTCCCCCTGTTGCCCCCCCTTATAGAAAGCCCCCTCTTTCCCCTTATAGATGGCTCCTTCTCCCCCCTTATAGATGGCCCCCTCTCCCCCCTTATATATGGCCCCCTCTCCCCCCCTTTATAGATGCCCCCTCTCCCCCCTCTATAGATGGCCCCCTCTCTCCCCCCTCTTATAGATAGCCCCCTCTCTCCCCCCTTTATAGATGGCCCCCTCTCCCCCCCTTTATAGATGGCCCCCTCTTCCCCCCTTTATAGATGGCCCCCTCTCTCTCCCAACCTCATAGATGGCCACCTCTCTCCCCCCTTTATAGATGGCCCCCTCTCTCCCTCCTGCTTTATAGATGGCACCCTCTCCCCCCCTTTATAGATAGTCCCCTCTCCCCCTCTTATACATGGCCCCCTCTCTCCCCCAACCTCATAGATGGCCCCCTCTCTCCCCCCCCTTTATAGATGGCCCACTCTCCCCCCCTTTATAGATGGCCCCCTCTCTCCCCCAACCTCATAGATGGCCCCCTCTCTCCTGCCCTTTATAGATGCCCCCCCTCCTTTATAAATGGCCGCCTCACCCCTGCAAAGAAGATAGAAAAAAAGAAAACAACTCACCTAACAATGCGATCCCCCGTGGATCCTCTCTCCTCCTGATCTGTCCCCCATATGGGCTCCAGCAGCGTGCGCATCATAGAGCTCCCTGGGACTTTTGGCACTTTTGGCGTCTCTAATGTGCTCTCCTGTACCGAAAGTTTCAGGCGCACAGAGAACTCTATGATGCGCGTGCTGCCGGGGATAGGACATGACGCCCCCGGCAGCCGCACATCATACGGGGGCCAGACGGAGTGCCGTGGGCCGGTCCCGTCTTCCTCCTGGCCCAGTGACTCCTTTTCCCTACGGTAGGGGAAAGGAGTCGCCGGGTCAGGAGGAGCACGGGGACCGGCCCCCGGAGGCCATTGGCCCTTCTGGCATTTGCCAGATGTGCCCTATGGCCAGTCCGGCCCTGGTCCCGGCAGAGCCAGGCCCTGGCTTGGCTACAGCCGGGACATTTGCTCTGTTTGTCCTTCTTCCACAAGAATCTGGGTCAGAACTGACGACACACCTCCTCCCACCAAGTGACTTCCTGCAGGGGCTAAGTAATGTACCCTGTGAGTGGTCAGTGGCGGATTATAATGTGGGCGGCTTGGGCGCCCGCCCGAGGCCCGAGGCTCCGGGGGGGCCCATGCCGCGCAGCCCACATTATAATCCGCCCACGCCGCTGCGGCCCGGCCCGCCACTGCACTCTTGTGACCGCAAGCATTATTTCGCTTGCGGTCACAGGAGTCCCCGGCTGCCTCCGGCTGATGATGCGGCTGCCGGGGGTGTTTTGTCCTCTCCCCGGCAGCGGGCGCATCACACAGCTCACTGTGCCACCTAAGCCCTGACTTCCGGTATTAAGAGCGCACGTTAGAGACGCTCTGTACCGGAAGTCAGGGCCCAGGCGGCACAGTGAGCTGTGTGATGCGCGCGCTGCCGGGGAGAGGACAAAACACCCCCGGCAGCCGCATCATCAGCCGGAGGCAGCCGGGGACAGACCAGGAGCCGAGAGGATCGACGGGGGGGACCATCTATAAGGGGGGGGAGCAGAGGGGGACCATCTATAAGGGGGGGAAGCAGAGGGGGACCATCTATAAGGGGGGGGGGGAGCAGAGGGGGACCATCTATAAGGGGGGGAGCAGAGGGGGACCATCTATAAGGGGGGGGAGCAGAGGGGGACCATCTATAAGGGGGGGAGCAGAGGGGGACCATCTATAAGGGGGGGAGCAGAGGGGGACCATCTATAAGGGGGGGAGCAGAGGGGGCCATCTATAAGGGGGGGAGCAGAGGGGGGACCATCTATAAGGGGGGGGAGCAGAGGGGGGCCATCTATAAGGGGGGGCAGGGGGGGCAGAGGGGGACCATCTATAAGGGGGGGGGAGCAGAGGGGGACCATCTATAAAGGGGGGAAAAAAGAGGGGACCATCTATAAAGGGGAAAAAAGAGGGGGACCATCTATAAAGAGGGGGACCATCTATAAAGGGAAAAAGAGGGGGGCCATCTATAAAGGGAAAAAGAGGGGGACTATCTATAAAGGGGGGAAAGAGGGGGACCATCTATAAAGGGGGGAAAGAGGGGGACCATCTATAAAGGGGAAAAGAGGGGGACCATCTATAGAGAGGGAAAGAGGGGGACCATCTATAAAGGGGGGGGAAGAGGGGGACCATCTATAAAGGGGGGAAAGAGAGGGACCATCTATAAAGCGGGAGGGAGAGAGGGGGCCATCTATAAAGGGGGGAGAGAGGTGGCCATCTATGAGGTTGGGAGAGAGAGGGGACCATCTATAAAGGGGGGAAAGAGGGGGACCATTTATAAAGGGGGAGAGAGGGGGACCATCTATAAGGGGGGAGAGAGGGGGACCATCTATAAAGGGGAAAGAGGGGGACCATCTATAAAGGGGGAAGAGGGGGACCATCTATAAAGGGGGAGAGAGGGGGACCATCTATAAGGGGGGGGGGGAAGGGGGACCATCTCCTATAGGATTAGCACCCTCCTCTCCTGACATCCTCTGTGCTGCTGTGTCCTCCCCTATAAGATCAGCCCCCTCCTCTCCTGACATCCTCTGTGCTGCTGTGACCTCTCCTATAAGATCAGCCCCCTCCTCTCCTGACATCCTCTGTGCTGCTGTGACCTCTCCTATAAGATCAGCCCCCTCCTCTCCTGACATCCTCTGTGGTGCTGGGACCTCCCCTATAGACCAGCACCCTCCTCTCCTGACATCCTCTGTGCTGCTGTGACCTCCCCTATAGATCAGCACCCTCCTCTCCTGACACCCTCTGTGCTGTTGTGACCTCCCCTATAGATCAGCACCCTCCTCTCCTGACATCCTCTGTGCTGCTGGGACCTCCCCTATAAGACCAGCAGCCTCCTCTCCTGACATCCTCTGTGCTGCTGGGAACTCCCCTATAGATCAGCACCCTCCTCTCCTGACATCCTCTGTGCTGCTGTGATGCTGTGACCTCCCCTATAAGACCAGCAGCCTCCTCTACTGACACCGTCTGTGCTGCTGTGACCTCGCCTATAAGATCAGCCCCCTCCTCTCCTGACATCCTCTGTGCTGCTTTGACCTCCCCTATAAGATCAGCACCCTCCTCTCCTGACATCCTCTGTGCTGCTTTGACCTCCCCTATAAGATCAGCCCCCTCCTCTCCTGACATCCTCTGTGCTGCTTTGACCTCCCCTATAAGATCAGCACCCTCCTCTCCTTACATCCTCTGTGCTGCTGTGACCTCCCCTATAAGATCAGCACCCTCCTCTCCTGAACTCCTCTGTGCTGCTGTGACCTCCCCTATGAGATCAGCACCCTCCTCTCCTGAACTCCTCTGTGCTGCTTTGACCTCCCCTATAAGATCAGCACCCTCCTCTCCTGACATCCTCTGTGCTGCTGTGACCTCCCCTATGCGATCAGCCCCCTCCTCTCCTGACATCCTCTGTGCTGCTGTGACCTTGGGGGGGGGGGCGCAACATCAGGGTGAGTTGGCAATATGTTTATTGGGGGCAGCGGAAGTGGGGTGGGCAATGCTTACTGGGGGTAGCAGCAAGGGGGGGGGGGGGCCCAGGTTGGGTGGACAGCCCAGGGCCCAGGGTACATTTAATCCGCCACTGTGAGTGGTGGAAAGGAATGTGTACAAAAAGAAAGAAAGAAAGAGATAGGCTAGAAGTAGAAAGCATCTCCTATAGGTCAGCAAAAGCACATTGTACACATAAAACAGTAACCCATTCCAAACTTCAGTTGTGCAATACATAGTAATATGTTATACTGACATCTAGTAAAACCTCAAAGTGCACTTCATTACCACTTAATCTGGAGTAAGAAGCTTTTTTGAGAGATGCAAAGGAGAGACAAGCTTTTTTGAGAGATGCAAAGGAGAGACAAAGAACACCCAAGGTGGGACACCACATGATAATCTTTTGTTAAGACTGTTAATGTGGATGAAAAAAATGAGTAAATGAGACTATATTATAAATTTTTTAAAATAAAATAATACTAGTACACTTAAGAATAAAGCGTAGATTTTATGAGTTATCCATCAACCTAAAATAAACAACACAAGGTGATGGGTGAGGGTTGACACAGCTTTATTAAAAGGCATGTTACATATAACCATATAACATCATAAACTACCAAATATTGATGGATGTGAAATGTCATCAAAGTTGATGACATCACATAGAGGGCAGGGCTTCAGCTCAGAGACAATATCCAGCCATGAGTCCTGAGACAGCAGAAAAAGATGTGTTGTCTCAAGAGAGAGGAGCTGCAGACAATACTACAGTGAAAATAAAAGAGCTACACAACTTCCTGTCAGATGGAAATTAGGCAAAACATGCTGAAGCCAAGTGTTAACACTATGGGTATTTGCACACTGAGGAATCCGGGCAGCCGCAAGCTGGCTCAAGCTGCAGAATCTGCGGTGGGTGATCCGCCCACATACCCTTTATTAGTAAATTTAACAGGGATCCTGAAGTGTGAGGTTCTTTTATTACCTAGTGAACAAGTTTGGAGGTGACGTTACAAGGTGACAGTGATGTAGGTAAGTAACATATGTAGTAATGCATTAAAGGGGTTATCCAGCGCTACAAAAACATGGCCACTTCCCCCCTACTGTTGTCTCCAGTTTGGGTGGGGTTTTGAAACTCATTTCCATTGAAGTAAATGGTGCTTAATTGCAAACCACACCTGAACTGGAGACAGCAGTAGGGGGAAAAGTGGCCATGTTTCTGTAGTGCTGGATAACTCCTTTAAAGCATAGATGCCAACAGTCCCAGTTTTGAAGGGACAGTTCTGGCAAATTAATGTCCTGGGTATGTCCCGGAAAGCCCCATTAAGACCTGCACCCGACCACGGGTGGGATGTTAGCTCTATCACTGCAGAGTGCACAGGGTCTGATGAAGAAAGAGGGGCTGTACAGCAGGTGCGATATTAACTCTATCACTGCCAGTTAAAGGTCACCCTGCTTTCCCTGCATCTTGTATTGTCGTCAGTATGATGTGGTCACCCAGTTTTACAGCATCTTATGCTCAGTATGATCGAGGTCACCCAGCTTTTCCAGCATCTTGTGGTCAGTATGATGGCGGTCACCCAGCTTTCCCAGCCTCTTGTACTCAGTATGATGGGGGCACCTAGCTTTCCCAGCATCTTTTTCTCAGTATGATGGAGGTCAACCAGCTTTCCCACCATCTTGTGGTCAGTATGATGGATGTCAACCAGCTTTCCCACCATCTTGTAGTCAGTATGATGTAGGTCACTCAGTTTTCCCACCATCTCATACTCAGTATGATGGAGGTCCCCCAGCTTTTCCAGCATCTTGTTCTCAGTATGTTCCTAACCCTCAAAAGAGTGTCCTTATAGCTTCTCTCTTGCCAGTATGTCAGTATACTGCAACAATAAAGTATGAAATAGTGTAGTAGACCCACTGTGGAATTAATTACCTGAGGAAGGTTCAACAAATCCTGTAGTTCTGTGTGCAAACATTATCCTTATTCTAGGCCCCTAATAGAATATTCCCTGACCCGGTCTCAGGGGCAAACTAGGAAGCCACTTAAAGGGGTTATCCAGATTTAGAAAATTATGGCCGCTTTCTTCCAGAAACAGGACCACTCTTGGGTGTGGGTTTTGCTGTTAGTTTCACTGAAGTGAATGGAGCTGAATTGTAATACCACACACAACCTGGGGACAGGGATGGTGCTGTAGAGCTGTTTAACCTATTAAGATAAGTTTTTGGAATGTAGGAGGAAACCCATACAAACAAGAGCAGGTCATGTTAACTCTTTGGAGGTGTTGCCCTTGGATCTCATTACTGCAAGGTAACAATGCCAACCATTGTACTAACTGACTGTTTTATTTGAGACCCATGTATCGCTCGACTGACATGCCATATTTCCAATCCACAATCAGCCGCATGTTATGAAGACTTTAGCTTGTACATTTTAGGGAACCCAGATCAAAACAATACAAAGCCTCTACCATGCACGATTGCATATATGTGTATAGGGTGTTT
This sequence comes from Dendropsophus ebraccatus, assembly GCF_027789765.1. NCBI lineage: Eukaryota > Metazoa > Chordata > Amphibia > Anura > Hylidae > Dendropsophus > Dendropsophus ebraccatus. The sequence goes on along the minus strand of NC_091459.1, from coordinate 109,370,890 downwards.
CTATGTAGATGGAGAATAGTAATAACAATGTATTGTGCCGGCCACAAAGATTGTAAACCTTAGTTCAGCAAGACAGAATGTGGAGTATGTGAGCAATGTACTGACATGTAGTTCCCCTGCTTACTGGTAACAAAGGCCCGGCCTGGGCTCCCTATTCTTAGCCTGGAAATAGTGAGAGGTGTATTTTGACGTGTGCAGGAGTGGCAGTCGGGAGTGGGATGTTGGTTTTTGTTGAGCCAATACCAATTACAGTGAAATCAAACACAAAGCAAAATGCTTAAACACTTGAGAGAAGAGGTTTCTGTGTGGGACTGCCAGGACTTATTCAGAACTATCTACTTGTCAGTGATGCATGAAAGGAGGAGCCATTGCTGGGAGGCAAATATACATGAATGAGCCTTGGGAATCAATAATATATACTGTGCAAAGTACAATCAGGGGTATATTAAAAAAAAAAAAAAAGTGGTACATTCACTTTAAGATTATTCTATTGGTAGATTGCCCAAAGGGTGTTATGGTCTCCTGATTTTACCCCAACAGATGATACAGTGGAGAGAGAAGAGGGGGACATGTTGAATTTTTACCACTTGATCATATAGTTCTGGAAAAGATAAGTCAGAGCAGTTTAGCTGCGGTTTACCCCTCCCCTCTATGCCATGCTGAACGATCATGTGTATAGGGCAGTTAGGAGGGATGGCTGATGGTCAGATAAACAATTGGCTTATGGTTCATTCATTAGACTGAATGTTTGAAGCCCATTCCACAGCTGGCATAGTAATCACTATGGGGTTCATACTAACCTACTAATCCCTCTAAGACAGGGATGGTAAACCTTGGCCCTCCAGCTGTTGCAAAACTACTATTCTTCGGCTTTCAAGGCATGATGGGAATTGTAGTTTTGCAACAGCTGAGGGCTGAAGGTTCCCCTTTTTATGCTTTGAGAGATGCAATGCTGGAAACAATCTCTGTGGATGATGGAGACAGAATGGGACAGATTTGTAGTTAAAAAACAAAACAAAAACACAGCCATGATAAGCAATGTTTAGCTATCAGGCTCCCATACTTGCATGTTAGGTCCTTAAACGGACACTTACTTTAAAAAACTCTTGACATGTAGTTGAGACATCAAATGTTTTCATGATTGGGAGTCTGGCTGTTTAGACCCCAACTGAACAAGCTTGGAGAAGTGCATGCCAGGTATGTTTTCTCCCAGACGGATTCCTAGTCTAATTCTATGGGACTCTCATATGTACAGACAGTGGGGAGAGAAGCATTTTGCTGCACACTTCTCCCCTCGCTTGTTCTAGCAATTGGTCAGTCAAATCTTTTAAATTGTCTCTATGGATGAGTGAACTGTAAAGTCAATTTGCAGAACCAAGTGTCTTGTTGTCACTGTGCTTTGCCAGCGGAGATGCCATGCCAAGGAGCTCCTCTGAGCTGGCTTTGGTAAGCTCAGTGGCCAGTGCCAGCCAACCAACTGGCTACTGGCCGCTGAGTAGCTGGGCCTGGTTGTCCATCACCTCTTCCTCCATACTATCATGGGATTCAGTCTGATTAGTACCAGTCACCCCTTTACTTTATCTGATAAGTCACATGGATTTTGTTGTGTGTATGGGCTTTGAATTTCACAAAGATGAAAGGGTCAGCTCAGGAAGTTGTTGTAGACAAAGTAGCATTTTTTGGAGTCAATGTAGGCCTATTTATCAGGCATGGCTCCTAAAATAATAATAGTTTCAATAAGAATTTGAGTTTAAAATTCAAGTTGCATTTAAATTAGCTAGTCTTGTTGCTTACCCGCACTTTGGTTCCACCCCTTTCTACCACCATTTTACAGCCATTTTGTGTCCCCAAAAAAACAGGTCCCCATTGAGTTTATTGGGGTTCAGGTCCATGTTTGGGGTTTGGCGTCATGTTAGGGTGGCCAATTTTGTCAATTTACTGTATTTATAATTTTTTTTGCGCACGCCTATAGCATCGTCCATCTATAGCATCATCACTGAAAAAAAAAATTGCCCATGGTTTTGTCTTGCTCCTGGATTTCTTTGGAACTAACAGGAGTTGTCACAAATCGCACCTGCTGTCTGTCCCTTAATTTCTAACAAATTCCCAGTAAATAAATATAAGAGGTGAGAGATCACTATGAAAAAACGACATTATTGAGCTTTCTATATGAAATACCATTAACATGTGATAAAAATATAGCGCCTAAAGCCCAACATCTGCCTGGGAGCAGTTCTGTTTGTTCAGCAGCCAGGTGCTTTTCACATTATTTGCATAGCTTCACCTGTCCAAAAGCAATCCAAATACCATACAAAAGAAGCCAACCTAGGAACCCCTTGCACATGTATACATGCAAATTTCTTCATAGTTAAGGTGATAGTTATTTCCGGAAGAATTTGCATGTAATGTCATTTTATTTTTTAATTTTGTTGTATAATACAAAAAGAGTAAAATATGCATTTTGTTATGTTGCAGGCCATGTGCTGAAACTGAAAAAGTATTGAAAACAGTGGGGGAAATTGTCTTAGTAGAATTGTCTTAGTTGCCCCTAGCAACCAATCAGATTCCACCTTTCATTCCTCACAGACTCTTTGAAAAATGAAAGGTGGAATCTGATTGGTTGCTAGGGGCAACTAAGACAATTCTACTTTACACCAGTTTGATAATTCTCCCCCAGTATTTCAGAAAAAAAATATTAGATATTGTTGCATGGGTATATTTTTGTATTATATGAAGGCACAGACTGGGAGAAGTCGACAAAATTTTTCTTCTGCGCTGAACGTTACCAAGAGAACAGTGGCCTCCATAATTGTTATTGCCTCGCAGTGATCTCCGTCCTTTTCTTTTGAATGTCCTCATTATAAGTCCCCTGCGAGGCGGGGAGTGAAGCACACTACAAAATGCTTCTCCCCACTTGTTTTAATTTACCTTGGGGATCTTACTGATGATGTCCATGTGGCATCAAATGTTTTATTAAAGGACAGGGATGCTTTAAGCTTGAAATGTAAAAAGCATCCATACAAAAGGGTACATATAAATTAGACATTTTAACAGCAGCCAAATGTTGGTTATTGTCTTTCTTAATTGCAAAAGGTGACAACAGGAAGTGCAGACATACTGGTTGTCACCCTTGAAGTAGCTTCTCAAAAATAAACGTTCTGTTTTTTGGTATGTTCTATAAATAACATAGAGACAATTTTCTGTCAGCTGTTTCCACCCCTGGGGAAAGAATGACATAATAACCACTTTATGTTCTAGCTTCTCGTGATTTTTTACATTTCTCCATGCTGTGCAGAAGAAGAAATGTTTAAGTTTTTATTTGGAGGTTGACATTTGGGCTATGTTCACATTAAGTAAAAACAAGAGAAAAGGTGTCCACTTTTTCTTTTTAAAATGACCTTGGTTATTGGTGCATTTTAATTCACCTCAGTTGAATGCACTGAAGTCAATGGGCTGTCGCCCACCCAATGCACATAGTGTATTAAATAACGGACGTTGTTTGCTCGGGCGTCAAAATAATGATCATGACAATTATTCGTGGACATCTTTTGCAAACAATGGACGTTACTTTTTAGTTGTTCACACACATTTTTTCATTTTTCATCATCCTTTCATCATACTATTAAATTCAATAGACTTTTCAATTAAATCGAAAGTACCATTAGGTACATTGCTTTGGGTTTTTTACATGAACAGACTAGCAATGGTGCAAGGATGCCGGTGGCAGGATCCTTTTTTTTAAAATGCTGCCCGGTTTCACGCGCACCACCACTGGAGGCGGGCCTGCTGGCCCCCAGTGTGACAATCTCCCCTCCCCTCTGTGACATGGTTCCATTGATTCTAATACACCCAAAGGCTATCAATCTACCTGAACCAGAATAATGTACCAACAGCCGTCATTATAATGACAGGCGTCCAAAACACGAAATGATGTCATTTAAAAAAGTTTCAGAAAGCCTGGAAATGGCCCTGTTTATACCTGGCATGTGGAGGGAGAAGAGGTTACTGATGTGCTTTTTTCCCTGCACTAACCACTGCATCAAGGCTTCACTTCCTGGATAACATGTTGATGTCACTCCCTGGATAACATGGTGATGTCACGACCCGACTCCCAGAGCTGTGCGGGCTGTGGCTGCTGGAGAGGATGATGGCAGAGGGATGCCCAGTGTCCCTCCAGTGCCCTGTGTCCCTCAGTGTCCCCCTGCCATCATCCTCTCTAGCAGCCACAGCCCGCACAGCTCTGGGAGTCGGGTTGTGACATCACCATGTTATCCAGGAAGTGACATCACCATGTTATCCAAGAAGTAAAGCCTTTTTGCAGTGGTTAGTGCAGGGAAAAAAGCACTTTATATAAGCATTTCTGGTAATAAGTGTATAATGGTGACTTGTATAATTTTTGGGGGGCAATACAATACTTTAATAAAAATTTTCGCCGGACTTCTCTTTTAAGCACCAGCACAGTTTACCCATAAACTTCACCAATGTGTCAAACTGTGCTCTCATGTTGCAACTTTTTCACTGTAAATTTCTTTATTTTTGGCTGTTCTGAAATCGTGAATTTGACTTATTAATTATCTGGCCTCTATAAATGTTTTTTTTTCAGACTTCATCACCAATAAATGTTAAATTATATTTTGTAAACTGTGATCAGAAGAGAAAAGCTCATTACCGGTAATAGCAGGGTTATATTATTGCCAGAATGCAAACACGCTGCCAATTTGTTCCCAATCCAGCAAAATATCCCAGGGAATAAATGCGGAGCTCGTACCAAGATCCTGATCATTCATTAACTAGATCTTGTTCTGAAGCCAGGACCATTCATGGAGGCCCAGCATTCTTTAGTTAAGTAGTTATTCCTACTACTTGTTATTTGGTTGCCTTACAGTGCAGATGTCTTCTAACAGGTGTGGATAACATATTAGGCAATCACATGAATAACAATTACCTCTTTTAGCTGTGGATTAATAGTTACATCTCCAAGGGTAGAACTCATGCCTAGACAGTTGCATTTGGTTTTTTTTCTTATAATAATTTATATTATAAGTCTACATAGGATAGGTCTATAGGTTTACATAGGTCTGAACAAGTTCAAATAAAATAAAAAAAGCTGTGCAGAAATTTACCTGAAATCTGCAACATGTCAATGTTGTGTTGCTTCCAGTCACCTGTTTAGTTGTTCCGGGTGACGCCACTTATATGGTGGTTGGTCGGTGGAATACAGCTCAGCCAGTTATAGTTCTTTAGTGACGCCAGTGCTAACTCAGCACGCAGGTGGGATGGTATACCTGCTTTAGGGCCCTATTCCACGGGATGATTACCGTTCGTATCATCGGTAACGATAAACGATCTCAAACGACCGCTATTGCGAACGACCTGAAATTGTTCACCCAATTACATGGAACCATGATCGTTACTTATAATCGTTCTTGGGGTCATCTTGTCATCGCTATTGCGTTCGTCGTTACTGTGAACGACCGAAAAACGTATTATTCCATGTGAACGATTTGCGAACGAGCAACAATAAAAATAAGTCCAGGTCTCACTAAGCGATCAACGATTTCTTGTTGGTCGTTTAATTGTTAACTGCTATTCAACCGAACGATTATCGCTTTGTTCCGAACGATTTAACAATTATTCGAACGATAATCGTCCCGTGGAATAGGGCCCTTAGTGTGTAGCTGGCTATATTAGTCTCCAATTGTCGGTGACCTGCCGGGCGCTCTTGTCACAGTGGTCTGGGGTGGAAATATGACCCACCCGGACTGTCGGTACTGCCCCCCACAGAAAGGGGATTATGACCCAAGGACGGTGTAGCCTGTGTAAACAGGTGCTGGTGCAATTATTACTGAGTCCCAGTTGAATAAATAAACTGATCTTTACTGCAGGGCCGTAGCTAGGGGGGGGGGGAGGGGCAAAGGGGCGTCGAGACCAGGGGGGCGCCATCACAGGGAGCAGAGAGAGAGGATCACAGTGAATGAGGTAGCCTGGAAGCCTCCTGCCCTCTGTCAGTGTCAGGAGACAGGGGACGATTTTACTTAATAAAAGAGGTATTTCCCATACTGTACTGTCTCTTGGCTGCTGATTAGCTATAATTTGCACAAAATCGCTGCATTTTTACTACGATTTTGCGCAAATTAGGGCTAAACAGCAGCCAGGAGACAGTGCATGAAAGTTACTGTGTAGATGGTGAAGGACCTTGACATGTGACTATGATGTCACCGCAGGTCCTGTATGTACACTACACTATGGAAGAGGAAGAAAGAAGATACAGGTGTGTGGGAAGGGGAGGACAATCAGGGGTGCACAGTCTGGGGAGGGGGGGGGGGGACAGGGGGGTACAGGGTGACACTTGTCTGGGATGGGGGGGCACACAAGAGAGTGTCCAGTGTCTATTTAGGGGTCTGGTCTGGTTGTACATTATTCCATACTTAACCCCTTAATAACTGCCCTATCCAAATATCACATTTATATAAACCTCACCTACTATCTGCAGGCGTAGGGAACCCTGGCTCTCCAGCTGTTGCAGAACTACAACTCCCATCATGTCTGGACAGCCAAAGTTTTAGCTTTGACTGTCTATGTATGATGGGAGTTGTAGTTCTGCAACAGCTGGAGAGCCAAGGTTCCCTACGCCGATCTATAAAGCACCTGTACTTGTAATTTTTCTAAATTATTTCTATTTTGAATTTGGTGATGGCATACCCTACTGGAGGCATTGCTGCTGTTGTCTCCGCTGCTGAGTGGAGTTGATGGAACCTCAGGAAATCCTAGGTTCTATAGAACTCGAACATTCACGAACCTGCCGCATTAGATTGCTGATGCCTTCCTGGTCCGTGGGGAAGGAGGAGACTCCCGGGTACCACCTGGAATTCCGGGATTCAGCCTAGGTAATAGCCAGGCAGTCTCCTCCTTCTCCACGGATCGGAAAGGCATCAGCAATCTAATGCAGCAGGTTCGTGAATGTTCGAGTTCAATTGAACCTAGGATTTCCTGAAGTTCGATCAACTCTACTGCTGAGCGTACCTGTGCATTAGGAGACGGCACCATAGAATCACATTACACTGGGTGTCACACTGGAGATAAATCAGGAAGCTTTGCCTCCTAATTCACAGGTACAGACAGCAGGAAGCAGAGACAACGGCGCCTCCTCAGGTACAGACAGTAGGGAGAGGAGGCAACGGCACCTCCTCAGGTACAGACAGCAGGGAGCGGAGGCAACGGCGCCTCCTCAGGTACAGACAGCAGGGAGCGGAGGCAACGACGCCTCCTCAGGTACAGACAGCAGGGAGCGGAGGCAACGGCGCCTCCGTTAAGGTACTTAGGGACCAAATTTTAAGTGGGAACATTCCAGGTACACAGCAAATATGACATTATGTATCCCATATTGTGAACACCACACTAGTGCTGCCAGTAGAGATGACTGAATCGCTCATCTGAACAATCGCTCATCTACACTTCATAAAGGCTACAAACAATCTTGGCGTATCCGCAGCGAGTCTGGCTGCGGATCCCGGCCCTATACTTTCAATGGCAGACAAACACGCAGCCCGCCCCTTTAACCCGCTAGCTGCCGGAGACTATACATTACTGGGTCCCCGCTCCTGCTTGCTTCAGCAGTTCCTGGCACGTCCCGCCGCAGTGCACTGATTGGCCTAGCTGGACGTGGAGAACCGCCGAAGCAAGCAGGAGCGGGGACCTGGTAATATATAGTCTCCGGCGGCAGGCGGGTTAACCGGGCGGGCTGCGAGTTTGTAGTAAACAAGGATGGGATCCGCAGCGAGTTTTGCTGTATATTAGCAGCGAGAAACTCTCTGCGGTTACGCCAAGCGCGTTTGTACCCTAAAAAAAAAATAATAATAATAATAAATATATATATATATATATATACATACATTGGCCCCCTGTGCTTACTGCGCATACGGGGGGGGGGGGGCTGCCAAATTGAATCTTTGCCCCGGGGGCAGGAGAGCCTAGCTACACCTCTGCTTTACTGACAAGTCTCTGATAATACAGGGTAAGGCTGGGTTCACACTACGTATATTTCAGTCAGTATTGTGGTCCTCATATTGCAACCAAAACCAGGAGTGGCTTAAAAACACAGAAAGGCTATGATCACACAATGTTGAAATTGAGTGGATGGCCGCCATTTAATGGCAAATATTTGCTGTTAATTTAGAACAACGGCTCAATTTCAACATTGTGTGAACAGATCCTTTCTGTGTTTTTAATCCACTCCTGGTTTTGGTTGCAATATGAGGACCACAATACTGACTGAAATATACATAGTGTGAACCCAGCCTTATAGTATAATGCGTGACTGATACAGACTTGCATTCACTGGATCTGTGCTGAGAGATGCCGAAGTGCTGAGGTAGAACAGTAGTGCTAGTTTGGTTGAGTGCTGAGTAGAGTAGAGAATAGGAGTTTGTCGGGAGAGTCTCAACCCAGTTTAGTAGTGTGCTTTGCCAGAACTACATGGGTGACACAAGCCCCAGCTCTGGTTACCTGAGTTGGGCAAAGTGCCGAAGTTTTCCAGTGTCACCTGCGCTGCGAGATAGAGTACGTAGACCTTTGGCTGCTTTGCTTTATCCAGATCAGTTCCTCTGCTTAGGATACTGTCCTGCACTGTATAGATATGTTCACGGAATGGGTTGAGGTGTTCTCTGACTTGTCCTTCCTTTAGTGTTTAGCACTGCATCTTGAGTATTAATGTTGTTTTAAGAAAGAAAGTCTCTGCGTTCTCCATACATGTGTCCTAACACCACTAGTCTACACTGGACTGACTAGAATAAACTGTAGTCTGGGGGTTGTGTTGTGTAAAGAGTGCAAGGGATAGGTAGAAACAGAATAGCATCTCTCATTGGCTGGCAAGGACCATGTGGTACAAAAACAGTAACCCTTGAATGACTACAGCTGTGCAACATATAACAAAGGTTAAACATAACAGTGACACTTTGTGGTAAAAATAGAGAATGCACCTTCATTACCACCAAAGGGATAGCTTTGCGACAGGTGCCCATACTAGAAACACCCATGGTGGGACACCACATCAATTTTTGTTGCGAAATTGTTATGCCAAAATCTACAACAGATCCATATTATGCCAAAATCTACATTTTCATATTATTTACATTATCTCTACTGGAAATTTGCAACAGCAAATCTGCTCCAAAATGCTGTTTGTTTCCAATGCATGTGAAAGTAGCCTTATGGTGCATTAACATATTCTCCATAGGTTTTTATTAAAAATTTTGATTAGTTTCATTCTTACTGTCTCTTTGCTCGACATATAGTGCTATCAGCTGTGTCGCTTCCATCAGAGAGGCAGTCTGTTTGCTCTGTTTCCAGCCCTAGTCTCTTCTGTCCTGATTAATATTCTAAGGCCTTATTCACACATACCGTAAAGTTGTCCGTAATCTTAGATTCATTCTCACGGACAACTTCAGGGCCCATTGAACTGTATCAGTCTATTCAGATGTTCTGTGCTGTACCACGACCCGTACCCCTAAAGAATAGGACATGTCTTAGTACAGAAGCGGATCAGGGCCTTTTCCCTGTGTTCCCTGATGGCAGCAGCTGCCGCCTATGGCTGTATCCATGTTTTCCAGGACTCCCTAGGGCTGCATCCAACTTCTTCAGCCACCGGTATTAGCACTACTACATAGGTCAAAGAGAATGCAGCAGTGAAACCTACTAGTGGTAGTAATAATGATAATAATAAGTACAGAGCAAGACTAATAATAATAATAATAATAATAATAATAATAAAAATACATATAAAAGTGCCTAACGCCTATAAATAAGAAATACCTCCATAGACAAAACTTCTTATTACCACTTTAAGATTCCACAAGGTAAAAGTTTATTATACAAGCTGCTGTGATGACTGTTTATTGGTCCATAGATACCCATGATACACTGCTAATAAGCCTTCTTCATATGAAATATATTATTAAGGCGACATAAGGAGAATCATTTCTAAACCTGCTGCTGAGTGAGAACCATGTAAAATATTCTTTAATTAAAGGGTGTGCAACTTGTGAGGATTCCTGCCTCCCACACGTCCCATGAGGCTATATTTTCCTGAGTCGCTCAGATACTAGAAAGTCTGTTGAGCAATTATTTATTGTCCCTGCTGGCCGCTCCATCAACACACACTGCCCAGCTGTTCCCCCTTTCTGAGTGCATCATGCATATGTTACTACTGGGCAACTCCGCTGCTCCAGTCCTTAGGCCGTCCCACTTATATTGTTCTCTTCATTAAGATAAAGCGTATCCGAGATAGAAGATTCCCAGCTTGTGTCTATGCTAACTCTGACCTCTCCAGAGGATTACATATGGGGGCAGGGGAAGCATTGCCAATGCCCTGGTACTTCTCACTTTCAATGGTTTATGAAACCAGCGAGACAAAAAAACAACATTCAGATGGTGGCTGTGCAAACAAATGAACTGGGTTATAGAAAGAACGGATGAAGGACATAGTAATGCATTTCTTTTAGCAATTTAGGCTTCCCTGGATAATGTGAAAAATATAATCTGGGATGATTGATGCTTTGTTTGCCACCCTCATTCTTCTCAACAAGAAGTTGAGAAATATCTATTAGATTCATTGATATTATTATTATTAATATTATTATTATATATTCATTATAATCAATAATGATAACAATGAAAATAATTCTGTAATTATAAAAATATACTATTTATTATTATATCATAATGTATATGTGTGTATATTTATCTATCTATCTATCTATCTATCTATCTATCTATCTATCTATATATATATATATATATATATATATATATATATAATGTATTTCTTCTTGGTATAGCTTAAAGGCGGCATTTCACTCAAACATAACCTTTGATATGTTGCTGCCAATGCTGAGACTAACAATTCCTTCCCAACTTAACCATCCCAGCATTACAAAGAAGTAACAATGTTGCAGATAAAGCCTGCCAGAGACTTGTTTACATCATCTGTCTCAGAAGGGAGGGGGGAGACAGAGAAAGAAAAGCAGCAGAAAGCAGCAGCTCAGAACTAGAGGAAGAAAATTGAATAAACTAATAAGTATGGAAGCAATTGTTAAACTCACCATGGGCAGCAACGTATCAAACGTTATATTTGAGTGGAATACCCCTTAAAGGCTGCTCTTACATAGTGCAGTTTATTTGCAGTATACATAATAAATTAGATAACATAATAAACAGGTGCTACTATTCCCACCCCTGCTGTGGAATGTTTTCAAAATTAAAAAAAAAATAGAAGTATCACTTGTTCTTTGTATTGTCTAATTCATTGTTATCCACACCTGATGTTGGCTTCAAAAGGGTCTGTAAACTGCATCTAAACTGCACAGTGTAAAAACAGACGTGTTTCCACATATGCGTTGGGAACATGATCTAAACACTATGGAAATCCAGGTCTCCCCTCAGTGTTACTGCTAATCCTGGCACATCACATGGCTATTGGCAGAGAACCGGGGGTGTGGTCACAGAGGAAGGGGTGGGGTCTTCAAGCTTGGGACTTCTATGACGCAGAACAGAGGCAATCCCGCCCTGATGACACATTGCCATAAGTTACTGAATGTAAATGTTTTACAGCAAATTACTGTGAATCTCTGCACCATGGAGACTTCCATATTAATAAAGAGAGGCGCCTGCCACAATCACATGTACATTTTTTGGAGCAGTTTCTCGTGATTTTTTTTTTTTTCTGAATCATTATTTTCTGATTTAATACATTTATTCTGTGGGGCTGAAAAGGGCAGACAGCCACACTTTTAAGTCCTATTGTCCTATGCTTTACTGAGCGGCTATAAAAATATAAGGGGCAGTTGTTTCTTTAGTCTCAGGTCTCCTACTTTTTTAAGGATATATTTCTAATAGGTTCCAATAATTTATATTTAGACTATGTTCACACTATGTATGAGACCAGCCGTTCTGTGACCTGGCCGGGTCCATAGACCACAATGTAAGGTATGTCCGAGAGCTGTTTCACCTCTCCAATGGTCCAGGCCATCTTTTATAAATAGGATAGAGCACATAAAGGTGGGTGAACTAGTAATTTGTACATAAAAATTTCAATTCTTTAATTCCCTTAAAGGGGTAGTGCGTCGCTAAGAAATTATTCACAGAATAACACACATTACAAAGTTATACAACTTTATTATGTATGTTATGTCGGTGAATCGCCCCCTTCCCCTGTCCCACTACCCCCGCACGTGTATCCGGAAGTTTGGTGCATTATACATACCTGATCCGTGTCGCGCATGTCTGTCAACTTGTGCCAAGACGTCATCTTTGGACGGACGGCCGAACCGCTCCGACCGTCCCTAGTGCCGTCCGCCTTCAGATGCTCAGCCGCGATTGGCTGAGCATAACTGTGCTCAGCCAATCGTGGCTTAGCTCAGTTATGCCGCGGCAGAGGTGGGCCGGCATCAGGGACGGCGGCAGCGATTCGGCCGGCCTTCCGAAGATAACGTCTTGGCACAATGCCGGACGGGAGCGACACGGATCAGGTATGTATAATGCACCAAACTTCCGGGTACACGTGCGGGGGTGGTGGGACACGGGAAGGGGGCGATTCACAGACATAACATACATTACAAAGTTGTATAACTTTGTAATGTGTGTTATTCTGTGAATAATTGTTTACCGCCGCACTACCCCTTTAATGTTCCTACATATACTTGAAAGTTCTTTTTAACAGATTCTATGACCTTTGACTCCGTTCTATTGAATGCTTCCAACTCCCACTCACTATAGGTATCACCTACTAAGCCTGATCTCCCTGCCTACAAGCCTTCAAATCCTCCCTGACTCCTACATTCTAGTCGCCAGCAAGTCAAAGCATTCCTATTATTGCAATCCAAGTATTTTTACCAGCAGCATCCCCCCATCTGTAAGCACTTTACAAGCTGATCACTAATCAGGCTGGATTACAACTTCCACCTTTTGTTTCATTCTCTTTGGTGTAATGGAATCTTCAGCAATCACCCAGCCTTCCTAATGTATGGGCATGTGCAGAGCGTAATATCCATGACATTAATGCACTATAGCACGTTGACCTTCTGTCTCTAGATAGACTGGCGAAGATTAAAAAGGTATAGAAATAAAGGGGATATCCTGTATTCTGTATACCATTAGCGTTAGTTTTGTTTGCATCTCCACCCAAATATATATATAGCAATTTCCATGCAATACGTGTCAATGATTGTGTCCTCTTTTTCCAAAGAATTCAGATTTTTTTTTAATAGGTTACATTCAGAGCTTAGAAATCAGAGCTCAGGGCACACCCCCCATGCAAAAGGACATCTTCAAATGTCCCAGGATGCTCAGCAATATTTTGCATTCATATCAATGGAACAGGTCCTGTCTATGTCCATGGGGCTTTTGTCTATGTCCATGGGGCTTGCTGTAAAGCATATCACTAAATGTTGTTAAAACAACTCAGGCAAGATGGAGCCCCCATAATAATGTACCCACAATCTGACCCCCCCAAACCGCTTGTACCTTCGGATAGCTGCTTTTAATCCAAGATCTGTCCTGGGGTCTGTTCGGCAGGTGATGCAGTTATTGTCCTAAAATAATACTTTTAAACTGGCAACCCCCTGCCCAAAGGTCAGGGCTTAGATTGTGTATGCATTAGGCTGGCACAACCTCTCAGTCCCTCCTCCCCGCCCTCCTCATCATTAGGAATGCTGAAGGCAGATTGTCTCCTATTAGTCAGCTGTGTGAATCCTGAACATAGGCTGGATCGTTAAGGCACCTGTGCAATGTTCAGACAGGAGAAAATGTTCCATTGGCATTCCTAATGATGAAGAGGGTGGGGAGAAGGGACGGAGGGGTGATGCAAAGTTAGGGCACAGATACTCTAAGCCCCGGCACGGGGCTGCAAGTTTAAAAGTTGTTTTTTAGGACAATAACTGCATCACCCGCCGAACGGACCCCAGGACAGATCTTGGATTAAAAGCAGCTATCCGAAGGTACAAGTGGTTCTGGAGGGACAGATTGTGGGTAGAGAGTCGCTTTAAGATACACTTACAAATTGTGAACGTAGCCTAAGAGCAGTTTGGTTTTGCTGCCAATTTTTCCTTGATACTGAAAATAATGGCCGTTGGAAATCGTTGTGTGAACAAAAATCTGCAGACTGTCTAGTCTGAGTTTTTCTTATCAAGTTTGAGCTATTAGTTGGCTTACTTAGTAGGATGTGTTCACATACGTTGGAGTTTCATTGTAGTACCGTCACTGTACTGCAGCATTTTTACAAAAATGATGCAGTACTCCAATGACACTGCAATATGTGAACACAGCCGTAGGAACAGGTAACTCAACAACATTTTGACGTATGACAACACATTTAATTTACACCCCTCTCATATAAGCTTTCCCCATTTGTCAGACAAGGAGCATTTTACTTTTTACTTCTACAGTTAATCTGGGCCAATATATCCGTCTCTGTAGACATCGTGGCCTATGTAACCTTTTCCACTGTTCCTGGTTTATAGATTTCTTTCTGCCTAATACAATTGAACTGGTTATTTAGACTTTTAAAAAAAAATCAATCGTCAGCACTGAAAGAAGTCTCCATGTAGCACTAGCATTAATCCTTATTTATTAGAACCTGGGCAATCCCTTTAAAGATGAATTGGTAATTCAGGACAATATCGAGAAATACAAGCCACATGGTCGCCAGGGGCCAAAATCAATTTGAGGATGCTTAAAACAAAGGACAATCCATTGTTCTTGCTCTGACACATTCTGGCAGATTATTCTGTCATTAAAGTAGGTACATTATAAAGAAATACTGTAAGACAATACTGGAATAGCCTCAAGGTTCATCTGGAAATTGAGTACGTAAACACATATCAACCTAAAGAATTAATGCAGGACAAAACATTGTGTTTTCTCAATTACAATATAATAATTTTGGCCCTGACACTCCCCCCTAAAAGGGATATTTTAATTTAAGTCACTTTACACTGGCTGATGCTAGTTTCCAGTATTCGGCCTGTGTAAAAGGAACAGTGATTGTCCAGCAAATTAAAAAACACCTATTCGTCGGCTGATCGGATATTTTCTGTGGCAGATGAAATAACTATTATCAGTCGTATATTGCCCTGTGCAACTAAGGCATGCTATGAATGTAAAGCACCAAACTAAAGTATACTTCTCCCAACCAGGCCAGTAATGATGCTATGGTCCACCCTGGGTACTTTATTTATTTCTCCTAATGATACCTTTTCCTGCCTTTCCTGATGATGCTTCCAACTCCATGCAGCCAATCACTGAGGCTGCATTGTGTATGGACACAGCAGGGACCAGGGTGGACTGTAGCAATGGCGTGGTAACCAGTAGAGGAGAGTATGTAGTACTCTTTTTTTAGTGAATATAACCCTTAAAATAAGTACAATTTAAGTAAAAATAAAATGTTAAAGCGACTCTGTAGCCACTGTGAAACCCCCCTTAAACTACCTATACCTGCCCCCTGCCTCCCGTGCCGCCCCCTGCCCGCCTTCACAGGGTTCCATGTAAATGCACAAGCAGCGTTTTTTTTTTTTAGCTCCGGCGACGCTGTAGTGACATGACCGGCTAGACTAGTTTGATAAAGCGTCAGTGCGCCTGCGCACGATCCGATCCCAAGAACTCTACAAGATGACGTAGGCAGTGTGCGCGTTATGCGATGGGGCGGGGTGGCCGCTGACAGGCATGCGAGCCGAGGCTGGGCCAAGAGCCTCACTAAACAGGGCGTGGAAGACCGCGGTGCCGGAGCTCAGAAAAACGCTGCATGCGCATTTACATGGAACCCTGTGAAGGCGGGCAGGGGGCAGCACGGGAGGCAGGGGGAGACGACCAGCAACACCACAAAGGCGGCGCTGCACTAGGGCACGAAGGCTTCGGCCCCGCCTCTTAGACACGGCAGCCCCGCTACTTAAGTTGGATTTTCTGCCTCATCAAAGCCTAACCTGCTTTATGTAACATACCACCAGAAAGGACTTCGCCTAAGCTACAACAAGGTATAGGTAGTTTAAGGGGGGTTCCACAGTGGCTACAGAGTCACTTTAATGGGTAGCCCTTGTGAACACAATACACTGTGAAAAAAATTAAGATTTTTACTAACGCCATTCATAGATGTGAAATAGTTCTTGGAACCATCTTGATGAAATGTGTTACTTTAATAGTGAAGAGGAGAAAATCTTCTTTGGCTACCTGGGCATGAAGGGAATTGTAATTTTTTTTTTCAACAACTAAAGAGCCACAGTCTGGGGAAGTTTTTAGGAGTAAGCAAGTGTATGAGTGAGGGTCCCACCCCCAAAACCCTTGGGGTATGTGCATACTACAGAATCCAGACAAAACACCCGCAGCGGATTATGCAGCCCGCACACGCTGGCGGCCGCGCGCATCTCCGCTGGTACCATGGGCTTCATTCTATGGGCTGGCAGATTACGGCATCCACCCGAAGAATGAGCGGGTTCATTCTTCAGACGGACGGCGTTATCAGGCAAACCATAAAATGAAGCCCATTAAACCAGCGGAGAAGCGCGCGGCGGCCAGAGGGTGCAGGCTGCGGAATCCGCAGTGGTTGTTCCGTTGTGATTCCGTAGTGTGCACATACCCTTACATCAGAGTTGTAGTTTTGCAATGCTTGAAGAGCCACAGGTTGGGAAACACTGCTATAGGTATTAGATTCACAAAAATTCGCTAGCCAAAAACCATAAGACTCAATACGTATATACATATATATATACATATAAGTTCCCTTATATGTAGTTCTTGTATCTTTCTGTGTATTCCTCGGACAGGACCCCAGTCTAGCACAGAAGGGGTTAAAAAGAGCAGCAACTGGCTTAAAAGGCCTGTTTATTCCCTTTTCCCGAGTTATGAGCGCTCATTAACCTTCAGGTAATTATAGATGATATAATCTTAGGTGCTCCCTAGTCTGAGCAGATTTGCTACAAGGAATTCATTGGAATTATTTTCTTTTGGTCTTAGAGGGTTTTGCACATCTGTCAAGTGACAAGCTTCTTCTAAGTCCCATTTGAAGTCTTTCCTCGCTGGCATTTAAGGCCTTGAGTAAACCTACAAGAGATTATAGGGAACACTGAGCAGTATGTATTAGCGGCTTACCCAATATAACTGCATTTCTGAGAGCGGCGGTGGAGAGTAAAGTCCCTCCATTATAATCACAGCATATATTATTTATCTACCTGTTATGCAGTATTCATGTAGCACTTACATATTCGGCAACCTCCTGTACTAAGAATACACTCACATAGGTCCTATGACCACTGGGGCCCAGAATCTCATTTCTATGTCGGTTTCAAAGGACATGAAGGTACTTAGGTATGGCTTTGGAGGCCAAGAGACATATGCAAGTGATGCCTTGGTCGGATCTGAACTGAGGATCCCAGTACAGTAGGATACTAAGCACATATAAATTCTGCTTCACAGAATACGGCAGTTTACGGCATACTCCAGGCAAAGAAAGATATTCTAAATTATAGTGGCCAACTTTATGTTCTTCTTTACTCTCTAGTCCCATTGAAATTACTTCTGGCTTTTGCTTAAAAAACTTTAGTGGTGTTTAAAAAAAATGTGTTTGAAACCACTTTTAGGCTATGATCACACAACGCTTTTCAATTTGTCTAACATACTTGGCAGCCGTCATTGCAATGGCCGTTGGTACACTATTTAAGTTTAGGATGAATGATGGCCGCGTTCAGCACCCTTTGGGTGTGGCTATTTTTTTTAGGTCCGTTGAATTTTGTTAAAAAGACATTGAAAGGACAGTAAAAAAAAATCTGCGTGAAAAACAACTTAAAATAACGTTGTTTTTTTTCCCCTTAGAATTCAATGAAAATAATTGAAAACTTAAAATACCGGCTATTATTTTCCTAAAAAAGACAGTGTATGAACATGGCCATAAAGGTGTATTCCTATGTATTTATGGTATGTCTATAAGGTTGGTCATAATAGCCTGAAACAGTGCACTCAAGTCCCACCGTGACTCTGGCATCCCCTCGTTGGCACCTGTCTATTCATGTAAAAAACAAAAAAGCCATGTACTAGTGGTACATTCATTTTAAGCTTATTGCATATTTCCTGTGCTAGCATAGCTAGCATATACTTTACTCCTTTATAAGTATAACAAATGTTTTTCAAATTTAAGTTTTCTTTTTGGTCTTATTGGGAAAAAAAACTCTTTTTTGTATCTATTGGATGTATATTTCTGTACAACCTTTGTTGAAGTTATTTTGTCATGTCCATTTATATACAAAATTACATTTACAATAGAAATTTAGAAATATTGAGCTTTGTTTCTTTAAGAGCAGTTGATTTAGGAGCAGTGATATATGTCGCGTGAGGCATTTTATCAGGAGGAAATACCAAAAGTAAATCCGATTTCAAATCAGATCTGATCTAAAAAATTGATATTCTCAGGAAACCGTTGAAGTCATTCATTTCTACTAGTGTAACTAAGGAGTCATATATACCAATACGATGGGTCATGGCACCTTTCTAGTGTTCAGTAGAATCTTGTTGTCCACAAACAATGGGATTATTTTATAGAATATGTTCAAGAAAGTGGATAGAAATAGGTCCATGTTGTCATTAAACCAGCTTCTCCAGACTCGCTACCTGCCCTTAGGTGTAACCCATTCCTGTACCCAATTTTTTGCCCCTTCTGGTTGTGTTGTACCAGTCTGGCGATGCTTCTTTGACCTCTCTTATGGCATTATAAATTATCCACAGAGAATGATATTTTTGTTTCACTCATCATTTTCTGTAGAACTCTAGAGCCTGTTGTATGTGCCAGTCCCAAGAGATCAGCAGTTTCTGAGATACTCCAGCCATCACATCTGTCATTGACAATCATTCCGTGGTCAAAGATCACATTTCTTTCTTATTCTGGTTGTTATTCCTGGCTGCCTGCACAGTTTGATGCATTAAGGTTGCTGCAACATGATTGACTGATATTTGCATTACAGGTTTAGAAGTAAATCGGTTGGCCTGTGATACTTTTAATATGACATACACCACGTACATGCAACTTTATCACTGAAGGTTGCAGCAATTGTTTACAATTGCCTTAGTCACAGTCCATAGTAGTACTCAGGAGTAGAGTAGAGAACAGCTCGGGTTCACGAAACCCAGAAAGCTTGGCATTTTAATCCACCTGCATCAATCTTCTCCAGCCCCTGGGAGTCAGATGCTGAGCGTATGGGGTTTTGCAAACCCAAACTTACTGTAAATTCACTCATCTCTACTCAGGAGTCATAGCCCTTTAATATAGAGCAGTCTTTCTCAACCTTTTCAAGCCAAGTACCCCCATTTGATAAGATTTTTGAGTCGTATACCACCAAGAATACAATTATTTAGAAACGTTCCTTAATATTCTGAAAGTGCCCCCTGTAGGTATTAAGATTGGCCCCACAGTAATAATGTCCCCTGTAGCCAGATGCAGTGCCCCCTGTAACCAGATATGCCCCTTGTAGTTAGATGCATTGTTTCTTGCAGCCAGGTATTCCCCCTTCAGAAAGAAATGGCCAATGAAGCCAAGTATCCCCACTGCAGTCATATACAATAACCCCTGTAGCCAGGTATGTCTCTGTGGTCAGATACAATGCTGTTTGTAGCCAGGTGTGTGCCCTGTGGCCAGATATGCCTTAAAAGTAGATATGCCCCTTATAGTCAGGTATACTCCCCCCTGCAGCCAGGTATTCTTCACCTTATAGCCACATATGCCCCTTGTAGCCAAATATTTACGCTATAGCCAGGTATTGCCTTTGTAGCCAAGTATGTCCACTGTAGACAGATATAGCCTTTTTTAGCCAGATATGACCACCACCCCCCATTCTGATATGTCTTGTCGCCAGGTATGCCCACCTGCAGTAAGATATGCCCCTTATAGCCAAGTATAGTAGCCTGAACAGTATTATATTAAATACCTACCTTTCCCATTCCTGTGCTGTCCAGAGAACATGTAGCTCCGGCCACCCTAGGTCAGCTGCTTTGAGTGTTATATTACATGGAACCTTTTGTAATGATTGGGCGACCATGTAATACAGTGTCGGACTGGGGTATCTGGGGCCCACCAGAGGAGATGATCCTGGGGGCCCACCAAAGAAGAACCAGTGAGAACCTGTCAGTCAGTGTTTGTGCAGGTTCTAAAGTTGGGGGCCCACCGCTCTGGTGGGACAGTCCGACACTGGTGTAATATATGGTGGGACTAACCCTTGTTGAAGACCCTCTTCTACTGTTCTCCACATTGGTTAAAAAGAGAAAAACATCTCAATGAAAGCCACCTCCTAAGATGTCCATATACCCTGGTTGCGACAACCCCTTTAAGCAGTCTATTACCACAGCTGGAGTTTTGTTTTTACAGCAATTATCCTAGAAAGACAAGTAATGATATGTGATGTCACACAGGCCGGGGGTGGGAAAAATCCCCAAAACAATTGTAAGTAAACTTTTTTCTTCTTAACTTGGCAGCGATTTACTAAAGGATTGTATTCCATTTAACTACCGTTGTTGTTGTCATAGCAAAATTCTTTTTCCTGGCAAAGTTATTTTGTCTGTAGCAAGCTGGCATGGCCCGCCGCAAAGAGGGAAAACTGGTCTGAGAACACATTTTTCTTTGTGTCAAGGGCGTATATACAGCTTAGTACTGTCTCTTACATAAATCCCATTCTGTGACATGAGATTTTTATGTGGTAAAATGACAGGGAAAACAAACAGTCTTTATATGTTCATGGTTATGATAACCTATGATAACCTATAGGATCTTCATGTATAGAAGTCTATGGAAACTATTGGTTGGGTTGGAGCAAGAAAAACAAAAACAAAAAAAAAATATATATATATATATATACACACACACACTTCGCAGCATAAAGTATGTTTACAGCATGCTGCCTTGTGCTCAAGGATGCTAAAGAACGTGCAGACTGGAGGTGAATACAGCAAGTGCTGCATCCTCACCAATGGGAGGGTGGAGGAGTGTGATGAAGAGCTTAGGGAACGCAAAGCATTCTGGAAATTGTAATACTGAGCAACTGCAAATAAATTCCTAAAACAGTAGATAGTGGTTTCTCAACTGGGGCAGACAGGTAGTAATTGTGAAGACCATGATTTAGTGTAAAAGCAAGAAATGATAACCAGGAATATTCATTGTTGCATAAAAATGAATGTTATATTTTGTGTCATTTTAACATATAGACATCCTCTGTCTCATCTATGTAGCATTGTACTGTAATGCAGTAGGAACATAGGGGGGCATTTAAGAAGTCCGGCGTTATTTACGCCAGGCTTACAAATGTCCCCGCAGTTTCTGAGCTCAGGGGATTTATGTAGAGGGTCACTGCCTCTATATAAATCCCAATCGGACGGAGTCCGTCCGTGCGAAAATTTTGAAACCTACGCCAGCTCAGAGCTGGTGTAGGTTTTGGTATAATTTTTCCACCGTAAAAATGATAAATGAGGCGCACACAGAGGCCGCGCCCCCTCTGCGTGCTGCTGCATCCCCCATAACGCCCCCTCTCCGCCCGACTCGTGAAGGTGGAGCAGATGGGGCAGATGCGAAAAAAATATTCACAAAAATATCATTTGCGAATATTTTTACACCGATTTGCCCCATCTGCGCCTAAAAAAGGCATTTACGCCTTTTCATACATGTTCCTCATAGCCTTAGGCTACGTTCAAATTGCGTATAACACCAGCCGGTGTTACTGGAACTGCAGTACCGGCCGGATGATCTTCATTTCTGGTGAATTTAGATGCAGGCGCACCCGTGTGCGCCAGCATCCTAATTCATCGCTGCACACAATGGAGCGTGCATCCGGAGCCGCGCGCTGCATTGTGTAAACTGACATGTCTTGTGCAGCCACTATTCAATTCATGAATACGCTCAGGCCGGGATTCCATTCATTCAAATACAACGTATGTTTAGCATAAATCACAGCCGTTGTTGCATATTGCTTTATGCTAAACATACGTTGTGTGAACATGGCCTAATATGCCCATAAGTACAAAGACTTATGTTGGTGATCTTCATAGGGAATATGACATCAATAAATTACCTATTGGTAAAATCAAATTATTACATCAAACATGAACATTTTTTAAAGATTTTTTTATAGTCTATATATATTTGTGTAGTAGCAGGTTTATATAGTGCACATGTGGTGTCCCACTAGGGGTGTTACTATTATCCACACCCTTCGTAAAAGTCTTGAAAACAGAGGCAATAACTTGGTTGGGCATATTGGCTTTTAGAGCAGTATATCATGGTATGGTAATGGCATAATAGGGGGTCACACAAGAGAGAGGGGTCAGGTCAAAGTCAGAATGCAGAATGCAAAACATAGGAAGAAGACCATTAGAACTGCAACTCTATTGTGTAAGTTTATATGTAATTGGACGTTATTCCATAGGATTGCCTCCAGGCCAGCAGAGGGCACTGTCTTCAATATTTACAGCTATTTCGAGAATGCCAGGACTCAGAGGAGAGGTGGCTGTGAAGGGCAGTTGTAGCTGAGCACTCCAAAAAGTTAGATACACACAGAGCAGTCTATCTCATAGCAGTGAAACAGGCCATAGACTCAGGTGGAAATCTCTGGCAGCTCCAGAGGTTGTGAAAGTGTTTTGTGTTGATCCAGGAAACTAAACCAGAACAGTATCCAAAACATAGGTTAGAGTTCTTAACAATATGAAAGGCTGTATGCCTCGCTGTGCCCTTCCCAGCCCAGGCCTACCCCAGCCCCCTAATGCAGGCCCTCCTGATGCTCTTCCCACCCCAGCCTCCTAATGCGGACTCTCCCTGCGCCCTTCCCAGCCCAGGCCCACCCCAGCCCCCTAATGCGGAACCTCCCAGCACCCTTCCCAGCCCAGGCCCACCCCAGCCCCCTAATGCGGAACCTCCCAGCACCCTTCCCAGCCCAGGCCCACCCCAGCCCCCTAATGCGGAACCTCCCAGCACCCTTCCCAGCCCAGGCCTGCCCCAGCCTCCTAATGCGCACCTGCTCTGCGCCCTTCCCATCCCAGGCCCACCCCAGCCCCCTAATGCGGATCTTCCCAGTGCCTTCCCAGCCTAGGCCCACCCCAGCATTTAATGTGGACCCTCCCGGCGCCCTTCCCCGCCCAGGCCTGAACCAGCCCCCTAATGTGGACCATCCCAGCGCCCTTTCCAGCCCAGGCCCATCCCAGGCCCCGAACATGGATCCTCCCAGTGCCTTTACAAGCCCAAGCCTGCTGCAGCTGCCTAGCGCAGACCCTCCTGGCGCCAATTTACTGTGCAGAGATAAGATTCAGTACTTATCAGCTTCATGTAATAGGGCCTTTAGAGCCTATGCATTAGCATAGCAATACTGCTGAGGGGACTTTTTCTACAGGAAAAATAAGACAGGACTTTATTATCAGCTGACCTGAGCTTACCCCCTCCCCCCCCCCCCCCCCCCCCCCCCAGTACCACAAATATTAATGGAAAAGGTACATTTTTATGCTATAGAGGATTTAATTTAAATAGCTATTTCTAGCCTTTCTGGACTTTTGGTATGAGCATGAGTAATGTGATACCTAACATCTTCAAATCACTGTTTTTTTTTTTTGCTCCATATCGGGTTCCACCATAAACACATATATCTGAATGGTAATATTCTCTTTGTAACATTTTTCACAATGGCTAAGGGTCATTGTATGGCAACAACCTATGTGACAGGTGACTACCATCTGCTAGGAGGAACAGTACATAGCTCCATAGGTTAAAGAAAGACACACATCCATCTTTTGATCAATTACATATCATTCAGTGCTAAATTACGTAAAACCCTCAGGGTCCATTGTCCTTGGATGAACATGTAGTACTCTGAGTAGCACTTGAATCCTGTCATAGCCTGTGCTGTTACAACCATTTGGACTAGGGACAAGGGCAATCCACATTTTTACAACTTTTACTGTAAAGACTCCTTTCCTATACTGAAGACAGCACGCAATTCTTCCTTCTTTCAGCTGCAGATGGGCAAAATGAGTGCCACCAGTAGGTAGTTTCCCCAGTATATCTCCCTGTAGTCCTCTCCCATGTAGATAGCTCACAGTAGGCAGCCCCCCATCCGTAAATAGCCCCCAGTAGGCAGTTTCTCCAGTACAAAGGCCTCCAGTATGTTTTCCTCTGTGTATAGAGCCAAGTAAGCAGTTTCCCCATAGATGGACCCTGTAGACAGCTCGCTTTAGGCAGTTTACCCAGTATATAGGCCTGCAGTAGCCTCCCCCTCCCCCCCCGGTGCGCCGCCTCACAGGACCTGTCAGGTCTCCTGTGTCTAGCGGCCACCGGACACAGGAGAGTGCTGTGCGCACGGGCCGCATCAGGAGATATCGGGGGCCTGATAAGGCTCGCGGGTCGGAGTTTCCTCACTCCACCCCAGCCATAGATGCACCAGTTTGAACAGCCGAAGCCTCCTTCCGGGTTCGGGGTGGTGGGGGCCCCTGGGTGGTGGGGGCCCCGGGGCAGGTGCTGTGCGCACGGGCCGCATCAGGAGATATCGGGGGCCTGATACGGCTCGCGGGTCGGAGTTTCCTCACTCCACCCCAGCCATAGATGCACCAGTTTGAACAGCCGAAGCCTCCTTCCGGGTTCGGGGTGGTGGGGGCCCCTGGGTGGTGGGGGCCCCTCCCTTTAATCCGGCCCTGACACTGAGCATCCCCCTGCCATCATCCTCTCCAGCAGCCACAGGCCGCACAGCTCTGGGAGTCGGGTCGTGACATCACCATGTTATCCAGGAAGTGACATCACCATGTTATCCAGGATGTGACATCACCATTTTATTCAGGAAGTGAAGCCTTGATGCAGTAGTAAGTGCAGGGAAAAAAGCACTTTTTGTGCATTTCCTGTAATAAGTGTAAATTGGTGATTTGTATAACTTTTGGGGTGCAATACAATACTTGAATAAAAATTTTCGCTGGACTTCTCCTTTAAAGGGGCTCCAGGGGAAGGTTAAAACCATGAAACCGACCCTTACATACACGGCTGCCAATGACAAGATTGTGAAGAGGAGCAACAGCAGCAGCTCTGACAGTGAGTGAATATTGTCAGTGTGTCTGTCAGGCTGTTGGAAGTTGTAAGATAGAGGGTGGACTGTGTAAGGAAAAGCACAGAACCCCCCCCTCCCCCCGGTGCTGATGTTTGATTGTAAGTTTATGCCTTTTTTGCCAATAACTGTGCCCCCCTCCCCCCTGCAGCATGGTTGGGTTTTTTTTTTTCTTTCATCTCCCCCTAAGCAGCCACATACAGTACATGTATCCCACCTGTGCAGCCACATATAGTACATTTCTCCCACCTGTGCAGCCACATACAGTACATGTATCCCACCTGTGCAGCCACATACAGTACATGTCTCCCACCTGTGCAGCCACATACAGTACATGTATCCCACCTGAGCAGCCACATACAGTACATGTATCCCACCTATGCAGCCACTTACAGTACATGTATCCCACCTGTGCAGCCACATACAGTACATGTATCCCACCTGTGCAGCCACATACAGTACATGTATCCCACCTGTGCAGCCACATACAGTACATGTATCCCACCTGTGCAGCCACATACAGTACATGTATCCCACCTGTGCAGCCACATACAGTACACGTATCCCACCTGTGCAGCCACATACAGTACATGTATCCCACCTGTGCCCCAACAGTGATTAAGGGCCCATGTGTTCTATCCGCTATTAGTGCTGTTCTGGGGTCACTATGAACTATACATTCTGATCCCCCACAAAACCTCCAGTGTATAATGCAACTAGGACCCTACATGTACAACAGCTGCAGGCACTACAACTCCCAGCATTTACTGCAGTCTGCAGCCCTCGGGATATGCTGGGAGTTGTAGTACAAATGAGCAGACAACTAAAGGGGTTGTTTCCTCAGAGACTACAACTCCCAGCATTCTCTGAGAGCTTCATAAGTGTAAGGCATTCTGAGAGTTGTAGTTATTGTTATTCCAGGAGTTGTGGTCCCAGATACATCAGTACAGGATGGAACCAGGTCAGCATGTCGATTCTGACAAGTTGTTTTTTTTTGGGTGCCCCCCATGATCAGTTCTATTGGTTGGCCACAGCTATCCCAGTTCCACACTGGTGCCTGCACAGACTGCAGTACAGTCCTTTAGCCCTGGCGTCTGTGCCGTGCTGTTGGACCCTCCCGAGAAACCAGGACACATTTGCCAGATACCCGAGCGTACATATGTGTGCGCCTTTAAGGCAGAAAGGTGGAGAAACGAATAGGTTATGGGGCCCAAACACATTTTTTGCACAGGGGCCCTTTGCAGTCTGTGTCCGCCCCTGGTACACGGGGAGACGTAATGCCAACAAACAATAATTTTAGTCATATGATCAGCCAGCGAATGAGCGCACATTGCACTAACAACAACAGTAAACACCTAAAAGACAATCGTGTAACAAAAAAAAAGCATGACTGATAAACTAGTCAAATTATTGAGCTGCTGGTTGTTTTTTCCTTTCAGCTAAATTTAATTTTGATATGAAGATGACATCTCCTGTTAGTGCCCTGACACTATACCATATGGATGTAACTCCCTGGACTTCTCATGAGAGCCATGTATTTTAACTGTTAATATTAATAAATACAGACAAGCTCGGGATAATGAATTCTCCCATGGTAATTGTACGATGATCCTACATTACATGGCTTGTTCTCACAAGAGTGTCTTTGTTGGGACAGCCTCACCCCTACAGGCACCACGCAGAATGAATGAAGTTGCCCCTTTCCTTAACAATAGACATATGTCTTTTTATGTATGGCCTATTTAGCTGTAAGTTCTTTGTTTAAAAACTGCGCCCTTTGTGATCTCATGTCAACAGAATGCATACAAATTCTTTTCCTTGCCGCATGTCCTATCTAGAGGTGAAAGCTCACTTGTATGTACATACTACACACACTTACCGTCACATCTCATACATTGTAATGCAGATCTAACTACAGCTCCCTAACATCATGGTGCTTTTCTAGATGTAATGTGCAATGGCTCATCTGCTTCAAACAGACTCTGCGTCTATGAATGTCCTACATGAAGGGAGCACTAGAAAGGGAATTTCTCTTTTGTGTCAGATCAGAAAATGCCTGCCGTGCTTGATAAGATATTACTGCTTGATGCAATGATTGGCTAGTTGTTGCACTATGCATGGCCATCTGTTGTGGGACCAGCAGCCCTTCATAAGCGCACGGGGAGAATTTTCTGCATTTTAAAAACTTCTTTGTAATTATAAAAACCCTCTATATTGTTTTCATAATGCTCCGGATGGTAATGATGATGTTTGTATTGTCTATTTGTTCCTTTACTTATTTTTATGGGTTTATTTTCAACATGCAAAATCATTCTTTTCCTTCTTTTTTTTATTTAAAGTGTCACTGTCGTTAGAATTTTCTAAATTAACAGTAGATGTGACATAAAGCAAGTTTGCAATATACATTCAGAGTTAGGCCCCCTTCACACGTCCGTGTCAGTTTTTACTGTCAGGAAATCCTGATCAGGAGACCTTAAATGTCATCAGGATAGTATCAGGATTTCCTGACAGTAATCCGTTTTTACCATCAGGAAACCATCAGGAAAAACCTTCAGGATTTCCTGATGAGATAATATTGTCTAGTATGCCAACATAAATCACAGGTACCCGTGTACCTGGATGGCCACAGGCTGCAGAACTACAACTCCCATCATGGCCTGCCAGCAGAGCCATGATGGGAGTTGTACTTCTGCAACCTGGATGGCCACAGGCTGCAGAACTACAACTCCCATCATGGCCTGCCAGCAGAGCCATGATGGGAGTTGTACTTCTGCAACCTGGATGGCCACAGGCTGCAGAACTACAACTCCCATCATGGCCTGCCAGCAGAGCCATGATGGGAGTTGTAGTTCTGCAGCCTGTGGCCATCCAGGTTGCAGAAGTACAACTCCCATCATGGCCTGCCAGCAGAGCATGGTGGGAGTAGTAGCCCTAATCTCACCTGTCCCGGATCCTGCTCTGTCGGGGCCGCGAGGTTGGGGTCCGGGTCAGAGTGCAGTGCTGAGGTCCGGGCAGCGGCGGCGGTCGGAGGCCTTGCAGAGCCATGATGGGAGTTGTACTTCTGCAGCCTGTGGCCATCCAGGTTGCAGAAGTACAACTCCCATCATGGCCTGCCAGCAGAGCATGGTGGGAGTAGTAGTCCTAAGGGGTAATCTCACCTGTCCCGGATCCTGCTCTGTCGGGGCCGCGAGGTTGGGGTCCGGGTCAGAGTGCAGTGCTGAGGTCCGGGCAGCGGCGGCGGTCGGAGGTGCGGAGCATCCGGCGGGCGGCCCGGTGGTGAGTTCCCGGGGGGGGGGGGGGGAAGAGGGTCAGATGCGGCAGCGGCGGCGGGGGCGGGGGGACGGGGGCGGCGGAGGTACTGGGGGTTAGGCGGCGGGGGGGATCTGCACCGCACTCTGGCCGGCCAGCCCTGTAGTGCCGGGCAGAGTGTGCGGTGCGGTGCGGGGGGGATGGGGGTGTGCGGGTGATCGGACGGCGGCCGGGGCTGGCTCTCTACCAGTCCGGAATCGCGGGCACTTTCCTGATATACATCAGGAAAATGCCCGTGATTCCGGCGCTCCCATAGACTTCTATGGGGGCGTCCGTGCCGGATTTCCGGACGAAAATAGGACAGGATCTAAAAAATCCGGTCCTATTTTCCGGAACGGACACCCTTCCGGAAAAATCCGGAAGGGTGTCCGTGTCTAATGTTAGTCTATGAGTCCGGAAATCCGTCCGGATTTCCTGATAGGAAATCCGGACAGATTTTCCGGACGTGTGAAGGGGGCCTTATCAAGGAAAACACGGCACTTCCTGTTTTCTGACTTTTTTTTTTTTTTTTTTTAAACAAAACAGGAAACAGTAAGAAAACAGGGAGTCCTGAGTTTCCCAGGTCATCTGAGCGTTCACAGAAAGAAGGCAGTCATGTGATTGATGGACACATTCAGGCTCGGACTGGCCCACCGGGGAGCAGGGGGAATCCCCGGTGGGCCCTACCCTTTGGTGGGCCCCTAAACAGGAGGTGGGCCTCCCTGTTTAGCAGCTCCAGGATAACATATGATCCACCAACACTGCTGCACATGCCTTTCATCTGTTGGTGCTATACAAATAAATATTATTATTATTATTATTATTATAACCAAGGGTTTCATCATATTATAAACAGACAGGGAGTGACAAGCAGCAGATTTAGCGCAGCCCCTCTCCTCTCCCCTAGGACCCTCCACCACCTTCTCCTGTCAGTCTGCCTCTATCTGCTCTATGTGCTGCTGCTGGCAGTCGTGACACAGGAAGAGAGGACAGGGAGGGGCTTCAGGCTGCACAGTGTGGCCCTGGGGCCACAGCATGTGAAAATCTGGCATCATGTGAGCTGTACATGGTGCTTTACTGTACCAGAGGTAAATATCTGTGTGTGAACATGTGTGTGTATTCAGGCTCGGACTGGGCCACCGGGGGGCCGGGGAAACCCCCGGTGGGCCCCGAGCTGGAGTGGGCCCCCCCGCTCCTAGGGGGGCCGGGGGCCGCGCCTCCCTTTTTAACTGGAAGCGATCGCAACAATCGCTTCCAGTTAAATGTAAGGAAGTGTTCTGATTGACAAAGCGGGAAGCCGTAGGCTTCCCGCCCTGTCAATCACTCTTGTGACCGCAAGCAGAGATTTGCTTGCGATCACAAGAGCGTCGCAAGCTCCGTTGCGAAGTGCCGCCAGCGCCATCACTGACCTCAGTGTGCGCCGCGGCGGCTAGGACTTCCGGTTCATGGAGCGAATACCGGAAGTCCCAGCCACCGCGGCGCACACTGAGGTCAGTGATGGCGCTGGCGGCACTTCGCAACGGAGCTGCTCACCTGTCAGGAGAAGAGAGAAGAGGAGGCCGGCGACCGAAGGGGGATCGTGTGGTTAGGTGAGTAGTCTTGTGTTTTGTTTTTTTTATCAGAGGGGGTAAGATAAGGGGGGGGGGGGCTGTATACAGGGGCAGGACAACATAGGGGGGGTATATACAGGGGGAGGACAGCATAAGGGGGGCTATATACAGGGGGAGGACAACATAAGGGGGGCTATATACAGGGGGAGGACAGCATAAGGGGGGCTATATACAGGGGGAGGACAACATAGGGGGGGTATATACAGGGGGAGGACAACATAAGGGGGGCTATATACAGGGGGAGGACAGCATAAGGGGGGCTATATACAGGGGGAGGACAGCATAAGGGGGGCTATATACAGGGGGAGGACAGCATAAGGGGGGCTATATACAGGGGGAGGACAGCATAAGGGGGGCTATATACAGGGGGAGGACAGCATAAGGGGGGCTATATACAGGGGGAGGACAGCATAAGGGGGGCTATATACAGGGGGAGGACAACATAAGGGGGGCTGTATACAGGTTGGAGGACAACATTAGGGGGGCTGTATACAGGGGGGACAACATAAGGGGCTATATACAGGGGGGAGGACAACATAAGGGGCTATATACAGGGGGAGGACAACAGAAGGGGCTATATACAGGGGAGGACAACAGAAGGGGGCTGTATACAGGGGAGGACAACATAAGGGGGACTTTATACAGGGGGGGGACAACAGAAGGGGGGCTATATACAGGGGAGGACAACATAAGGGGGGCTGTATACAGGGGGAGGACAACATAGGGGGGCTATATACAGGGGGAGGACAACATAAGGGGGGCTGTATACAGGGGAGGACAACATAAGGGGGTATATACAGGGAAGGAAAACATAAGGGGGGCTGTATACAGGGGGAGGACAACATAAGGGGGGCTGTATACAGGGGGGAGGACAACATAAGGGGGGCTATATACAGGGGGAGGACAACATAAGGGGGGCTATATACAGGGGGAGGACAACATTAGGGGGGCTATATACAGGGGGAGGACAACAGAAGGGGGTCTGTATACAGGGGGAGGACAACAGAAGGGGGGCTATATACAGGGGGAGGACAACATAAGGGGGTCTGTATACAGGGGGAGGACAACATAAGGGGGGGCTGTATACAGGGGGAGGACAACATAAGGGGGGCTATATACAGGGGGAGGACGACATAAGGGGCGCTATATACAGGGGGAGGACAACAGAAGGGGTCTGTATACAGGGGGAGGACAACAGAAGGGGGTCTGTATACAGGGGGAGGACAACAGAAGGGGGGCTATATACAGGGGGAGGACAACATAAGGGGGGCTGTATACAGGGGAAGGACAACATAAGGGGGTATATACAGGGGAAGGACAACATAAGGGGGCTATATACAGGGGAAGGAAAACATAAGGGGCTATATACAGGAAAGGACAATATAAGGGGGGCTGTATACAGGAAAGGACAACATAAGGGGGGCTATATACAGGGGAAGGACAACATAAGGGGCTATATGGGGCAAGGACAACCTAAGGGGGCTATACGGGGGAATAGACAACATAAGGAGCTATATGGGGGGTAGGGATGGCCAACATAAGGGGGCTATCTATATGGGGGGATGGATAACACAAGCGGGCCAGTTATGAGGGGGATAACACAGGGAGCCATCTATAAGGGACACTGGTTGGGGGCAATTTATAAGGAGGACAACACTGAGGAGGCATCTATAAAGGGCACTACACAGAGGGGGACAACAATGTATAAGGGTAACTATACTGGGTGCGGTGTGTATACAATAGGGCATGCACAGAGAGGGGCATCTACTTTAGTGGACTACACAGAGGGGTCATCTATAAGGGGACTACACAGAGGGGGCCATATACTATAGGGCAGGAATAGGGAACCTTGGCTCTCCAGCTGTTGCAAAACTACAGCTTTAGCTGTGGCTGTCCAGGCATGATGGGAGTTGTAGTTTTGCAACAGCTGGAGAAGTTCCCTACCCCTGATATAGGGAATGCACAGAGGTTGTCATCTACTGTAAGGGGATTACACAGAGGGGGATCTCTACTATAGTAGAGGCACACAGGGCCATCTATATGGAGAACTGAACAAGGGGCCATCTACAAGGTGTGTACACTATATATATATATATATACACACACACACACACACATACACGCTACAAATAGTCAGGGCTAATCACTGAGAGAAGGTGTAAAGGGGACAGTACAGATGTGCAGTTTGTAGAGAGATGAGGATGGTGACAGAGTGAGGAGCCTAATATATTTCTCTGGCAGATTCTGTGGATTCGTGGCTCGGAGAAGTTCTCATAAGGGCCCAGGGCAGATGGAGAAGAAGATGAAAAGGGAAGAACTCCGATCAGAGAAGACGTCCCCTGTGAGTCACTAAATCTATGTGCACTGTAACGTATATGGTGTAGAGCTGGGGCTACCTCTATATGACTGTATGAGGGGATATTGATCTTTTGTTCAGAGGATTTTATTCAGTAGCAGCGGTGGTGTTAGTCAGTATTTGGTGGTGTTAGTCAGTATGTGGTGGTGTTAGTCAGTATGTGGGGGTATGTATTATTTGTTACTTGTAATCTGGTGTGGTGTTCATTGGTCTTAGTATACCAGATTTGGTCAGTAACAATATGGTGGTGATGGTTGTGGTGTGGCGGTAATATTTCCCCCTTGTATACTGGTAATATTGGTCTCAGTATACAGGATTTGGTCAGTAACAGTATAGCGGTAATATGTATGGTGATACTATTTCCCTCCTGTATACTGGTTTATTGGTAATATCGGTCTTGATAGACAGGATTTGGTCAGTTACTATATAGCGGTAATATGTGTGGGGATATTTGCTCTTTGTATACTGGTGTTATTGGTAGCTGTATGACTTGTATCTAAGTATACAGCGTTATCATACAAAAAAATTGTCTTATAGCGCGATTACACCGGCCAATAATCGGTAACAAGTGCTCCTAGGAAGTCTATTCAGCCGATGATCGGCCCATGTAAAAGTGCCAGAGATCTGCTGACATGCAAGCAAATATCCCATAGTCGACTGATTTGATCTTTTGTGCGGCTAAGATCATTGCTGTCGGCTTCACATCACCTGCCCTGCTGATTAGCAATCATTTGCAGCCCTATGCTGCCCCATATCACGCCGTGTTAATGGACCCTTATTAATGTTACCATAGATAAGTGCGGTGGCAGAAGGGTGGGCCCCAAGAATGATTTCCCCTGGTGGGCCAAGGCACTCCAGTCCGACACTGTGTGTATTATCTATGTGTATATGTAATGTGCATTTGTAGAGGTGAAGATGTATGTATTCTGCATGTGTGTGTACTATGTATACATATAGGTAATTTTTTTTCTGTGTATGGTGTGTGTACTATGATGGATATAGGTAATAGGTATAGGTGCATTTCTTTATATTATGCATTCTACATATTTGTATATAATATGTATGTACATGTTATGTACACTCACTTGTAACTCCCCCTTCTACACCTAACCTGCTGAGGACTTCTGGGTGTCAATTAAGCAGGGAGGGAAGAGAGAGAAGACTTACTAGCTTGTAGCTATTCAGGAGCTAACAGTGTCAGCAGTGGGGAACACGCATTACAG
The DNA here is from genome assembly GCF_027789765.1 of Dendropsophus ebraccatus. Taxonomy (NCBI): domain Eukaryota; kingdom Metazoa; phylum Chordata; class Amphibia; order Anura; family Hylidae; genus Dendropsophus; species Dendropsophus ebraccatus. Next base: position 109,337,325 of record NC_091459.1, on the reverse strand, counting down.
CTGACAGATTCTTGTGAAGTCTTGTGAAACTAACAAATGACAGGCAGGCAGGGGGGTGCGGGAAAATAATAAACAAACTATGCTCACCAGTCTCCGTGCTCCTGCGCCGCTCTCTCCCACAGCGGCTGGAAGTCATTTTCAGTCATTTTCGACTGAGTTCCATGTATGTCACGGTCCCAGCTCCTTTAGCTGCAATGTCATATACTCGGCTGATGGATTGGACTGCCTGCTCAGCCAGTCAATGAATACAGCGGTGTCCATCCCCAGTCAGTGATTGGCTGAGCGGGCATTCCAATCCATCAGCCGAGTATGTAGCTGGAGGAGATGCAGGAAGCTGGTGGCTATTGGATATTATTAGGAAGAGCTACACTATAGACAGGAGTGGAGCTGTTTCTGGGAGAAGGCTGTGTTCACACAATGCGTATATCTGTTGCATTTTTTACATGAATTTTGATTGGTGAACTTATTGAAAGACTTGGGAGTTCACCAACCAAATCGCATCATAAATATCCAGGTAGGGATCCCCTCCTTGTCTATTCATTTCAACAGCTTTAATAATAATTTCTCCTTCATGTTAACAAATAACCATATACCAGTGGATTCTAAACTGAGTGACCAGAAATGCTGGGAATTGTAGTGTATATAAATGTCTGTGAACAACAAGTGTCCCTCCAAAAAGTTGGGAGGTATGGAGGAAGGGCTGACTGCAAAGCATTATGGGGAAGCTTTATGTCATGTGTTTTCAGTCATCATTATCAACATAAGCTTCACAGCAATGTAGAAGCTTAATCAACCTGCCAGAGATAAAACACAGTTTGATTTGCCCATAGCAACCAATCACAGCTCACCTTTCATATCCTAGCAAGCTCTTATAAAATTAAAGCTGAGCTGTGATTGGTTACTATGGAATATCAAACCATATTATTTAGTGTTCTTAGTGTGGCCTAACCATAGGCTGTTTGCTTGGTCACAAGTGTGTTTATAGTGACCTCTGCAGTAAAGCACATCGCCAGTCATTAATGGGTAATGCTTCAGATGTGTTTACCTGCAGTAACCATGGCAACCATGCACTATGATGACAAGCGCTTATGTCATAAAGAAGGTTCCATAAAACAACTCACCGCACCCTGATCAGTGCCATCTTGGATGCGCCAGAGGACCTTGAGCTTGACTACTTTACTGCCCCCTACCCTTGATGTAATTTGGAGGTTTTAGCAGGGGAAAAGGGGTGGTCTGCTTTAGACTACCCCTTCATCGAGTCTCCATCTTCTTGAGAAGTGGACCTGGATCTGTGAGGAAGAAGAGATACATCGGCCGAGCCATCAATAAGGTGACAGATATTGCAGCCAGATTTACTCAGATCCAGTTTATTATACTTATATTATGGTATTACCCTCTAAGCCCAGGGGAGGGGAAGCTCTCCAGCTATGGCTTCCTCGAGGTTTCCCCCACAGGGGTTTTTTCTTCGCCTGAGTGCTGGAGGGTGACTCTTCGTGAGTCGGGGTCTGTCATTTTCAGTGTCATGTAATTTTAAATAAAATTGGGACCATTTGACACCTGATTACAATGTGTTGTGTCTTTATTTTGTGTTCTTTGGTTAAACTTATTATGCTTGGGAGTTGGGGATCCATTACATATTGCAGAGTCATAAAGCTGGACATCTGCCTACAACACAGATCTATCACCTGCACAATGCGCACAAGTAGAATGGAGCACTGGAAAAAAAATGCATCGCAAGGTTTATACCTACATCTGCAAGGTTTGTTAAAAGTTTTTTTCAAGTGACAGGGTCACACCTATCATAGCATATCATAGCAGCATGGATACCACCATAAATATACATCATATATGTTGCAGGGAAATGATAAAATCAGAGATTTCTAAGAATTTGATGTATGCATTGTGCATGTGTGTGTGTGTGTGTGTGTGTGTGTGTGTGTGTGTGTACTATGTATGCATATAGGAAATGTGCATTTCTTTATATTTGTGTATGATGTGTGCAGGGGCAGATTAACTTTCCCATAGACCCCGGGCTGTTCACCAAGCCTGGGCCCCCCCACCCCACTGTAACTATGGCAGCACTAGCCTGGTGTTCATAGTACAGGACAGATAATGTCATGATGTCCTGATTTGTGCAAAATTGCCATTAAAAAACAGTGATTTTTTGCAAATCATGGCGGAAGTGTAGCCAGGAGACAGTACACCACTGAAAGTATAAGTCTTTTTGGGTGGTCATGGGCCCCCCAGGAGCTCAGGGCCCCAGACTACCGCCCGAAACGCCCCTATTATAATCCACTACTGGATGTGTGTATATTTTGTGCATATTTGTATGTAATTACAGTCAGGGGTACGGCATGTGGCAGCATTACAGTCAGGGGTACGGCATGTGGCAGCATTATATACAAGGGCACAGCATGTGGCAGCATTATATACAAGGGCGCAGCATTATATACAAGGGCACGGCATGTGGCAGCATTATATTCAAGGGCACAGCATGTGGCAACATGATATACAGGGGGCACAGGTGGCAGCATTAGTCAGGGGCACGGCATGTGGCAGCATGATATACAGGGGGCACAGGTGGCAGCATTAGTCAGGGGCACGGCATGTGGCAGCATGATATACAGGGGCACATGTGGCAGCATTAGTCAGGGGCATGGCATGTGGCAGCATGATATATAGGGGGCACATGTGGCAGCATTAGTCAGGGGCACGGTATGTGGCAGCATGATATACAGGGGGCACATGTGGCAGCATTAGTCAGGGGCATGGCATGTGGCAGCATGATATACAGGGGGCACATGTGGCAGCATTAGTCATGCTGCCACATGTGCCCCCTGTATATCATGCTGCCACAGCTGTGCCTCCCGTGATTCCCCCGCACTCCTGCTTCTGATTCTCCCGCTCCTGAGTCTCCCGCACTCCCGCTCCTGATCCCCCTGCTGCTGATTCCCAGGCACTCCTGTTCCTGAGTCCCCCACACTCCCGCTCCTTATTCCCCCTGCATTCCCACACCTGATTCCCCCCTAGCTCTCCCCCGGAGCCTCCACCTGTCGGACACAGCATGTGGCAGAGGATGGCGCGGAGGACAGTCGCTGGTGTGGGAGTGGACACGTGCGTAGCGCCGCAGCGGACGGCCACTGCGGCGTAGGCAACCAATAAGCGGGAGTGACAGGGGATGTGGCCTATCGCACGGCGGCCTTGTGCCTGGCCACCTCCACCTCCACCTACTGTATCCCTGCTGACTTCTTTACCGTGCTCCTAAGCAGTCAGGGAGCGCGGTGAAGAAGTCAGCAGGGATATTTTACTATTAGCCGGGGGGCCGGGGGCCAGATCGAAGGACCTTGCGGGCCGTATCCGGCCCGTAGGCCAGATGTTCCCCACCCCTGATTTAGAAAGTTATAACGACAGTGAGTCCCCCTGTTGACCAGTGTCCTGATAGTTTGAAATTTTTTTTCTTCTTGTGGCCATTTTTATATAGAAAAAGGAGAAAAGTGTACACTGCCAGGGATGCAAAGATAAGCATCTATTAGCAATAGAGATAAGCGAACTTGTCAAAAGTTGGGGTTCACACAAACCCTATCGATTGACATTTGAATGCTGCTGCCTGGAGAAGGTGGATGCTGCCCAAGTACTGCCTGTGGGTACAGCATGGTGTCCCCCTGTTTTCCAGGCAGTCTTCGAGATGCATCCACCTTCTCCAAGTGGTAAAATGGTTCAAATGCTGATCGTTTAGGCTAGTGGGAACCCAAACCATCTGTAAGTGCACTCATTTCTAATTGCTAATTATAAACACCTCTAAATATTATTTTTTAAACTCTTTATTAAAAGGGGAACTCTAGGTAGAGGTAAAAAAATGAAACTTCTGCAGAAGCAAATTTACCCATCTATCCCAGGTTTGAAACTACCAAAAATCTATTTGCTTTGGGGTTTTTTTGTTCTGTATTGTGTTTCTGTACTTCCTGGTTGAGCAGTTGTACACAGTACTGGTTCCAGAATGCAATGCTTTCCCTCAGCTGTTCATCACAGTCCCCCACCCTGCACATTCCCCCTCCAAATCTGTTGCAGAACATCTAGGCTGTTTTCACACATTGCAGTTTCATTGTGTTACTGAATTATTTTCAGTACTTTATCATTTCATTGTCGTCCCACCCACACAGCAGTGTATTTTATGAGCTCTATTTTCTCTCTATACTTGTACACAGCCTACATGATTGTCCCTTGCAAAATGCCTTCTATCTGCTCTCCTCTCTCTCAGCTAACACCCTGGATTAGGCCACCTGCTACCTAAAGTGTATAGGCTACTTTAATGTATCCTTAACTAGAGATGTATCTTGAAGCTTGTGGCTTCCAGTACAAAGACCATACCTAGATCAGTCACTTGTCCGCTCTGGAAAATTTATAATGTAGGGTGGCAAGAGACCCATCATCAGAGATTAAAGGTTCTCATACACCTTAGACTAAAGTGACTGCACCTGCCACCTTCAGTGGATTCAGAGGATTGTCTAATGTGTATGGTGGCCTCCTGGCGTTCACCGACAGATGATGATGTTCTTAGAGGGATAAGTCAGCACCAGAGCAGTCTGGCTGCAGTTTACCCTTCCTAATGGAGAACACATGATGAATGATATGGGAAGTTCAGGAAGTATAGCTGTCAGCCAAACATTCAGCCACCAGTTATGGGTCTTCCAAGGGAGCTCAATCTACAGTAGTTACAGCATTGGCTACTTAGTACATGTCATTGCTCTTTAAAACATAAACCTCTATGATCATATGTGAGTCTCTACTGCCACATTAGAAAGTTGCAAAGTGTGGCAATAGCTATATGTATTGTGATCTAGAGCAGTTATAGGGTTAAAGGTACTATCCCCAGTGGCCTAATTTAATAAAAAGGGTTTTGATAACCCTGGGGGCCTAGGCTATTGCAGAAAAAGGTGTTTATATCCACGTTCCTGACAATGGGAAACAGGTGGAAGTCAGAGGAGTACCACTATAAATCATCAGCCCAGAACAGTACAAGCCTGTTAGTGCACTTTCATCAGAACTCTGCCATGGTATAGCAGAGAGGATTATGTGATGTGTTCTGCTGTGGTTGGCTGGAGAAGTAAGAGCTTTCCAAAACAGTAGCAAATCCCCATGGAAAACCTTCCCTGCTCTGGACAGTTCCTGTCATGGACAGAGGTGGCAGCAGAGAGCACTGTGTCAGACCATAGAATACACCACTTCCTGCATGGCATACAGCAGCTGATAAGAGTCCATTTAAAAACATTTTTTTTCTCCAGAGTATCCTTTAAGGCCTGTCGGGGTGTATCAGCCAATTATCATGTACACTTTGCTCTGTGACCCTCTCAATTTACCTCTAATCAAATCCAGATGACCCATGTAAAATTCCTGCTCTCATCAGTGGCTCTGCCTTGGGCCTAACCATTGTGGCAGCAGAGCAGACCAACTTTGTTACATGTGACTGCCATCCTGGCTGAGTTTTAAAGGGATTTTAAGGAACTGAGCTGTACCTTTTTTGTATTGCTGCACCTTAAAAATAACATATTTGGCTGGAATTTATCACTTTGCTAAAGCCCACTGTTTGTGTGTTTTTTTTTTCAAGTTTTCCCTGACTGTCCAGTTTTAGTCTGGTATGTTGTTAATGGGTATGTATGATTGATCATCCACATTCTGGCCGATCACAATCAAGTTTTTGGTTCCAATCCCCTTGAAAATCAAGTCACTTCTTGCATTTGTTGACTGAGATGTGAAGAACATCACTTCTGCTGTTACTTAAAGGGAATCTGTCACCAAGACAATGCCATCTAATCTATTACCATAATGTTATAGAGCAGGAAGAGCTGAGCGGATTGATATATATCTTTGTGAGAAGATTCAGTATAACTTGTATCATGTTTAATGAAATCCCTGCTCATTATGTGTTAAGGAGTCTGACTATTTAGCATAGAAACATCAGAGATTTCAATCAATAAATTACAGATTATATTGAATGTTTTCCAGTAAAAATATATATCAATCCGCTCAGCTCCTTCTGCTCTATGACATGATCGCGATAGCTTAGGTAGCATTTTTATGGTGACAGGTGCCCTTTAACCTCTTAAGGACATATGCCGTACCTGTTTTCATTAATAAAAAAAAAAAACCTTCCCCTAATAAAAGCTGAATCACCCCCCTTTTCCCATTTTATAAATAAAAATAAATTAATTAATAAATAAACATGTTTGCTATCGCCGTGTGCGTAATCGTGTGAACTATTAATTTATCACATTCCTGATCTCGCATGGTAAACGGCATAAACGCAAAGACCCGCCAAAGTGCAAAAATTGTGCATTTTTGGTTGCATCAAATCCATAAACATTGTAATGAAAAGCGATCAAAAAGTTGTATATGCACAATCAAGGTACTGATAGAAAGAACACATCATGGTGCAAAAAATGACACCCGACACAGCCCCATAGACCAAAGGATAAAAGCGTCATAAGCCTGGGAATGGAGCGATTTTAAGGAATGTTTTTTTTCTGTAGAAGGTTTTATTTTTTTTTAAAGCCATCAAATAATATAAAAGTTATGCAAAGTTGCCTATCGTTTTAATCGTACCAACTTAAGGAACATGTAAAACATGTCAGTTTTTCCATAGAACTAACGGCATAAAAACGAAAAAGCTACAAAGAAAAAGAATTAAGTTTTATTTTTCAATTTCACTGTGCATATAATTTTTTCTGGATTCACAACATATTTTATGCAAAAATTAAGTATGCCATTGCAAAGTACAATTAGTGATGCAAAAAATAAGGGCTCATGTGGGTTTCTAGGGGGAAAAATGCAAGTGCTATGGCCTTTTAAACACAAGGAGGAAAAAACGAAAATTGTCTACGTCCTTAAGAGGCTAATAACCTCTGTGCCTCCCCTCTGTCGATGGATCACCTATTCTTCAGTGTTATGTCCATTTCCAAGTGGGATACCGAAGAGCCCTTCATTCTAGTCCTTCATAACTTCATTATACTTGTACTCTTGGGGGTGCCCTGTCTTATAGGTCATTTAGCCAGATTCATTCTGTGCCCACTTGGATCAATTACTTCTTTGGTTTGGCTTCCTCAACAATAAAGAGAATATGAATATCTGTCCAGAGCAAGAGCGGTTTTCTGTGGGAATTTGCTGCTGATCTGGACAGTTCCTTTCTCAGACAGAGATGTCGGCAGAAAGCACTGTGTCAGACTGAAAAGAATACACCAGTTCCTGCAGCACATTCCGCATCTGATAAGTACTGGAAGACTTGAAATTTTTAAATAGAAGTGAATTACAAATCTAAATAACTTTCTGAAACCAGTTGATTTGAAAGAAAAAGTTTTTTGCTGGATAACTCCTACAATTGTGCCATTCTGCTGCTTCAAAGATTTACACCTCCCAGGAGTATATCTATTTAGCCCACTAAAGACAAAGGCAATGTTGGCCTTTTTGGTGTGAAAGATGGTAAAAGGGGGGGGGGGGGGGGGTTACATGGATATATGGGGGGTTATATGGATAATATGGTCTCCTAGCCTTAACTGATAAATTATGGTTTTGGACGGATAGGAGCAGTTTTTCATTATTGTGCATTGACACATGTCTACAGGGCAATTGAGTTGTCAGAAAATTCTGTAGGTGTTGAAATTGTGGAATTGACATCTGTGGTTGTTGTACAGATAGTTCCTAGACACGACAAGACAGACTGACATAATACTCTTGCTATGTTCATATCGGAGAAAAATCTATTGTAAATATTATACTTCATGTACTTTTAACGCATACCTAATAAAATTGTATATTTTAGTTCAAGCGCATCCTTTTTCTTCCAGTGATTTGTATACGCAAGGATACTTTGACTCAAATTCTGGTGGGTGTACCATTGTTTACACTATATGTTTCTATTACAAACAAGCTTAGATTATGAGTAGGAATTTAGCAGGGTTACATTTTCTTAAGGGGAGTACCCCTTAAATTAAGACCCTGTATTTTTGTGGTCAAGATACAAGTTGAAAACATGTACCTACTTATGTTGACTTCATATATATTTGATTGAATCAAAAGATCTGTTAGTTCTCCAAGATGGATCTGCATAGGGCATTTCACCTAATTTGGATCAAAGAGGGAAATGAATGGAAGATTGCTTAAAGGGGTACTCCAGCGTGTAGGCACTTTTTCCCTGGGACCGGGGAGGAGGTGGCAGAGGGAAAAGACGTCCACTCACCTCCCCAGTTCCAGCAGCGGGTCCCGCATCGTGGCGCTCCGGTGCCCGGCTGCTTCCGGGTGTCTGACGCGGGCCCGAGACGTCTCAGGTCCGCTCAGCTACTCAGTGAAGGAAGCGGGATCTGAACGAACTTGAAACGGATCCCGCCTCCTTCACTGAGTGGCTGAGCGGACCTGAGACGTAACGTCACGGGCCCGCGTCAGACACCCGGAAGCGGCCGGGCACCGGAGCGCCGCGATGCGGGACCCGCCGCTGGAACCGGGGAGGTGAGTGGACGTCTTTTCCCTCGGCCACCTCCTCCCCGGTCCCAGGGAAAAAGTGCCCCCACGCTGGAGTACCCCTTTAAATAACTGGGATGGAAAGTAAGGGGGTATGTATTATTTGCGCAATAATTTTTGCTCTGTGCAAAAGTCTCTGTTCCATAAAAATGATCTTTAATTATCCTTATTAAATGAGGATCACCAGCCTTGATAAATGTTATTCAATTTTGCACTTTTTTTTGGCTAAGAAACTACACCAGGGTTTGACTGGAGTACTGCTGCACAATTGTTTATGCACAAAACAAAAAAACACACATTATAAATCTGGCTAAAAAAGTAGCTGACAAAACCATTCCCCCCTTTCAAGCGGAAAAAAAATAATCTGCTCAAAAATAACACAAACAGCTTGATAAATGCTGCGAAACAATGTACACTCTCAGCAAAAACACCTTTTTTTTACCAAAATAATGGTCCAAAAAGAAGGATACATATGCCCCTAAGAGTACATGGGGATTTGATTTGAGCAACACCATGCAGTCCTTTCATAGTTTGTGATCAGCATCTTCAGGAATGTTCTGTACAAATATGTTCTTGTCTATCTGGACGATATTTCCATCTTCTCTGTGGACCCATCACCAGATTTGTTCTGTGCTGCTGTGGTTACGAGAGTGTACACTTTAAAAAAATATGTTAATGATAATATATTTAAAAAAGCACTAATTTAGGCACTCCATTGAGATCCGTATCTGCTTTTAATGTTGGCCAGGCTGGAAGCGATAACAGATACCTTCAAGCCTCCTCAGTTCTTTGACCTATTTTAGCTGAGCCTTGTACTGATTTCAATGGACTTTATCATTGTCTTGCCTCACGCTTTCACTTCCATCTTAATGGTAGTTTATTACTTCTCAAAAATTGACAGTTCTGTCCTTTTGTCCTATCTAGGATGCCCTTTGCTCCTTAATTAGATCAGAACGTCTTCAAGAAGATCAGCTCCCACTCAGATTGTCCTACATCAGGAAGTGCAGTTTTCCCGACTTCTGGAGAGCATTGTTTAAGACATTGAGGAAGGTCCTGAACTTCTCCCCTGGATACCATCCTGAGAATAACAGCCAGACGAAGTGGATCAACCTGAGGTTAAAGGAGGTGGGGAGAGTAGTAGATGAATGTCATAAAAAAAATCAACAAATGTGGATAGAGGTCTAAAAGAATCTGGTTGCCCCTGCTGATAATGCTAAGGAAGCACTGACATCCAGGTCCCAAAATTGCTCCAGGGAATACAGTCTGGTTGTCTACTAAGGACACCCATTTAATGCTGTGTTACAAGTCTTACAAGTTTGCTCCCAAATACTAATTCCTTGGGTTTTCATCAGGTGTCAAGATTAATCAAATTCTTGATTGAGTCAGTGGAAAACTCTTATTGGAACTCTTGATTAAAAGGGATATGGTCCTTAGAAAAGAAGATGGGTTCCTAAGGGGGACATTCATGCTCCTTGGCTCATCATCAAGAATATTACCCTTAAAGTATCCCCTCAAGCTTCAAAAAATCTCTAAGGGCCCTATGAGATGGGATACAGCTACTCACCTTGAAAGTTTCCAACCCTACATTCTACCGAGGCTCATACCAATGGCGGCATAGTGCTGCAATTCAACCTGAGGCTACCACCTATTCTGCTCCAGTCTCCATTTTCCACTGCAGTCCTATGGAACCAGATCACGACTCTCCTCTCCTGGCTGCATGGCGTGTTAGATTGTTAGGGCAACCATCACTTTAAAGTGACGCAAGGCTTGGTATTTAAAGAGGAATCAATCCGCCATGTCTCATCTGCTAATTTAGAAAATAGCAGTGTACATTGTGGGGGGGATTTAAGAAGACCGGTGTACAAGTGCGCCGATCTTATATTAGGCCCTGCCCCCTTTTCCGCGGCAGGATTCACTAAGAGGCGCAAGCGCCTGAACCAGTCCCCGGCGTACTAAATCCACACCTGCTTCCAGCAGGTGTAGATTTGGATCATGATTTACGCCTGCGAGCATGATGAATGAGGCACGGGAGGAGGCCATGCCTCCTCCCCGCCTTGTCAGCCCCCTCAAGCTCCCTCAGCCCACCCATCGGGCGAGCGGAGCATACGGTAGGCGTACGCCAGGGAGAAGGGGCAAATCTGCATTTCATAAATGTTCCCCTTTGACTCTTGATCCTCTTGTTTTTTTGTGCCATCTTTCCAGGCTTTGACTCATTGATCCTTGGCCTAGTTCCTGAATTTTGCCTCTGTCTCACCCTTGAGATTGATTGTCTGGTACCTGCTGTTCTACACTGCTCTTAGCACTAAGGGCCGTATTATATGGCTTGATGCCTAGTGTAAGCAAGTGCCAATCTGCTAGATCGGCATTCGCTTACTGAGTCTATTATATGGCTCAATAATTGTGCAGGAAGAGCTGTATATATATTGTTAGCGATGTCCGTGCAGCCCTTGCCGTAAGTGTAAAATAATAAACTGTATAAATACCTCTCCACACTCCCGTTTATCTCCTTGCTTCTACTTACTGTCCACAGCTGCCGTTGGAACTTTAGTGCTAATCTCTAAAGTGACAGGCCGCTCAGCCAATCACTGGCCACGGCGCTGTGTCGTCTCGGTCAGTGATTGGCTGAGCCGCTACTTCAGAGACCAGCTCAGAAGTTCCAGCACAGCGAGCAGAAGCGAGGAGAACACCAGTCATCATGATGATTTTTAAGCAGGTTGAAAGACATCGATCAGCTAATAATCATCTCTTCGGCTGATCGTTGTCTTTATTACACACAGTGTTAATATGCCCAATCGGCCTAACTGGCCAGATTATCGCTCCATGTAATAGGCCCCATAGACTCTGCACTGTCATCTAGTCAACACCCTGCAGATTACAGTTTAGAGAATCCATAACCCCAGCAGCTACACCGCACATGCTTGCATAGACTTTAATGGGATTTTTTCATATGCCTTAAAAAGGCAACAAAAATAAATTATTTAAAAATTACTATTAAAACAGCAGTACAGTAATACCTCGGTTTTCGAACGCTTTGGAACTCGAACTGCTTGGTATTCGAACGAAAATTTACCCAGAAGTAGTGTTTGGAATTCGAACTTTGCTCGGTTTTTGAACGTTTTTCGAACGTTTTTGTGAGCGTGGATGGTGGGTTGTACCTGGCGAGTTAAGCAGTGGTGAGGCTTCACATACAGTACAGTGCTGTATAAGACTGCTGGAGTGCATATACAGTGCAGTAGTAGTACAGGCAGTGCACCACCATCTCCCATACATTACAGTGCTTGGATGGGGGGGACGCTATACAGTAAAGGATGGGTGAGGAGTTGGTGACTACTGTACTATAATTGCTGGTTCTGATGAACATTTCTTATGTTTAATGTCCTGTACAGTATATTGCTGTTCTGTACTGTACTGTAGTGATTATACTGAGCACTTATCAATGTAATAGATGATACTGTAGGTAATTATTGGTGGCTGCTGTAACCAATTAATCACATTTACATTATTTCCTATGGGAAGACACTGCTCGGTTTTCAAACTGCTTGGTTCTCAAACTGCCTTCCGGAACCAATTAAGTTCGAGAACCGAGGTACCACTGTATAATATTGCGGGGGGAAAAAAAGTCTTTAAAAATTTTGCAAACAGCAGGTGTTTTACTTGTGGTTTTTGATCCACCCAAAAACATGTGTTAACCAGAATCTGAAGTGGGGCAGCTTTTATGTGCTCGTGCAAAACTGCTAAGGATACATGCGGCCTAGAAAAAATTTAGCTGGGGAAAAAAAAAAAAAAAAAACTGTAGAAATTCTTGTATACTTATACACTATCCTTTTTTTCCCTGCCGCTTGAAACTGTCCGGCTCTGTACACGCCTGTGTTTAAAGATGCGCCCTTGTGAACCGGCAGCTCTTGTAACCCCATTTTACCTCTGCGTTTCAGACAGGCCCCCCTGCTGTTCTTTCTAGTCTGAGCTCTCCCCCTTTTCACAACGCACGCTGCTATTGTGGCATCTCCTGTCGCTAAGATCCTCCTCCTCAAGCCAGTACAATTACCATCAGCCATTGAATACTTCCAAAACATTTTACACCCCCTGCAATCACATTTTATGACATTCCTATGGCACATGACAAAATTCCTGCATGCCACCCAGATTTACTATGTCACCTAAGCAATTAAGTCTACGCCCTGCATGAAACTTACATTACATTATGATGGAGCTTAACATGAGTTTCTCAGAGGCAGCTTATTCTGGAAAACTTGAGATTTCTGTGATTACACATCTACAAGTGATCTCATTTTGATTCCAGAGATGCGACGAGTTAAACCCATATAAAGTCAGTGGTGCGTACATTTTAGATGGCATACATGTGACATAAGGCTGTGAAAAGCCACATGCCACCTGTTACACGGCCTCCTGGGATGAAAAATTAACCGATTGTCTTCTGCAGATGTTACACAGAGAGGCAAACACCGCTTCAGCCCATCTCCAATGTCTTCTTCTACTGGTAATGCAATATGACATATGATGATCTAATGACGTCAATAATATCATAAGGTATAGAATTATATAGATTAAAAAACAACTAGAGGATCCTTGAATTCTCATTGTGCATCAATGAATAAATGATAATTAATATAATGGTCATTAAAGGAATTATCTGGTTTAGAACCCTACAATACTCAGACAACCCATTGATTTGAATAGGCAGTGTGTGAGGAGATATACTGTAGCTATACTAGGGGTGACCTTGCTGAACACCTAAGGTGCCTAAACATATTAGATTATAGAAGGCCAAAGTGTGAATGTGTATTTATATAGCCGAATGAGCATGCAATGTAATGTATGCCAGGTTTCCTCTGTAGATGGGTGCAGTGGGTGTGGAGTCATTGTGTCACCTAACTGGTTTGGCTTTGGGCCACCCCTGAGGGAGTTGTCTAAGTGGTCCCCTGGTTTTTACCCTTTAACTCCTCTACAGAGATTGAGATTACATTGTCACCTGGTTGCTACCTCTATCAGTGGTTGTGGTATAGGTGGCAGTCGGTATAGGTTGCAGGCCAATCGACACTGGTGAAGTACCAAAGTCAGGCAGAGAAAGGTTTGAGCACAGGCCGAGGCTTGTTATGGATGGTCAGTCAGCTGGTCAGGGCAGGCAGTATAGGTTCAGGATATTTCTGTCATCAGTTGATATACTAGAAATGTCTAAATGAGAGGAGTCCAACCAATGGAGCCCCGACTGGTCCGAATAATTGATAAATTGCAGTCTGTTAAAGTATGTTTGAGACAGAGAAACAACTCAATACTTGTCTCTGAATGGGCAACTGAGTATCCTAGGGTGTCTGTGCCCTAGGGCTGCGACACCTCTCTGTCCCTCCTACCCGCCCTCTTCACCATTAGAACACCCCCAGTCAGGATTTCTCCTAGTCATCACTTCTCTGAACACTGCACATGTGCCTTAACAATCCAACACATGTGCAATGTTTAGACTAGTTATGATTAGAAGAAATCCTGCCTGGGACGTTCCTAATGGTGAAGAGGGGGGGAGGAGGGATGGAGAGGTGTCGCAGGACTAGGGCACAGACACCCTAGGCCATGCCAATTTTACACAGGGCTGCAGGTTTAAAAGTTGTTTTTTAGGACAATAACTGCATCACCTGCCGAACGGACCAGAGGACAGATCTTGGATTAAAAGCAGCTTATGGTACAAGCGGTTTGGGGGGCAGATTGTGGGTACAGAGTCGCTTTAAGGAGATTGTGAGATTGTTGCCAGACATTTTAACTTTTCCACAATTAAAGGGGTATTCCAACTTATACATTTGCTGCTGCTGCTTCATTCATTGTCATTGCTGATGACAGCCAAGTGCTGTGCTCAGCTATTTCTGGCAACTCCATAGACCATGAATGGAGCGGCAGCACATGTAACTTGCTCTTTCATCCCAGAGAGACTGGGGTGCTTGTTTTTAAAATTGTGGGGTTTCCAGTGGTCAGACCTTCTCTAGTTAGACCTGTTCTGAGTATAGGGCATAAGTATTATAAGTTGGAATACCGCTTTAAAATATCAGCTCACTGTATGTACACAGTCCCAGAAAACAGTTGTCGGGACATTGGTCAGTACTTTATATTATCACTCTATTTAGTTAAAGAGATCCTTGGATTAAAAACAATAGAAGGCAAAAAACTTTGTGCTATATTTTATTATTACCTGATGGACCAATCATTACTCTGTGTAGAAGATGCACTGGGATTGGTCAGGCCTATAAATCATTGTTGGAGGAAGGCATTCTTCTGTGATGAGACATTATGTTATCTACACTTTCACTATTGATTACTACTGGTTTGTAGCTGGAAGAACACTTTAGCAATTGTTATATAGTGCCAACATGTTTCATAGCCCCGTACAGAGAGCTTCATCTCAAAAACGGACACTAAACTCAATGCTCATGGGATGCAGTACTGCAAGGAAGAAGTGCTAACCACTCCGCCACCACACAAAGTGATTACTGGCCGTACTCGGCTGATATCGGCCGTTATGGCCAATAATCGTTTTGTGTGATAGAAGACAATGATCCGCCGACTTGCATGATGACGGCTGATCGTCGTCTTTCAACAGGATGAAACGCCAACAAACAGCCTGGCAACAATCTGCTGCTGTCGCTCCGTGTAATAGGAATGGTGGCAGCAGACCGACGTTAACTCCTATGGGCTCCCCATATGATCTGACGATCACCCAGGCAGCCCCCCCACAGGGTCAGTGCTCACTTGCTCCTCTGAATCGGCCCGTGTAATAGGGCCTTAAGGGCCCGATCAATAATTTAAACAAGCGCCGTTCTGCTAGATCGGTGCTCGTTTACTGGGCCTATTACACGACCCAATAATCGTTTAGTGAAGGCTGCAGTGCATTGTTACCGATTTCCTTGCAGCTCTTTAAACACCATACTTAACCTAACCATGTTGCAGGTCTTAGCTGACAGACCGCTCAGCCAATCACTGGCCGTGGCTGTCCCGGACGGTGATTGGCTGAGCCGTCTGTCAGCTAAGACAAGCCGCACTGAAGCTGCTGCTGCGCACGGGACCGGAAGAAAGAAGAAGTGCAGGAGAAGACCTGCAACATGGTTAGGTAAAGTATGGTGCTTGTGAAATCATCGGTCGCCCGCCGCGCATCACTATTCCACACAGCGATGCACGGTCGGTGCCCGATGTTTTAAGGTTTGAACCGGCTCATCGTTGTTTCTGTTCCACAGAGCGATAATCGGGCGATTAATGCTCCGTGGAATAGGCCCCAAAGTAATTGATAACCCTTTGCTGAATCATTAGGAGCAGTTGCTACACCAGGCAGACATGGCAGGTGCCAGGGCTTAGGTGTTCATGGTGATCTTCTGGGTAAACATTTTCTACCATTCTTCCATTGTCAAGATAAAGATGACCCATCAATCATGTATATCCCCCGCCAGCCCTAACCAAGACGTCCATTTTTATTTTGACCTATACCTCTATATATAAACCCAGCTTTAATTGAATAGCAGAGATTTTGCACTTGCTTTAGTTCACAATGTAATGTCAGTACAATACCTGCCCCTCAGGATTTGCATAGACAGCTTAGACCTTGGATATTTAAATACACATTTTCATTTGGAATAAAAAAAAAAAAAAAAAAAAATTGTCAGCCTCCCATAAAGTTTGCAGTGGAGGTGTAGTCCATGTAAAATCCCCTGCACAAATCTTGCAGCTTTGTTTGTTAAGTTATAGGCATCTGAATGAGGCTAGATAGCAGATGACTCTGCATATGTGTCTCTGCATGTAACTAGATAACACCAGTCAGGGAGGGGTGAGAACACCTTAACTATTTTACTTCCAGGGGAGCTGCTGTAACCAGTGAAGAGGAATGTGTGTGCCCAGGAAAACAAGACAAAATAACTAATCCATGTGTGCATATCTCCCTGCAATGAATGAAAGGGAAATGCAGTTACCCAAGCATGTGCAACAAAAAACACAGAGATGTATGGGTGAGGATTCTTTTCTACAATCAGACCAATAAGCATTTCATTGTTATCATTATAAGTAAGCAAAACAATGCTTAGATGTTGTAGAAGCGGGTCTGCTGGTCATGGAGGCTTCCGCTGTGTTCAGTGGGATCTACCTATCCAGCATCTATAGGGCACTTCCTAGAGGCCCACCTTTTAGAACATGGATGGGTAACCTTCGGCCCTCCAGCTGTTGCAAAACTACAATTCCCATCATGCCTGGACAGCCAAAGCTAAAGCTTTGGCTGTCCAGGCATGATGGGAATTGTAGTTTTGCAACAGCTGGAGGGCCAAAGGTTCCCCATCCCTGTTTTAGAAGAAAGGAATATATATCTGGTTGGATTATAACCTGTCCAATGCTTTTAGACAGGAGGTTGCTGTCCAGCAATCACCTATCGGATGTATATGTACATATTGCCATAATGAAGAATTATTTTGCTGACAGCTATTTGTCTAACATGATTTCTTCGTCCCTTCCTCTTGAGTTCCAAAAAGTACAAAAGATCCTGCTGCAGCTTCCCCTCCTGACTTCCTTCCCTGTCTAGTACTTATTGGTAGTTTTTAGCGACTGAAGCGATTTCTCATTATTTAAGGTGAATTGACACCTTGCTGCAACAACTTACAGTGTAATGGATGTGGATAATGTTATAAAAATTCCATTCACATGTAATGGAAAAAAATCTGCACCAGAAATTAGGGCATCCTGCAGAATTTATAATCCACAGCATGTCAATTCTATTGTGGATTTATCTTAAAGGGGTTATCCAGAATCAGCACAGCTGCCCCCGTCTTGCAAAAACAGCTTTACCCCTGTCCTCATGTTAAAGGTGGTATTACAATTCGCGCCTTCTATTTTTCCACTACTACAATGGAGTGCCACCTATTACTTGCCTTTACCCCTTTAAGGTGGCCGTACACCTTTCATTAATGTCAGATGAACATTCATACATCCATTGATTATCTCTCCCAGCTTGACCAATACAAATGAAGATGAGCTCAACATGAGCATGCTTGAGTCTGATTGTTCTGCATTTGAATACCAGTGCCTGAAGAAGTTGGATACAGCCCTAGGGAGTCCTGGGGGGGGACATGGATACAGCCTATGGACTATAGCTGTATTTATGTTTTCCAGGTCGCTTTAGGGTTGCACTCAACTACTTCAGCCACCGGTATCTAATGCCGAACAATCGGATTTGAGCATGCTCGTGTTGTGCTCATTTATATTCGGCACATGTGAATGTTCATGTCTTCCCTAAAGAGAGGTGAGTGATAATCTGCAGCCAGACAGTTCTGGCACTTACTTATCCCTTTGAGAACATAAGGGTTGAGCAGCAAAAATCCGGCCTGCCCGACCCTTCTCTCTACTGATATCATGGGTGGGAGGAAAGTCGGGAGACCCCCCCAACACACACCTTATACTATTGGCTGGACCTACTTCCAGTGGTGGGTTTAGAGACCTTTAATATAAGGTGTATAGGCACCTTTAGATATTCACAATTATCTTTATATTACTTGAAAAAAAATTCAATAAAAATTATTAAACAGGAAACAGCTTTATGGCAAGTGTAATATGGTGACATTTTTGTGTAAAATCATTTTGGCGCCTGTTGTGGAGAGCATGAGAAGAAAGCATGGCTACTTTCTACCAGAAGCAGTGTCACTCTTGTTCAATGGCTTTTACGGATTGTAACTCAACTTCATTTCATGAAAAGTTTCGATACCCAGACAGCTGATAAAAAGAAAGCAGCCATGTCACTGCCAGGATACCACACCGCCTGCCTGCCACAGATGGGTGTGAAGATCTGTGTCGGTGAATTGGGCTCCTACACGGAACTCACTGGGCATGGGACAGCAACCACTCAAACAGGTATGGAGCTGGTAAATCTGTGTCCCAATGGTATCTCCAAATCCTGGCTTAGTTAATGACACCAGTAACAGTGTTCCTGGATGCTATCCTACAGGCGGAGGAGGTGTTGGCCAGAGATATCTGTGTGATAGGTTTGGTCTACACTGCAAAAAAAAAAAAAATCCTCACATAGAGGCACAACACACTTGACAGTTTCTGTCACATAGCTGTAATGATTACAGTTACAGTCTCTGTTAGAAGTAGATAATTTGCTCACGTGTGGTGGATATAGTCCCTTTAACAGCAGTTTAGTTGCAGGTACTTGTCTTTTTTAAGCCGTAGGTAAGGTTGGGCCTCAACAATCATGTATCATGTACATGTATGTAGCTTGCACACCAAACGCACACGCATCAACCCCACCTAGAGCCCTCACCCCATAGTCAGGACATGATATTTTTGTGTCTTTATGTAAATGGGAAACACTGCAGTGTACAAAACAGCATGCACAAAACGCATTACATTTATTACTGCTGTGCGGTTTCCATAGAAACAGTTCTAGAACCTTTTCCTAGAAAAGAAGAACATGTGGCAGAACCATATTAGAGGGCATCACCATTCTGCTTTGTCTGTACTCTGAGGGTATATGTCAGAATACCATCAAAAAGTTACTCTAGCATGTATTGTGGCATGCCTGCAGTGCGGCCATAGGCTTTAATATGTAATCTCTGTCTGACTATGTCTCATCTGTTTTTTTATGGGGTGCAAAAGCATAGTCTACTCTGTCTACCCTGCTTTTATATCCTACAAAAAAAATGCTGATAATAAAACGGATCAAACAATCAAACATAGCCACAAGCAGACTAAAAGTCCTTACACACTTTATACCTTTGTCGGCCGTACCTGCTGCTTATGGTGGGTTCAACCATGAGTATACTGTGTATGGGGCTCTCCTGAACAACCACCGACAGATGATGATGGTAGAGAGAGAGGTCAGGCGTGATAGAGAGTCACCACCTGACCCCTTTGGTCTGGGAAAGATAAGCCGCAGCCAGAGCTCTCTGGTTGCTGCTTAACCCTCCCCTCCTGATAGGGGCTGGATGGGAGATATAACTGTTTCGCCATCAGTTATTAAAGATGCGTGGCCACCTTAAAGGGGTATTCCGCTCAAACATAATTTTTCAAATATGGCTGCACATGGTGGGAAAAGAAATATTCTTACCTTTGCTGCACTCCCCCGGTGGCCTCCTACAGCACGTTCGTGTCCCGGTCAAGATGATCCCGTCTCCACTTCCGAGATGGACTCCTGTGAGGGTGCCAGCCCGTTCAGCCAGTCAGAGCACGGAAAGGTAAGAAAAGGTTGCTTGTTATTTTCTCTCCATGGAAAGCTATATTTAAAACGTCATGTTTGAGTTGAATACCCCTTTAAGTGTAGTCTATTATTATCACTTTCATACTGCCAGAACTATAGGAGGGTTGGGTGGTCCCTTTGGGTTTGGCTATCCAGGCATGATGGGAATTGTAGTTTTGTGACAGCTGAAGCTTCCCCATCACTGTTCATAGACATAAACCCTATGAACACTAACACCCACTGGGGGCTCGCTGTTTATACAATGGAAAAATGAAGCAGTTGCCCATAGCAACCAATTAAACGGCTACTTTTAAATTTAAAAAACCAAATAGGGGCTGCCTTTTGATTGGCTGCTACGTTTGCTCGGCTTTTCCCTGCACAAATTAAAAAAAAAAAAGAAAAAAAAAAAAGAGATCTGCACATAGTTGCCATATGTTCATTTAAGGCATTATCAATCAATCAGGCAAATATATAATAGACCTTTTGGGGTCAGATAATTGGTGTTACCACGGTAACATAATCATAGACACGGGCAAATTTACCCTGGTGGGGGTGGAAGGATCCTAATGACGGCCGTATTAGCTGTCGCTTATCTGACCAGAACATTTTAGTTTGTGATTTTCAATTACAGGTATTGGAACAGATCATATAAAGAAAAGAGATTCGTCTTCCTATCCTTTTTTTTTTTTAATCCATTCCTGGCTTTGTATTCAGTTACTGCAATAAAAAAAAAACTTTTTATGTTTTTTATTTTTGTTGATTTTTTTTTTTTTTTTCAAGCAATACCTTCTTCTTCTTCTTTTTTTTTAATCCATTCCTGGCTTTGTATTCAGTTACTGCAATAAAAAAAACTGAATGTGTGATCATAGCCTCAGAAATTTTACTTTTTTAAATTTATTTAGCAATACCAGCAGCTTTCTATCCTTTGCTTTAAACATAGATAATGAGCTTTCTCATTGTCTTCCATTCCAACATGTGATGCATAAACTTTTCCCTATAACACAAATGAGAGTCCTATCCCAAGCTGCAACAGCAGAGGGACCAGCCAGGCTGAGCTGCAGACAGAGCCCTGTACAAGGAGACAGCCTCCTCCACAGCCTGGTCTCACACAGCTCTGACTGGAATGTATTGCAGCTGCCAGCCAGCCCAGCTCTGTGACTGCTGCGTTGGATGAGCTCGGCGCTCGGCTGCTCACGCCTGCCTCATTTTCAAGTTTTCAGGGTATGCTAACAAAGAGTGGCTGTAGTAGTGAGCAGAGAATAGTGAGCCAGTCGTGTCCTGTGTGCAGGTAAGTGTATCAGGCACAGCCCTCCTGCACCCCACAACACACAGGCTCCCCAGCCCCCCAGCCTGTGCTCCTTCTCAGCCTGTGAGGCAGCACAATGCACTAGTTTCCTGCAGCATGCTCTGCTGAAGGGGGGAGGGTGATTCTCTGCTTTATTTCCTAAATATTTCATGATTTCACTCTTTTACCATTGCAGCCTGCTGGTTTTTGCACTGTTCTGTACTGGGGGTCGTTGCTTTGGTTCCTATGTAAACATGACTGTGCAGGAAGCCATGATTTCTGGGTATAGTGGGGGGCTGCTGACAGTGGAAGTTGGGGTACACTGTGTTTGCTGGCTGTAGAAGTGGCCCAGACTGTGCAGGGGGGGATTCTGGGGTTATGTGACCATGCACTAGAGTTTAGAAAAGTTCTCCTAGCATCACATTAGTGCAAAGTGTGCCCTGTGTGTGTCCTGTGTGTGCCCTGTGTGTGCTGCTGTGTATGACAGCATGGCCTGGGCTTCTCTATGGGTAGCATGCATGCAGCCTGGGCTAGCTCCTGGATCACTGTGGGAGATGTAATCATGGAAAATATCTGATGAATGCTTTGGTTACTTTCATGGTTCCCTTATGATTTGGTCTCTGTATCCAGCCTGGAGCCCTGTGAGAGTACCATGTGTGTGTATGTATCAATGTGCAGGACTGGGACAAGGATATTATTAGGTCTTTAATAACTTTGTTACTATAGAATCTGGAAACATTTTCCCTTTAAGTGATAACAAATATAATTTACATATATTCCCCAACCTGTGGCTCTATAGTTGCAAAACTGCAACTCCCATCGTGCCGTCTGTTGGGGCCTGATGGGAATTGTAGTTTGGCAAATGCTAGAGAGCTGCAGGTTGAGATAGATAGATATATATATATATATATAATCATGGACACATTGTTTTGTAAAAAAATGTTTTCCTCCTTGTAGAATTAACCCATTCCCTGCTGCATATCAGCGCTCTGGCGGGGAAAGGGTTAAACCGAAGTGTGGGGGTGGGTTAAGGTCCCCATTTGTTCCTGCAGCCTGCTTCCTGGGTCAGACTGTCTCCTGGGACCACATGCAGCTCAGTGGGACAGTCACTGTGAAAAGAGGCAAGTGTCAGCTGTATGCTAATGCAGAGGACAGTATTGTCTGCTGCCGGGGAGGAGGGGACATTCCACCGGTCTTCAGGATCAGACCCACTTATATCACTGCCACACACTATGCTGGTCGCCACTGATTGGGGGGGGCTACAGAGCCGGGAACCGGAGGGTGGGTGTTATGTGCTGTGGAAATGTGTAATGGCTGTCACGTGTCAGGGTCTATATACATAGTATGACCTTATAGCTCAGTGCTCCCCAATGTGTGGCTCTCTGAGTGTTGAAAAACTACTATTACCATCAAAGGCTGTCCGGGCATGATGGGAGTTGTAGTTTTGCAACAGCTGGAGAGGCATGGTTTAAGGAACATGGTATAACCTATAGAGAGAGATTATATATCATCCATATAGCCTCTGATGTTTATTAACACCTGTATATACAGCTAGACCAAGGAGACTACCACCTGGATTTTCTAGGTGTCCCAGACAGTTGTCCTACAATCAATTTTCAAACCTAATATCACTGATACAGGTGTACGGAACCTTGGTCCTCCAGCTGTTGCAAAACTACAACTCCCATCATGCCTGGACAGCCAAAGCTTTAGCTTTGGCTGTCCAGGCATGATGGGAGTTGTAGTTTTGCAACAGCTGGAAAGCCAAGGTTCCCTACCCCATGTCTATTAGAAAGATTGAGGCTTCGCTTATGAAATCCATTTCTGACTTTGGCTTCCAAAACTGCATTAAAAAAAAACCCTGAACATATGAGTACGCTATAAGGGTGTGCTCACACATTCAGGTTTTTAATTTGGTTATTAAATACAGAGCCAGGAATGGTGGGCACGTCTAAAGGAAAGAGACCTCCTCTTCCCAGATCCATTCCTAGCTTTGTATTCAGTAATTGCAATTGAAAACCTGAACGTGTGAATACACCCTAGTAGTGGGAGTGATTTTTAGCCATGAAAAAGCATGGCTTTCTTGCTTTATGGCAGGTGCTGTAAATGGCTGTGATGTTTATGGTAGCCTGCATTTTCACAGGAGCTTTTATAGGCACGTTGCCATTGAAGCAATTCTGAAGGGAAAGCGATGTCTTGTTCATTTAGGGTACGTTCACACATGCAGATTTTCTACATTTGTTGAATACATTGATTTGTTTTGGTGCAGAAACCTTGCACATTTTCTGCAAATCTATGACGTGTGGACATACTTTGGGTGTCAAACTTGTGGCCGTTCAGCTGTTGCAAAACTACAATTCCCATCATGCCTGGACAGCCAAAGCTTTAGCTGTCCAGGCATGATGGGAATTGTAGTTTTTGCAACAGCTGGAGAGCCACAAGTTTGACACCTACGCTTTAGGATATATTCACTTGTTGCAGAAAATGTGCAGCGTTTCTGCAACCAAAGCAAATCAATGTATCATCAGTTGCAGAAAATCTGAATCTGAATGGAAATTGGCCAGCCTGTAAGGCATGGGTCTCCAAACTGCAGCCCTCCAATTGTTGCAAAACCACAATTCCCATCATGCCCTGATAGCCAAAGCTTTGGATTTGGCTGTCCAGGCATGATGGGAAATGTAGTACTGCAACAGCTAGAGGACCTCAGTTTGGAGACCCATGCGGTGTAAGGGTGCTAACATACACAACTGATGCGCAGCAGATCTGCAGCAGATTTGATGCTGTGTTCAGTTATTTACATCAATCTGCTGCGTATCGCAGCAGAAAATTCACTGCGATACGGTGTGTGTGAAGCTACCCTAAGGGTACAAACGCACACCGCATGTACGCTGCGTATTTACTGCTGCGATACGCAGCAGATTTGATGTAAATAACTGCTTAAAGGGAAAGTGCTTACATTGCAGCTCCATAAACTAAGTAGTGTGTCCCCATCTATGGGCTTATTACCAGGTAGCATTGTATCGGCCCACAGCCGCATTGTATGCATTTATTGAAGTACAAAAGTTTTTGTTTTTTCACCTAAGAGGCTCCTTTGATAAATGAGAACAAGACTGGTTTACATCACGCAGGCTCCTGACATGTTGAAATGTAAACTGGCACGGTGTCCGATGACCTATTTCTGAATAGAGTCAAGAGATATTCGAAACCGTCCTTAGTTACAGGTGTATAATGGTGTCAATCTGGAGAAATCAGAGCGAGGTGGTGGCATCAAGTTCCTGTTTCTGGAGTCGGAGCATCGGATGGCCCTATTTTAGTGCAGAAGCAGGAAGTCAGTAGAGAGCACATGTCCCTCGCTGCTATTCCAGAGTTATTGCATCTTGTCAGGAGCTGGAAGAATTGCCTGCATGCTGCCATACCTGAGCTGCATGGCAACTTGTGTGGCGATGCTGCCCACTTGTGGCAACTCCACCTAGGGGCTGAGTGTGCAATCACAGCCGAGCCTGTTCTTACTTGCTTTGTTGCTACTATACATACAGATGTAGCAGAGCTGAATGTGCGTAATATGTGAAAGATATTACACTACAATAACTCTTCAGCAGTCTATATCGATGGATTTTACTGACCGGTATGTTGTGGAAATGAGTGGAAATGTCTATTTGTTGGCACATGTAACTATTCTAGAGCCACCAGAAATGAGCGCAGAACAAGTCAGTGATGTCTCTTGAAATACTAATGTGCTATGCTGGAACATGTAGTTCAACTGGGAAACTTATGGCAGAAGAAATGTAAGATGAAGTATAAAGACACGTATACACAGCTGTATTCTAATTCTATTTTATACTAAGCTGTCATAAGGCTTCCTTCAAGATATATGGATTTATGTTATACCGCCATACGTGTGGCATCAAGTGAATCCTATACAGCAGTGTAGAGGCCTTGTGGCTCATCCATCTCTTCCTGTATGTATCCCATGTAATCACTGAGACCACTGTGGTTGGTTCTGCTGCATCAGATGCATGTGATATCTTAGAAGAACTACCAGCAGGAGACACCAGAATGAGGGTAGGTTCACACTGAGGAATAGGCGAGCAATTGAAGAGGAATCCGCTCTTATTTCAGCTTGAAATTCCTCCCGTAAAATATATACAGAGCAATGTCCCATTGTGTTCAATGGGATTTCTTCTCTGTTTACACTGCAGAATTTCAGAGCAGAATTTTCTGCTGCTGATCCGCTTTCTGCCCAAAGAATTTTTTATGTCAATTCTATGGGTATGTGCACACTGAGTAATTTTGACGGAAACTCCGTTGTGGAATTCTCAGCTCGCGCCCGGCGGGTGCGTGTGTCTCCTCCCGTGTCATAGACTCCATTCTATGCACAGGCGGATTCTTTCATCCGTCCAAAGAATGATCAAGTTCATTCTTTGGACGGAGGGTGGAATCCACCTGTGCATAGAATGGAGTCTGACACGGGCGGAGACGCATGCGCCCGCTGCAGTCCGCACGCAGGCGCAAGCTGTGAATTCCGGGACTGCGTTTCTGTCAAAATTACTCAGTGTGCACATACCCTTTGGGCGGATTCTGCTAAAGGAATCCTATAGAAGTCAATGGGGCTCAAATTCTGCCAGAGCTGAATAGACGAGGAATTTCAAGCAGACAACTTTCCTCTACAATTTCTCGAGAATTCCTTAGTGTGAACCTACCCTGACACCAGAAGTGGCAAATTTAGGATTACTTTCTTTTTTTTTAATTTATTTATTTTACTCCACTTCTAGCCTGTAATTTAAAAGAAAAATTCAACTCCTAAGTAAGTACAGTACTCGCTTAGGGAATGTTAACACATGGAGGATACGCTGCAGATTTATTGCAAACGCCAGCTCCGCTATTGACGTTAATTGGAAAAAAAAAGTCTGCAGCCTATCTGCCACATGTATATATTCCCCTATAGACTGCCTTCTCTGCATGCTCCTCATCTGGCCAACTCATTCAGTTTACATTCATCTTAGACCCCCGCATCCCCCTTAGGCGGGAAACTTTAGTGTGAAAGTCACAGTGACATATGTCATAATAGCCACTGCTAGGATTACTTTAGCGGATAGCAGCTTCTAGTGCCATCCTAGTGGAAAGGACGCCGAGGTTGAATATTATTCCTTACATCTAGACACGCATCAGTTTGGTGGCTGATCGCTGGTCCTCTTATGTTAGCTGTTTAGGAAACAAGATTCACGTGACCAATGGTAAGCACTTTTATTTAGTAGTGCACTCTAATGGTACTTTTACACGGGACGATTGATCGTTCGTTTTTGCACGATAACGGTCGAATTCGAACGATAATCGTACGTGTAAACGCAGCGAACGATCAAACGACCAGCAAAAAATCGTTCATTTTGATCTTTCAACATGTTCTTAAATCATCGTTGATCGTTCGCAAAAAATTCGCAGATCGTTCCGTGTAAACATTCTTTCAGCGATTTTCACCTATGTGTTAGATAGGCTTAAACGATCGCATAGCGAATTTTCCGTACTATGTATCTTTCCGTCTAAACGCTGATCGTTATGAAAAAACCATCGTTCATTCAAAATCGTTAATCGTGCGATCGGGCGAATTATCGCAACGTGTAAAAGTACCATTAGCCTACACAGCATTGGGTTGTTTTTTTTGTGACCATGCTATGTATGGCAGCCTGTGTTGTGTGAATGGAATGAGCACTGCTGCTGTAATGGTTCCTACCAGCATATCACTACAGCCACTCCCCATGCTCTGTTCCTACTCTGCCCGCTGTAAATTGCTATCGCCCTTCATTATAACCTGAGCCATGTCTCATTGTTATAGCAGCAAAGTTTATCTCCTGCCTTCTTCAGGTCGGATGCTCTGATCGCTGCTTACCTCCACTCTCCATCTTCCATAGATATATGGCAAGTCAGACATCAAATGCCTTATTCCTGGATTCTAAGCTTCCTCCTTTTTTCACTGTCTCAAAAGGGATTGTGTTTCACATACTGGGCAGCAGCTTTAAAGAACAGTGAGGCAGTTTTGAACTGGGCAAGTAATGCCTGCAAAACTGTGTGTCTAACACCAATAAATCCGTACCAATCTGCTGCAAAACACCAGGACTGCACAATTTTTGGTTATGCTTTGGCTGCTATCGGGGAAGGGGGTCCTCCGGCAAAAGTCTTTTTCTCTCAAATCAACTGATTTCAGAAAATTATATAGATTTGTAATTTTCTTCTAT
The DNA here is from genome assembly GCF_027789765.1 of Dendropsophus ebraccatus. NCBI lineage: Eukaryota > Metazoa > Chordata > Amphibia > Anura > Hylidae > Dendropsophus > Dendropsophus ebraccatus. The sequence goes on along the minus strand of NC_091459.1, from coordinate 109,310,096 downwards.
TTAAAAATCTCAAGTCTTCCCATACTTATCGGCTGCTGTATGTCCTGCAGGAAGTGTTTTTTTTTTTTTCTTTTCAGTCTGACACAGTGCCCTCTATTGTGCCCTGTCCAGAGCAGCAGCAAATCTCCATAGAAAACCTCTCCTGCTCTGGATGGTTCCTGTCTCTGACAGAGATGTCAGCAGAGAGCACTGTGTCAGACTGGAAACAAAACACCACTTCCTGCAGGACATACAGCAGCTGATAAGTATGGGGATTCGTATGAACCCGAACGCTCGGCAGCAGATTCCTGCTGTCTGCCCGCTCCATGGAGCGGGTGGATCCAGCGGGAGTAACACCTGGAAAACTGGGATACAGCCTATGGCTATGGCTGTATCCCAGTTTTCCAGGCGGTCCTCCCGCTGGATCCATCCTCTCCACGGAGCGGGTAGACAGCGGGAATCATTACCAAGGGTTTGGGTTCGTACGAACCCGAACCGAAATCGGTTCGGACCATCCCTACTTGAGATTTTTAAATAGAAATAAATTACAAATTTATATAACTTTGTGAAATCAGTTGATTTGAAAGAAAAAGATTTTTGCCGGAGTACCCCTTTAAGGTTGGCCAGGACATGTGTCTGTGATACGGATGAGTATATGTGAGTAAAATATACTGTGTGTTAAAGGGGTTATCCAGCGCTACAAAAACATGGCCACTTTTTCTCTTGTCTCCAGATTGGGTGGGGTTTGGGACTCAGTTCCATTGAAGTAAACGGAGCTTAATTGCAAACCACACCTGAACTGGAGACAAGAGAGGGGGAAAAGTGGCCATGTTTTTGTAGCGCTGGATAACCCCTTTAAGTTAATTTTCTCACAAACTGTTTTTCAGTCCCAGAGGTTCTGCAATAGTTCTAGTATAGATTACTGTAACCTATGACTTATTTATTAGAGGTTTTCTTTCTTTTTTCAGTTTTTTACACTAGATAGCATTCATAGTGGCTTCACATTGATACAGAAGTGTTTGCTGTATAAACTAAGTTAGTTGTGGAAACCAAGGGGCCTGTTGTATGCTCACTCCGCACCTATGTCGGCTTGTTAGACAGGAACTTGCAGCATGTGAGGAAATGGGGTTTAGGTGTGCCCTCAGTGCTGCAGCTTCAGCTAGGTTTTCTATGTGGCGGCATGTATCCAGAATATTTGTTACATCACAGACTGTATGTACTATACATCATATAGTAGAGGGGCTATAAGAATTCAGCCAGGAGTCGAATTTAGGCGACAAGAATAATGATACTGTGTTTACTGGATATTGTCCAGAATTCTGCATAGCTGTAAATCTACAATACAGTAGTGGGGGCAAGGGGATGATATGTAAGGGTTATGATTATACAGGGCACAGGGTGCCATAGCAAGGTAGATAGGCTTTTCAGGGTTGTGGGTTAGCTGGGTAGCTTTATGGTAGCTGTAATGGCAGCCAATAGCCAAAGACCTCCTACACATGGGTGTTTCGTACAGATATGTTATAAGGTTGCTGTATCTGGAGTTCAATTATTTTGCTAATAAGCTGAAGATTTATTGCACATCTCACTCATTGACAGCTGCTGAAGATTTTTAAACACATTTTTTATTATATATACAGTGGTACCTTGGTTTAAGAGTAACTTGGTTTAAGAGCGTTTTGCAAGAAGAGCTCACAGTTTTTCAAAATTGTGACTTGGTTTAAGAGCATTGCTTTGGTTTAAGAGCTCCTGGTATTGGGTGGGAGCGTGAGTGGGGGAGGGGCATGGCCTGCATAGCGGTGTCTGCAGCACATTACTCTGACCCAGGAAGTCTCTCTCACCTTCCAATTTATAGCAGATCCACTTCAGGCTGGGGCTTGCATCAGGGGACAGGACTGTGGGGGGTAATCTCTTTATAGCTTTAACCCCTCTCTCCCCGGACAGAGAGTGCTGCTATACTGTGTCCACATCTGCCCTGCTCATTCCTTCATACTCCCTGCAGTCTCTATTAGTCCTTGTGTTTCCCATCCTCTCCATTCCTGCTATAATGTGCCTGCACTTACACTCAGCTATACACACTGCTGCTATAATGTGCTTGCACTCACACTCAGCTATACACACTGCTGCTATAATGATTATAAAATGATTTTTGGGGTGTGGAACCAATTGTCTACATTTCAATGATTTCTTATGGGAAAATTTGCTTTGGTATAAGAGTGGATTTGGATTACAAGCACAGTCCCGGAACGAATTATGCTCATAATCCAAGGCACCACTGTATTTGTAATGCTGCGTTTATACAGAACGATTGTCGTTCAAATTTTCGCAATAACGATGGCATTTGAGCGATAATCGTTCCGTGTAAACGCAGCGAACGATCAAGCGACGAGCGAAAAATCGTTCAGTTTGATCTTTTTTAACATGTTCTCAAATCGTCGTTCGCTAAAAATTCGCTGATCGCTTCGTCTTTCAAAGATTCACCCTATGTAAAAGATGGGCTTAAGCGATCTTAAAAACGATCGCAATAACGATTTTTCTTACGAATTTTCTAACGATTTATTTGTCTAAACGCTGATCGTTATAAAAACCAAATCGTTGCTTCAAAATCGTTAAACGATCGATTGGGCGAATTATCGCTCTGTGTAAACGCAGCATCATTTACTTCTATTAAAAAATCTCAAGTCTTTTAGTACTTATCAGCTGCTGTATGTCCTGCAGTAAGTGATGTTTTCTTTTCAGTCCGACACGATCTTTGCTGCTTCCACCTCTGTGCGTGATAGGAACTGTCCAGAGCAGTAACAAATCTTCTCCTGCTCTCCACACTGGAAAGAATACACCACATCCTGCAGAACGTACGGCAGCTGATAAGTACTGGAAGACTGGCGTTTTTTTTTTTTTATATATAAGTAAATTACAAATCTCTGGCACTTTCTGGCACCAAATGATCTGAAAGAAATCTATTTTTGCAGGAGTACCCCTTTAAAGGCTGTAACTATAACTCCCAAGTAACTGTGTTATTCTGGAAATAAAACAAGGCCTTACCGTTATCTATACACTACAGTATACTAGTTAGAGATGGGCGAATCTGTTCGTAGATTTGGCCCAAATTTGCGCACTCATGAGGCGGAGATTTTGCCCTGCCATGGTGGGAGGTAGCAGGTCACTTGTTCAGCTATGGTCTGCCTGTTCTCTGTCTCTGTGACATAGCCTAATGCAGATACCCGAAGAAAAAAAGAGTACATTCACACACAGTATAAATGAAGGTATCGTTACTACAGATTCCTTCCCTTCAAGGCTCCTACTCCCACCTATAACACAAATGAGGCAATGGTGTAAAGCCTGTCTACACTGCCATGTTGCAAATATAAAGATGCAGGGAGGCAGGAGGAAGGGTATATTTTGAGTGCAGGTCAAAGGTGACAAAAAAAGCATTGTCCTAGAAATAACAGGTGCCTGCTAATGACCAGGTGACAATGGTGTATACAGGATATTGTAGTGTGCAGGACTGACATAGACAGCTGGGGCTCACAAGTACTAGACTGGGTTGGGGGTTGTGTGACCTTAGTACAATGCTTGTCGTGTCCACTCTAAGAATCTGCAGGCTTAGCAGTCTGTTCACATACCAATATTTTCTGTGATTTATGTAAATTAAGGGTCTTTTCATTAGGGAGGCATTCTGATCTCTCCAGGGCCATCATTCATCATACTGTGTCAGTACAGTAGCGCAAAGATTTGAAAAGTTTCAAGGTGAGTACCGAATTCCCGCACGGACCATAATTATGGGATGTATGAATGCCCTCTAAGGATTATCTAGTATGTTACAATGAACGGCCTGTGTTCAGGTAAACTGTGCAGTGTTGCAGTACCTAGCATAGTCTTTACTAACTTCTTTCCCCGAAAAAAAGACCGTGTCTTCTATTAATTTTTGCTCTCAAAGATGCACTAGGTCTTATTTTCAGGGGATGTCTTATTTATTTTATTTTTTTTGCACATGTCCCTGCTGTGCAAATGACAGAGCGTACAGTATAGTGGCTTCCGGCCACCAGAGGGAGCTCACCACAGCACACTTGTACAACACAGCAGGGACAGCTTACGGTATGGCAGCAGGAGACGGGATAGCGGCAGACTGTGTGCAGCTCAACATCTGGTAGTAGGGAACAAAGTGAATGGCGGCAGACGATGCCTTGTCTGCACATTTACAAGTGACGGCCGCAGAAGGGAAAATCAGAGTTGGCGGCAGGTGACGTTCTTCATGTCCTGCATGCAGCTGCTCTGCAACGGACAGTGGAGGTGGGGGACAATGGTGGCGGGCTAAAAAGAATCACAGCTAAATGCCCTGGTGTTCTGCTTGGCGGACATGCTTTCGAACAAAAACTTGGCTAGGTCTTACTTTCAGGGGAAGACTTATATTTAGCAATTCAGAAAAATCTCTACTAGGTCTTATTTTTTGGGTAACTAGGTAATAGTACAGTGATTGAAGTATGAGTGCAGCAGCTGGTGGTGTGCAAGGAATTGGACCCCCGTCCATTTCATTCTGGTGAGGACAGGAAATTATGGGACTAGGAATCTGTACAAATCGATTTAATAAAACAGGAATACTCATTTAACAGCCATAAGATGCCCCTTTAGGCTGGGTTCACACTACGTATATTTCAGTCAGTATTGTGGTCCTCATATTGCAACCAAAACCAGGAGTGGATTAAAAACACAGTAAGGCTCTGTTCACACAATGTTGAAATTGAGTGGATGGCCGCCATTTAATGGCAAATATTTGCTGTTATTTTGAAACAACGGCTGTTGTATTGAAATAATGGCCGTTATTTACTGTTATATGGCGGCCATCCACTCAATTTCACCATTGTGTGAACAGATCCTTTCTGTGTTTTTAATCCACTCCTGGTTTTGGTTGCAATATGAGGACCACAATACTGACTGAAATATACGTAGTGTGAACCCAGCCTTAGGGTGCCTTCACACGTACCGTATCGCTGCTTATTTCTTGCACAAAACTCACATGAAAGTAGCTGCGTTTTTTGTGGTGTTGAACTCGCCTGTGAAAATCATATGACAATCAAAACTCGCATGCAAAAATCGCACCAAACACGAAGTGAGAATACACATTGGCTTGATAGCAATCAGTATCGCTGTGGATTTATGTGCGAGAAACTCGCAGCGATAAATACACAGCGATACGGTAAGTGTGAAGGCACCCTGAAAGGCTTTCTATAGCATGTCTATCCTTTTACTTCAGCTACGTGCATATGTATACAATCAAATACAAGGGGGGAGATTTATCAAACATGTAAAGTGAAACTGACTCAGTTGCCCCTAGCAACCAATCAGATTCCACCTTTCATTTTCCAAAGAGTCTGTGAGGAATGCAAAGTGGAATCTGATTGGTTGCTAGGGCATACCTCCCAACTTTTGCAAAGAGCAAAGAGGGACATGTGCACCGCAGTCCCCATAGCCACGCCCCCATAGCGACCCTCCATAGCCACGCCCCCATAGCAACCCTCCATAGCCACTCCCCTACAGTCACCACATCCTGCTGACTGAATAGTGCCTTATATAGTATCCAATCCCCCCAAAAATGCCCTATATAGTATCCAATCCCCCATTATAGTGCCCCACATAGTATCCAATGCCCCCATATATGCCCCACATAGTATCCAATGCCCCCATATATGCCCCACATAGTATCCAATGCCCCCATATATGCCCGACATAGTGTCCAATCCCCCACATAGTGCCCCACATAGTGTCCAAACCCCCACATAGAATCCAATCCCCCATATAGTGCCCCACATAGTATCCAATGCCCCCATATAGTGCCCCACATAGTAGCCAATGCCCCCATATAGAGCCCCACATAGTAGCCTATGCCCCCATATAGTGCCCCACATAGTAGCCAATGCCCCCATATAGTGCCCCACATAGTAGACAATCCCCCCATATAGTTCCCCACATAGTAGCCAATCCCCCCATATAGTGCCCACATAGTAGCCAATCCCCCATATAGTGCCCCACATAGTAGCCTATGCCCCCATATAGTGCCCCACATAGTAGCCAATCCCCACATAATGCCCCACATAGTAGCCAATCCCCACATAGTGCCCCACATAGTAGCTAATGCCCCATATAGTGCCCCACATATTATCCAATCCCCCATATAGAGCCCCACATAGTAGCCAATGCCCCCATATAGAGCCCCACATAGTAGCCAATCCCCCATATATGCCCACATAGTAGCCAATCCCCCCATCTAGTGCCCCCCACATAGTAGCCAATCCCCATATAGTGCCCCACATAGTAGCCAATCCCCATATAGTGCCCCACATAGTAGCCAATCCCTCCATATAGTGCCCCACATAGTAGCCAATCCCCCATAGAGTGCCCCACATAGTAGCCAATCCCCATAGAGTGCCCACATAGCAGCCAATGCCTCCATATATGCCCCACATAGTAGCCAATCCCCCATATATGCCCCACATAGTAGCCAATCCCCCATATATGCCCCACATAGTAGCCAATCCCCCATATATGCCCCATAGTAGCCAATCCCCCATATAGTGCCCCACATAGTAGCCAATCCCCCATATAGTGCCCCACATAGTAGCCAATGCCCCCATATAGTGCCCCACATAGTAGCCAATGCCCCCATATAGCGCCCCACAGAGTAGCCAATGCCCCCATATAGTGCCCCACATAGTAGCCAATCCCCATATAGTGCCCCACATAGTAGCCAATCCCCCATAGAGTGCCCACATAGTAGCCAATGCCCCCATATATGCCCCACATAGTAGCCAATCCCCCATATATGCCCCACATAGTAGCCAATCCCCCATATATGCCCCACATAGTAGCCAATCCCCCATATATGCCCAATAGTAGCCAATCCCCCATATAGTGCCCCACATAGTAGCCAATCCCCCATATAGTGCCCCACATAGTAGCCAATGCCCCCATATAGTGCCCCACAGAGTAGCCAATGCCCCCATATAGTGCCCCACAGAGTAGCCAATACCCCCATTAGTGTGGCCCCAGCGGAAAAAAACAAAAAAACAGTAACTCACCTGTCCTCCGGTCCCAGCAGCTCCTCTCCCGGCAGAGTGCGCACTCCCGTCATCCTCCGGGGCGGGCAGCGGGGTATACAGACACTGACTGTGCCGGAAGTGACCTGCAGCCTCTATATGAATTACTTCCGGTACTGTCAGTGACTCTGTTCCCCGCTGCCCGCCCCGGAGGATGACGGGAGTGCGCGCTCTGCCGGGAGAGGAGCTGCTGGGACCGGAGGACAGGTGAGTTACTGGTTTATTGTTTTTTCGCTGGGGCCACATATATTGCGGGACACGGGGGGCCGTTCCGGGACCGCGGGACAGCACCCCGAAAACGGGACTGTCCCGCGAAATCCGGGACGGTTGGGAGGTATGTGCTAGGGGCAACTGAGCCAGTTTCACTTTACACCATGTTTAATAAATCTCCCCCCCTAGTGTATGTATAATTATCTTTATATATACCATCCAGACCACTGCTTTTAGAATAGAGTGGTCGTCGGTAACCTAGACAAAGATCTGTCAACAATGGGAAGGAAAGAGTGGCATAGGAGGCAAGTTTGGTAAATGAATCTATTCTATTTACCAAAATATTTTATTTCATGAACCCTACACATATAACTATATAAGCTACAATGGGAGTACCTGTATAAAACAATGGAGTGTTTTAAACAGATAAAGAGCATCCAGAAGAGAGAAGTGTATTTCCAGACACCCTTACCTCATCATTTCTGTACATGTGCAGCACGTCACTATTGTCAGTAACAAGCTAGCCAAATATTACAAATTGTTTAGCCGCACCCATGTGATACTTTTCTTTCCCCAAAGCTGTGACAGATGCAGTGATCACATAGGAGCTCGTGTGTGTCTGTGCGCGCTAGTACTCTCTAGTTTACCGCCATAATTCAGGTGATTACACTGAATAGTTAGAGAGTTTTTGCCTCCCCAAGCCTCAGAAGCATAGTTTCATGCTCAGATTGACAGCAGCGCCCCCAGGTGTTTTGACCCCTTGTCAGATTTGAAAAAATGTGCGTTTTTACAAATGCGATCAATTGCCGAGGACAAGAAATTTTCATCAGCAATACGTTCAGAATTAGCTTTGTGCTGTGGCCAAAAATTCATTCAAACGTTTTCAGCATCCGCACATTATGGTTTTAACCCCATAAGGACATTTACTATGAATTTAATTTGTAACATATAATATATGTATCCTAGTTGGAGCTAACTTTCCAAAAGTTCTGGTTTGCACACACCCGAACGAACAATATTTGAATCCCACTGCCTTGATAAGGTGGATACAACTATAGGCAGTATCCATGTTTTCCCGGACCCCCTAGGGCAGCATCCAACTTTTCCAGTCACTGGGAGTCAAATGGCAAGTATTTAAGTTTGGCAGGTTGGCTTACCACTAGTTGGGAGCTTTTCCCACATACATTATAAATGATTTGACAATCCTATCCTGTATTAATTGACATTTAAGGGGTTATCAGACTCTCGCATTTTTAACATGTTGCTGCCATATAAGAAAACATAAAAAACATGTTATACTTACCTCCCCGCACTCCCCCAATGCGGTCGCCGGTGTCCACCGCTGTCTGTAGCTGCCACTACTTCTGTGACAAGCTTGTCTTGTGAGTGACAGCACACTCAGCCAATCACTGGCTGTGGCGTTGTTCTGTCTCAGTCAGATTGGCTGAGCAGGCTGTCCATCGCTAGACAAGCAGCTAAAGACAGCGGTGGACACCTACGACTGCTTCAGGGGAGTGTGGAAAGGTACGCTTAAAATGTTTTTGTTTCTTTATATGGCAGCAACATGTTAGGGTGCATTCACACTGAGAAAAAGAGGCAGAAATTTCGAGCAGAATCCCCACCATTGACTCCACTCTGAATTCTGCCTACCTCACTCTCTCAATGTTAAGTATAGGATGCCTCTGCTCTCCACTGAAAGGGTGGGTTCATACTGAGGAATTCTCGCAGATAATGTCCGTGGAATTCCGCAGTATGTCCGCGCGCACGGCCGCGCACCTTTCCGCCGGTTCCATAGACACCATTCTATGGGCCGGAGTATTCCGCTATCTGCCGAAAGAAGTGACATGTCACTTCTTTTGGTGGATAGCGGAATACGCCGGCCCATAGAATGGTGTCTATGGAGCTGGCGGAAAGGCACACGGACATACTGCGGAATTCCACGGACGTTATCTGCGAGAATTCCTCAGTATGAACCCACCCAAAGAATTTACATGTCAATTCTTTGAGCGGAGAGCCGTGGAGAGTGGAGACGCCCTATATTTAACATTGAGAACTTGAGGCAGGTGGAATTCTCGGCGGAGTCAATGGCGGGGATTCAATTTGCAATTTCCATCTCTTTTGCTCAGCAGGAATGCACCTTTTAATGTGCGAGCGCTGCATAACCCCTTTAAAGTGATAGAACCTTGCAGGACGTGTCACATTTTCCTTATTCTCCTATTACCAGGCTAGTGTTTTACAATGACTGTCCATTGCTGTAGACCAGTGCTTCTCAAACTTTTTTCCGCTGGAGCCTCACCCAACAGACCGAGGCAATGCCTGGGCCTCACCAGACTGACCAAGAGGGTGCCTGGGCCTCACTATCTCTAGTGAATGTCCATATAAAAGCTGAAAATAATGCTAGAGCAACCTTTCACCCGTCTCCCAAGCTCTATAGACTAATAAAGCAAGTACAAAATAAATTAATAATGTTGTTAAAATTGAGATTTTGGAGGATTGTGCAGATCATAGTTACTTTTGTGAAAACTGGCTCCCCAGCTGGGCCTCACCAACAACTAGGGGGGCGCCTCAAAGTTTGAAAAGCACTGCTGTAGACCATGGGTCTCCAAACTGCGGCCCTCCATCTGTTGCGAAACCACAACTCCCATCATGCCTGGCCACCTAAAGCTTTGGATTTGGCTGCCCAGGCATGATGGGAAATGTAGTTTTGCAACAGCTGGAGGGCCGCAGTTTGGAGACCCATGCTGTAGACATTGTGAAAATGAAAGTCACTCGGTGCTGAGCCGATCATTGTGAAACTATGAAGTTTGTACTCTGTTATAACCCACGCATAACCTATAGGGTGAGGATTATTATCATTAGCATCCTGAGCCCGGAGGCCATTGCTATACCTCACACGTAAGGCTTTCAGGATCACCATGTGCACTGTTCCATAGGAACCTCCCAGTTTTCATTGAAATTTTCACCTGGGTTACTCAGCCTCCGACATCTGTTCTCTTTCAGGGCTTGATGACCAGCTAAGCGCGCTCCTCCATTGCTTGTAAAAACCACCAAAGAGACATTTCTTCAGATCCATTAACCGTGAATGCTGAGCTCCAAATGGTGAGTAGCACATTATGTGTAAGCGGGCCGGCAGCTTCATGAGACGTGCGAAGGCGAAGAGACATTACCATTGAAGATTATTTTTATTATTTAGATTATTTAGATTATTTTTATTATTTAGATTATTTTGGATAATTGCGTTTATATGGATCTTCACGCAAACGCTCTTCCATAGGCTAACATCATAATATGACAGGAAGATGCATAAAATGTGTGGGGTAAAGATACTCCTTAAGAAGAAGGCCATAGAGAGACTTACAGGACATACTTGCTCCACTCCACTCAATTATGGGGAAAGAATATGCAGAATTAGGGTACTATTACATGGGCTAATGAAGGCCCAATCAAAAGTGTAAACAATCTCTGATCTGCTAGATCGGCGCTCATTTACTGGGCCTATTACACGGCCGGATAATCGTTTAGCGAGGGCTGTATGGACATCTTTAGCGATGTCCGTGCAGCTCTTGCTCAAACAGTTCATACATTACCTGTCCACTCTCCCGGTCCTCTCTTGCACTCTGCATGCTTTCCGGTCCCGGACGATCATTGTCTTTTATATGGAGCAATAATGGTCCGAATAGGGCCGACTATCACTCCATGTAATAAGGCCCTAAGGGTCCATTTACACAAAGATTATCTGCCAAAGATTTGAAGCCAAAGCCCAAAACAGACTATAAACACATCCGATTTTTCCTCTTTTCAAATCCATTCCTGGCTTTGGCTTCACATCTTTGGCAGATAATCCTTACAATTTATAATTCAAGTTTTATTCAATGTTTACTGTTTCCATTAGTTTTCATATTATCTGATCCATTGACTTGAATAGGGGCTGTTTACAGACTGAATACAGATTGTAACCTCTAGTGGAGCAAATGCATCCAGACCTTTCTAAGCTGTCAGGCAAGACTATTTTTTTTTTTTTAGTAGAATATAGTCTTAGTAGAAGATATTACTATGTATGCAATCCCTGTAGAAGAATACATTTTCATTATTGCTGTAGATTTTGTATTGAAATAGGCCCACTAAATACAATAGGAGTTAAAGGGGTATTCTGGTAAGGTAAAATACTTGTTCAATCCTCCCCTTTCCTGGAGACTAGCAATTTGTTCTATACTTAAAGTGACTCTGTACCCACAATTTGACCCCCCCCCCCCCCCAAACCATTTGTACCTTCAGATAGCTGCTTTTAATCCAAGATTTGTCTTGGGGTCCGTCCGGCAGGTGATGCAGTTATTGTCCTAAAAAAACAACTTTTAAATTTGCAGCCCTGTGCCCTACGGCCGGGGCTTAGTTTGTGTATGCATTAGGCTGGCACACCCTCTCAGTCCCTCCTCCCCGCCCTCCTCATCATTAGGAATGCTCAAGGCAGATTGTCTCCTATTCATCAGCTGTCTGAACACTGAGCATGGGCTGGATCGTTAAGCACCTGTGCAATGTTCAGACAGGAGAAAATGTTCCAGTGGCATTTCTAATGATGAAGAGGGTGGGGAGGAGGGAAGGAGGGGTGTTGCAAAGTTAGGGCACAGATACTCCCATTGGACACAGGGCTGCAAGTTTCAAAGTAGTTTTTTAGGACTATAACTGCATCACCTGCCGAATGGACCCCAGGACAGATCTTGGATTAAAAGCAGCTATTCGAAGGTACAAGTGGTTTGGGGGGGTCAGATTGTGGGTACAGAGTTGCTTTAACTATCTCGGAGGAGGTGGGTTCTGAGTGGAAACAGTAAACAGCTCAGACACAGGTTTCTGTGTCTTTAGTACAAAGGGGAAGGATCGGAACTGGGGGAAGAAGACTGAAAAGATAATAAGTATAAAATGAATTGTTGGTCTCCAAGCAGGGGAATGATTCAACGTGTATTTTACCTGAGCGGAATATCCCAATATGAGCGTCTGCAGCAGAAATTAGAATTTTAGCTAGTGAATTCTTCAGTGCATCCCATACTACTAACACTACCATTGATATCAATGGACACACCATGGCTATATTCCTGATTTAATCAATCTGTTTGGAATTGGTGTGACTGAAACACCGGAACGTAGTAATAATTTGTGGTGTTAATGTACGTTTGGGCATATATAGAATTTTTACTCGAAATTTTACTTGAAAGTGTACCTGTCACTTTAAATAAACTTTTGACATGTTGTAGAAATTGTTTGTGGTCTGGGTGTCCACACCCCATCAATTGCTAGAGTGTGTGGATAGAAGCATTCAGCTGAGTGCTTCTCTTCCTGTTCTCTGTTTGCACAACACAAGGCAGCCCCATAGACTAAAGAGGCAGTCCCAATCACACGCACCGTGCTGGTCAGAGAACACGCATAGTATGCACATCTCCCGTTCTAGTGATCAGATAGTGTTTAAACACTCAGACCCCAAACTGATCAAAACTTTTGCTATGCCTCTTCCATATGTCAGAACTTTTTTTTTTTTTTTTTTAAGTGACAGCGCACACATAAGAAGCTTGTATTTTGTGGAGACATTATTACATCAGTGGAATTTGTGGAAGCAAAAAATTATTCTCTAAAGAAAGCAGAAATGATAATAACCATTGAGGTGGAAAATGTTAGTGAAGCGATTTATGTACGTGATGTAATCTTTTTACACATGACCGTTACCATCAGCTACAGCACTGTGACTCCCTGGTAACTGTGTGTTGTACTGAATACAGACTGGTCCTGCACAGTTTGTGATCTCCAACCTAAAACTAAAAAAACCCTCAAACCCAGAATAAATAATAGCAGATCCACTTCAGGCTGGGGCTTGCATCAGGGGACAGGACTGTGGAGGTAATCTCTTCATAGCTGTAACCCCTCTCTCCCCGGACAGAGAGTGCTGTATTTATGTGCCTACATCTGCCCTGCTCATTCCTCCATGCTCCCTGCAGTCTGTCAGTTCTTGTGTTTCCCATCCTCTCCATTCCTGCTATAATGTGCCTGCACTCACACTCAGATATACACACTGCTGCTATAATGTGCCTGCACTCACACTCAACTATGCACACTACTTCTATAATGTGCCTGCACTTACACCCAGCCTTTCAAATTGCTGTATAGAAAACTTTCTGTCACTGTTCTCCTCCACAGCTCTGTGATTCTCACTTCCTGATTGGTCGATGCTGAACACACAACCCCTCCCCATTGCTGTCATGTGACCACACAGACCTCTGACAGCAGCCCTGCTTTGCTTTCCTAGCCTAATGTACTACGCTACTGCATTATGGGGATCTGCACCTCCTTTCTGTATCTACAAACTGCTGCTGTGTTTTCAGGTTTTGCCCTTACTATACATTATACTCCACATGCTGTTTGCTATACTGCACAGTAACTTATAATATCACATATTCAGCTGTTTTTTGATGGTTTGTTTAATCTGTTCTACATGTTAGGCCCCATTCACACGTCCGTTTCAGTTTTTACTGTCAGGAAATCCTGATCAGGAGGCCCCAAATGTCATCAGGAAAGTATCAGGATTTCCTGACAGTAATCCGTTTTTACCATCAGGAAACCATCAGGAAAAACCTTCAGGATTTCCTGATGAGATAATATGGTCTAGTATGCCAACATAAATCACAGGTACCCACACAGCCCCTAGTGTACCTGGATGGCCACAGGCTGCAGAACTACAACTCCCATCATGGCCTGTCAGCAAGGCATGATGGGAGTTGTAGTTCTGCAACCTGGATGGCCACAGGCTGCAGAAGTACAACTCCCATCATGACCTGCCAGTAGAGCCATGATGGGAGTTGTACTTCTGCAACCTGGATGGCCACAGGCTGCAGAAGTACAACTCCTATCATAACCTGTCAACAAGACATGGTGGGAGTTGTAGTTCTGCAACCTGGATGGCCACAGGCTGCATAACTACAACTCCCATCATGGCCTGCCAGCAGAGCATGGTGGGAGTAGTAGTCCTAAGGGGTAATCTCACCTGTCCTGGATCCTGCTCTGTCGGGGCAGCGAGGTTGGGGTCCGGGTCCGGGGCAGCCCCCTGTGGTGAGGTCTGGGCAGAGTGCAGTGCAGAGGTCCGGGCGGCGGTCGGAGGTGCGGAGCATCCGGCGGGCGGCCCTGTGGTGAGTTCCCGGGGGGGGCGTATGGGTGGTTGGAGAGCGGGCGGGCCGGTGGTGAGTTCCCGGGGGAGGGGGGGGGTTGGGAGAGGATGGAGAGCGATCAACGGGCGGGGGTGCGGGTGATCGGCTGGCGGCCAAAGTGCAGGGTGGGTGGTGGTCCTGTGCTGGGGTCCGGGGCTGGCTCTGTACCAATCCGGAATCGCGGGCACTTTCCTGATATACATCAGGAAAATGCCCGTGATTCCGGCGCTCCCATGGACTTCTATGGGGGCGTCCGTGCCGGATTTCCGGACAAAATATTTTCCGGAACGGACACCCTTCTAGAAAAATCCGGAAGGGTGTCCGTGTCTAATGTTAGCCTATGAGTCCGGAAATCCGGACAGATTTTCCGGACGTGTGAAGGGGGCCTTATTCAGAAGAAAAAAATCCTATTTTTGGGTGGTGGAACCAATTGTCTACATATCAGTGATTTCTTATGGGAAAATTTGCTTTGGTTAAGGAGGGGATTTGGGTTACAAGTGTGGTCCAAGGCACCACTGTGTGTGTGTGTGTGTGTGTATGTATATATATATATATATATATTATATATATATATATATATATATATATGTGTGTATACACCTTGCAGTATAATTTTTTTTTTTCTTTTAATTAATGTTTACGTTGTCTACAGCTACTATACAGCAGCTCACTGACATTGGCATGCATGCATTAACTAAATCTGCTTACAGTAAACAGGAAAGCTACCAGGGTGTTTAGCCTTACAATGGCTCTCAGTGCCTCGCCTGCTCCGCGTAAGGATGTATAGGAGCACCCGAGGGCCGTCTCATTTAGGACATTGTTGTTCTACAGTTAAGAGACTCTTTATTGGAAACAATGAAGGAATTGAGGAATTAGATTAATGAATTCCATCAGGTAGCAGATCCTGCCGCTGTGTGTTTATGAAAGCACGAGGCTTTGTAGCCGACTCTGCAGCACAGGAAGCTATTTTTGCCTTTCTTACTTCCTTTTCTGTAAGTCAAGATGTTGCCTTGTCGTCCGATAGCGTTGACTGGAAAGACCGAGATCATTCACACAAAGCTTTGCTTCCGCTCTGTGAATGGAGAAGTACATTAAAGAGGTTGTCCGGGGCAAAATTAACTTGCCCCCTACAGGATAGAGGACAAGTAAGAGATTGTGGGGGGTCCAACCTCTCTAACCCCCACCGATCTCTGTATTGGGCCCCTGGCTTCTTTGTTATGAATACAGTCGTTGGTATGGCACCTGCTCCGTGGCCCTATTCATTTCTATGGAGCCACCTGAAAGTGCTTGCTTGACTCTTTCCAGTGGCTCCGTTCTTTTCTATGGAGTGGCCGGAAAGTGCTTACTCGGCTCTTTCTAGCAACTGCAACGGCTGTATTCATAACAAAGAAGCTGGGGGGGGGGGGGCTGATATGAAGATCGGCAGGGGAAAAGAGAATTTGGACCCCTGTGACCTCTTGCTTGTCCCCTATCCTGTGGAGTTAGTTTTGCCCTGACAACCTCTTTAAATCTTAATTCTTGTGGATTGGAATACAGTGGTACCTTGGTTTAAGAGGGTTTTGGTTTAAGAGCTCAGTTTTTCAAAATTGTGACTTAGTTTAAGAGCATTGCTTTGGTTTAAGAGCTCCCTGTACTGGGTGGGAGCGCAAGTGGGGGAGGGGCATGGTCTGCATAGCGGGGTCTACAGCCCTGTTCTCTGACCCAGGAAGTCTCCCTCACCTTCCAAATAATAGCAGATCCACTTCAGGCTGGGACTTACATCAGGGGACAGGACTGTGGAGGTAATCTCTTCATAGCTGTAACCCCTCTCTCCCCGGACAGAGAGTGCTGCCTGTATGTGCCCACATCTGCCCTTCTCATTCCTTTCTGCTCCCTGCAGTCTGTCAGCCCTTATGTTTCCCATCCTCTCCATTACTGTACAGTAACTAATAATATTACATATTCTGCTGTTATTGAATGTTTGTTTCGTTTGTTTTACTTGTTATTCATAATAATAAATCATTATTTTTGGGGTGTGGAACCAATTGTCTGCATATCAGTGATTTCTTAAGAGAAAATCTGCTTTGGTTTAAGAGTGATTTGGATTACAAGCACGGCCCTGGAACGAATTATGCTCGTAATCCAAGGCACCACTGTACCTCTATATGAATTACAGTGCGTTGCACCCGTGATTTGTGTGTGTGCGTAGTGGCGCTTGATTCAGCTCAACATCGTATGACCTCACCATGCAGATGCAAGTAGCAAGAGTTTAGCAGCAGCTTCCCTCAGATTTTATTGATGCAAAATTTACCACTAGTAATGTGGGACAATGACTTTATTTTTGTTGTCGTTACCTGATCTGCATGCTTCTGAAGAGAATGATGGCAGAGGGATGCTCAGTGTCCCTCCAGTGCCCTGTGTCCCTCAGTGTCCCCCTGCCATCATCCTCTCCAGCAGCCACAGCCCGCACAGCTCTGGGAGTCGCGTCGTGACATCACCATTTTATCCAGGAAGTGACATTACCATTTTATCCAGGAAGTGAAGCCTTGATGCAGTAGTAAGTGCAGGGAAAAAAGCACTTTATAAGCATTTCCCGTAATAAGTGTATATTGGGGATTTGTATAACTTTTGGGAGGAAATACAATACTTTTATATATACCTTTTAAGCTGCTGCTGCTGCAAAAAAAAAATAACTGCACAGTGTAAGAGCAGCCTAAGAATGCAGCATATAACATTGATTGCTATGGTGAGAGGCTATGCTATGGTTATTTGGTCTGACGCTGACTGACTTGGTCTCATCCACCCTTCCGTGCGGACACTGAGAGTATTAGTAGATAGTTTCACTGTCAGTGATGCACAGGAGTTGCTGGTTTCCTGACTGATATCTAGGACTGGTAATTGTAGTTCAGGAATCCTCCTAGGCCGCCTCTGTTCTGTATTGATAACAATGTATTTTATGTGTTATGTATGTCTTGTTTTTGTTGTGAACACCAAATATTAACAAAAACCAATGGCTTTTTTTTCCCATGGATGATTATGCCACAACTGGTTTTAAAGGGGTAGTTCACTAAAAAAAAAAAATCTTTCAAATCAACCGGAGCCAGAAAAATTAGGAAATCTCAAGTCTTCCAGTACTTATCAGCCACTGTATGCCCGGCAGGAAGTGGTGGATTCTCTTCAGTCTGACACAGTGCTCTCGGCTGCTGCCTCTGTCCATGACAGCAACTATCCAGAGCTGTAGCAAATCCCCATAGAAAACCTCTAAGGGTGCCTTCACATATACCGTATCGCTGCTCATTTCTCGCACAAAACTCGCATCAAACTCGCATGAAAGTAGCTGCATTTTTGTGGTGTTGAACTCGCCTGTAAAAATCATATGAAAATCAAAAATCGCATGTAAAAATCGCACCAAACACGCAGTGAGAATATACATTGGCTTGATAGCAATCAGTATCACTGTGGATTTATGTGCGAGAAACTCGCAGCTATAAATACACAGCGATATGGTATGTGTGAAGGCACCCTAAAAAAAATAACACTTATTGCAGGACATTCAGCAGCTAGTACTGGAAGACACAAGATTTTTTAAATAGATTTTCTGATTTTAGTTGATAGCATGCCAGGCTATAAATAAAGCATACTCGCATCACCTGGCCCAGTGCCAGCGCTCCATCCACCCCGGTGTCTGTGTACTGGGGCTACAGTGTGTGCAGGACATCATCTGCAGAGCAGGGAACATAAACAGAGGTATCAGGGTGGACAGGAGCAACATCACTGAATCGGACAAGGTGAATGACCTCTGTTTTGTTATTTTACAGCCCTAGCCAGTTGTCATCTGCTATTTAAAGGAGAAGTCCGGAGAAAATTTTTATTAAAGTATTGTACTACCCCTCAAAAGTTATACAAATCACCAATATACACTTATTATGGGAAATGCTTATAAAGTGCTTTTTTCCCTGCACTTACTACTGCATCAAGGCTTCACTTCCTGGATTACATGGTGATGTCACTTCCTGGAAAACGTGGTGATGTCACTTCCTGGAAAACGTGGTGATGTCACTTCCTGGATAACGTGGTGATGTCACGAGTTGACTCCCAGAGCTGTGCGGGCTGTGGCTGCTGGAGAGGATGATGGCAGAGGGATGCTCATTGTCCCTCCAGTGCCCTGTGTTCCTCAGTGTCCCCCTGCCATCATCCTCTCCAGCAGCCACAGCCCGCACAGGTCTGGGAGTCGGGTCGTGACATCACCATGTTATCCAGGAAGTGACATCACCATGTTATCCAGGGAGTGAAGCCTTGATGCAGTAGTAAGTGCAGGGAAAAAAAGCACTTAATAAGCATTTCCCATAATAAGTGTATATTGGGGATTTGTATAACTTTTGGGGGGCAATACAATACTTAAATAAAAATTTTCACCAGACTTCTCCTTTAACTAAATCAGAGTAGTACTTAAATGTACATAGTGTCTTCTCCCTGGACTGGTTTAGTTATTGCAGCTTTTGTAGTAGCCACATCTGAGTATGGCAGCTAAACTCTAAAATCATAGTCATTTACTGGTGAAAAGTATTGTCTATGCTTAGTGAACCTGCAAATGAATGACCTCTTACAGTCTTGTAAACTGGCGTTCCCTTAGTGCAGAGTACCTGAGCCCACGCCTAATAGGCAGGTACAGTAGACAAGATTAACTCTTTACAAGACAGAACGGAGTGGTTGCTCTCGGCTGGTATATGCTGGTGTAAGAGTAAAGTCACGTCCTTAATAGCAATAACCTGTTACTTAGAACTGACTGTCTCTGTAGGGTGAAAGAAGCGTCTCCATGTAGTAGTTATGCTGCTCACCCTGGTACTATTGTGTATATGAGTATTGTGGTAACCGGCGTCATTATAGCCATGGCTGGGTAATTGATGTGTCACCCTGTGGCTTAAGGCCTAGAGATAAGCTCAAGTTCACATGAAGTCACCTCCTATCTATTGAGACCAAACCTAGGGAGATTAGTAGTTGAGGTTTGCAGTTTCTTAAATTATGGCAAAACCATAGAAAACAATGTATATTGTGTGCTAGAATAGTCCTGTATGGCGATTATCAGTAATACAGGAGCCTGTCACCTGGAGAGACCCCCTTTAGGTCATTGGGGTATGTTCACATGAGTATTCCCATCTCAACTAACATAGTTATACTTGTAGGGTTTGTCAGGTACAAATACAATTATTTAGCAAACTCTCCTCCTTCTGCTCCTGATATGCCACTTTTTCCTCCCATTGTTGAAAATTCATTGTGTAGGTTACAGACCACCACTCTGCTCTAAAAGCAGAGTAGATATTAGCAAATTCGTCTCAAGTCATATTTGTTAAGATTAGCCACTGAAAGCGCCCCATTGCCCTGAAAACTCATGTAAGACACGCTGAGGCCCATTTTATTTCTCCTCTGCAGGGTGGGGTTCCCGATAGTAGCAGTACAGTGTAAAAGATGATGGACTAGGCACAAGATGAAGGGTAGCGGATGCCATTTTGAAAGATTAGTCTGAACCTAATCTTAAAGGGGTTGTCCAGCGAAAATCTTTTTATTTCAAATCCACTGATTTCAGAAAGTTATATAGATTTGTAATTTACTTCTATTTAAAAATCTCAAGTCTTCCCATACTTATCAGCTGTTGTAGCAGGGCTCCAGACTAAAAAATTTACCTAGGAGCCATTGGCTCCTAACCTGAAAAATTTAGGCGCCAAATAGAATATTTGGTCGCCAACATTTTAAACCATGTAAAATTAATGTTATGTTAAATGGGACTTACTGTGTGCAGAGGCCACGGCAGCAGCCTCCTCCTTTAGATCCTTTCTTTTCTTAGTTTGAAAACGTTCAACATGGAAACTTGCAACTTGACAACCATATACAGTCTGACTCAGTACTTCAGCCTCACTTGGCTAGCCTTTTAATGAGGCTTACTCTTCTGAACTTGAACTTAAAGGGAACCTGTCGACCCCCGTGCCGGGGTGACAGGCTCCCAACCCCCCGTTAGAGCCCCCTATATTCACCTCATCGCGCCGGGTCCCGCTTCTGAAGATGGTCGGGTCACGGAGATCTCAGCCGCTGCAGCCCGGCGTGCGCTGAGAGATGAGTCCAACGCTCATAGAGAATGATGGGAGAGTCCAGCGCTCCGTCATTCTCTATGGGTGTTGGACTCATCTCTCAGTGTGCGCGCCGGGCTGCAGCGGCTGAGATCTCCGTGACCCGACCATCTTCAGAAGCGGGACCCGGCGCAATGAGGTGAGTATAGGGGGTTCTAACGGGGGGTTGGGAGCCTGTCACCCCGTCACGGGGGGTGACAGGTTCCCTTTAAAAGCTTGCAACAGTCTATACATACTGAGCTAGACTTCTGACTGCAGCCATAGTGACCCCCCACAAGATGTGTATATAGATAGATATATCTCTCACCTAGTGACTAATGCAAGTGACCCCCTACAATACAGACACCTGAGGGGCCCTGATAATAATAATTGTGCATATATCTATCTCCCAGTGTCTGCAGCCAGTTTGCCCTACACTTATAGATGGCCCCCTCCCCTTATAGATGGCCCCCTCCCCTTATAGATGACCCCCTCTACCCCCATTATAGATGCCCCCTCCTCCCCCCCATTATAGATGCCCCCTCCTCCCCCCCATTATAGATGCCCCCTCCTCCCCCCCATTATAGATACCCCCTCTTCTCCCCCCCATTATAGATACCCCCTCTTCTCCCCCCCATTATAGATACCCCCTCTTCTCCCCCCCTTATAGATGCCCCCTCTTCTCCCCCCATTATAGATACCCCCTCCCCCCCCCCCCCATTATAGATGCCCCCTCCTCCCCCCCATTATAGATACCCCCTCTTCTCCCCCCCATTATAGATACCCCCTCTTCTCCCCCCATTATAGATACCCCCTCTTCTCCCCCCCATTATAGATGCCCCCTCTTCTCCCCCCCTTATAGATACCCCCTCACCTTATAGATGCCCCCTCTCCCCCCCCCATTATAGATGCCCCCTCTTCTCCCCCCCATTATAGATGCCCCCTCTTCTCCCCCCCTTATAGATACCCCCTCACCTTATAGATGCCCCCTCTCCCCCCCCCATTATAGATGCCCCCTCTTCTCCCCCCCTTATAGATACCCCCTCACCTTATAGATGCCCCCTCTCCCCCCCCCATTATAGATGCCCCCTCTTCTCCCCCCCATTATAGATGCCCCCCCCCCCTTTCCTCTATGCTAAGCAATATTTAAAAAAAAACAAACACACAAACTCACCTGACAACCCGCTCCCCCGGCGATCCTCTTCTTCTTCAGGTGCTGTCCCCGGCTGATGCGCAGCTGCCGGGGGTGTCCCGTCCTATCCCCGGCAGCGCGGCGCATCAGTGAGCTCCTGTACGCCGGGGCTGTGACTTCTGACACAGGAAGCGTCTCTGACGTGCGCTTCCTGTGCCGGAAGTCAGGGCCCCAGGCAGCTCACTGATGCGCCGCGCTGCCGGGGATAGGACGGGACACCCCCGGCAGCCGCGCATCAGCCGCGCATCTTAAAGAGACAGCGCGCCGCCGCCGGGGCCAGTCGCAAATGGCGCCCAGATTAATAAATCTGGGCGCCATTTGCAAAAAGTCAGTCGCATTGGCGACCATTTTGGTCGCCATCTGGAGCCCTGTGTAGGTCCTGCAGGAAGTGGTGTTTTCTTTTTTCAGTCTGACACAGTGCTCTCTGCTGCCGCCTCTGTCCGAGACAGGAACTGTCCAGAGCAGGTAAGGTTTTCTATGGGAATTTGCTGCTGCTTTGGACAATTCCTGTCTTGGACAGAGGTAGAAGCAGAGAGAACTGTGCCAGACTGAAAAGATAACAACATTTGCTGCAGGACATACAGCAGCTGATAAGTACTGAAAGACTTTAGATTTTAAAATAGAAGTAAATTACAAATGTATGTAAGTTTCTAAAACCAGTTGGTTTGAAATAAAAAGATTTTCGCTGGATAACCCCTTTAAGTTTCAGGTTCACCAGATCAACTTAGAATTAGAATGGTGCCAAATCTGTTTCTGGGCTCTGTACTACAGACCTGTATGTAGTCCATGTGCTATCATAGGTTGCTGTATATTGCGGTCCACTACTTTTCACGCAGTAGTACAGGCATGTACCTAAAACCTAACTGAACTCCCTGTAAAACCAGTGCTGCCCTTTTGACACCTTTCTAGCCTGTTTAGGTTTTGAGGGTTGGAGGGAAGCCATCTTGGCACCTCTGGCTATAGATACTACTAGATGTAGATGTATATTCTTTATCACACGCAGTGCTGGTTTTTCTAGTTGTTCATAGTGCAGGGCTGGGTATCTAGATTGTAGGGCAAAGTATAGCCCCTGTATTCACATGGGAGCTGAGCGGCAGGCTGTCAGTTAGCCATGCAGAGGATGTCAGTTTATGACAGCTGTTAATGGCAGGTGTGTTATATAACAGGAACTTGTAACGTCTCTTTGTGTTTTCTGTTATGTGCCCTCTATGGAGCCACAAGGTTCTAAAGCCCCTTTCAGTATGTCCCGGGAAGAGTCAGGAGTAAGGACTCTGAATGAATGAAGGACGGTAGGCCTCAGTAAGGGCCCTATTACACGGGCCGATGGGGGCCCGATAATAAATGTTAACGAGTGCCGATCTGCTAGATCGGCGCTTGTTTACTAGGCCTATTACACAGCCAGATAATCGTTTAACAAGGGCTGCATGGACATCGTTACCGATGTCTTTGCAGATCTTGCTTAAACTCTACACATTACCTATCCATGCTGCAGGGTCCTCTTGGCCTCTGCTTCTCACCGAGTCCCGTGCACTGTAGCTCCGGAGCGGCCTGTCTCAGCTGACAGACTGCTCAGCCAATCACTGGCTGCGGTGGTCCCGACCAGTGATTGGCTGAGCGGTCTGTCAGCTGAGACAGGCTGCTATGAAGCTGGAGCGTGCGGGACCCGGTAAGAAGCAGAGTGCGAGAGGAGCCCTGCAGCATGGATAGGTAATGTATACAGTTTGGAAATCGCTGGCCGCGCACCGCTATTGCACGTAGCGGTGCATGGTTATCGCCCAACAATTATAGGTCCAAACCGATATCATTGATCAGCCGATGATCGATGTCATCGGCTGATCGTTGTTTATTACAAGGAGCCATAATCTGCCGGATAGGGGCGATTATCGTTCCCTGTAATAGGGCCATAAGAAGACATGTCTGCTGAGGGGAACCATAGACCCAGCAGTATGAAGTATGTCAGTCCTGTATAATAGATAATAGTGCTGACATTAATAGCAATGATTGTATATTCTCATACATCCCTACGTCCATAGCACTGAGTTATGCAGAATAGGTTGCCCCCATCACCCTGTCATTGGGGTGAATGAATATGTTCACTGTATTGCAGTATATGAATATGCAATATGCAGGAGTATGTATGAGTTTTCTCGCTGAGGACTTTCCTGGCTAGTAAGCATTGGCCTTTACTGAGCTGCATTGAGAGGGAATTAAAATGCACGGATGACTTTGTAAGTAGTTGATAGAGAAGGGTGTGCGTTACCAGGATAGAGGATGCTAACACAGTGCAAATGCTGTCTACCACCTTCTAGGTAGAGGTTTGTGTACTCTATAAACCTTCTGCCTCAGAGGTGTGAGAGGCAGCTGCGCTGTTTGCTCATAGCACACAACAGTTTTCACTTTCACAGTGGAAACCTTTAAATGCCCTGTTTTCAAGGTGGACATCCTAGTAACAGGTGCCCTTTAAAGGGGTACTCGAGCAAAAATCTTTTTATTTCAAATCAGCTGGTTTCAGTTAGTTTATATAGATTTGTAATTTTACTTCTATTTAAAAACCTCAAGTTATCAGCTGCTGTATGTCCTGCAGGAAGTGATGTATTCTTCCCAGTCTGATACAGTGCTCTCTGCTGACATTTGCCCAAGACAGGTACTGTCAAGGTTTTCTATTGGGATTATCTTACTGCTCTGGACAGTCGGACAGAGGTGGCGGCTGAGAGCACTGTGTCAGACTGAAAGAAAACGCCATTTCCTGCAGCACATAAAGCAGCTGATAAGTACTAGAAGACTTGAGATTTTGAAATAGAAGTAAAGTACAAATTTATATAACTTTCTGAAACCAGTTGATTTAAAAGAAAAACATTTTCACCGGAGTACCCCTTTAATAAAACAAAATCTGTACTAAAGCCAGTATGACTTGTCCTTCTCAAACATGAGTCTCTTTATGCTGGACACTGAATGCACTCACTGTTTCTGAAAGCTTTAATATCTCCCTCTAGTGGCTGAAGACATAATTACATGCTATGCAAACCCACAAGAGGTGTTACATGCTTCCCTCCAGTGGGAATTTTTGTTATACAAGTCTGCCGTATGAATCCCACCAATAAAAAAAAAAAAATTGTAGCCATTTTGAAGATAAACCAAATGTAGTCACTTGTGGACCATGCTTGGTCCATTATAGTTAGTAGGCCTTCTGTGGGTACACTACATCTACTCCAGCAGCCACAGCCCGCATAGCTCTGGGAGTCTGGGCGTGACATCACCATTTTATCCAGGAAATGACATCACCATTCTATCCAGGAAGTGAAGTATTGATGTAGTAGTGAGTGCAGAGAAAAAGCACTTTATGTGCATTTCCCGTAATAAGTGTATATTGGTGATTTGTATAACTTTTGCGGGGCAATACAATACTTTAATAAAAATTTTTTGCCAGACTTGGCAAAATTTGTAGTTCAAAAACTTTGCCTTTGGTAGCTGTCTGGTAGATGCCATTGTCAGCCATACTATATCTTAGGAGCCCCTTTTCAGGGGTCACCTAGTCCCTTTTTTGCTTCCTGGTAGTTGGTCACGGTGCAGAGACATCATGTCCTCCATGGGATGTCTGAAAATCATTTCTGGTATCAGTGACCAAACATGTTACGATCATGTATTGCTTGTAGGGTAACAAAGTAAGCATGTGAAAAAATAATTGTTTAAAAAAAATAAAATATCTTTTATTAAAAACAATTCCCAGTGTCCTAAAGGTTTTTATTTGTAGTGCATACTTTGGCCAGTAGGTGTCACCATTGTTCCACTTGTGTTCCCAGGACCCAGCTGTGCAGCACTTGTACCTTCCTATAATTCGCACATGACATTTATTTGCTGCAGTCACTGTAACCTGAGTCTCCCTGCTTGAACACTGAAAAAGTCTGTACAGACTGCATTTCTGATTCTGTTATTTACCAACAAGCGGCACACCCTTCCCTTCCACAATGCTTATTTCCTGTTGTTTATGTGCTACGCTGGTTATAGTTACATATATTTCTGTCCTGAGGGAGGCTCAATAACTTTTTTTTTTTTTAATCCTTGCTAAGCATGCACACATAACAAGCCAATGCAACTCTCAGTATGGAAATATAACACTGCCATTTAGGCTCTTTGGCCACAGCAGAGGGTCAAATAGAATACTCAAAGCCAGTGTATATATCTGTCATAATGCATGCCACAAGTATACAGTTATACATGCAACATTACACGTCCATATATTTCCTTGTGCCACATGTATAGTCAAGGATTGGTACTTATCTCGGAGTAAGATTCCATTCGGCAAAGTCTTAAAGGGACTCTCCACTCTGGATATTTTCTAATGGTTAATATTGTCCCTTAATAATGAGCTGATCAGGAAGTGTCCTCCTGATAAGACCCTCAATGATCAGCTGTAATTTTGGGGGGAAACTGTCAGTAAGGGTTCAGTTTCCCTGCAATGCTCACACAGGGAGAATTAAAGGGTTAAATGTAGAGAGAGAAAAAAAATAAACTGCCATAAAAAAAACATACATTTAATTTATCTGTATTAAAAAAAATCCTAGCATTCCAGGACCTCACAGCTGCTGTGTGCCTAGTGGAATCTACTGTATATAGTGTTGGATCAATACAGTGCTCTCTGCTGCCCCCTAGAGAAAAGTGAAAAGTTTTGATTCTTCAGGGTCTGTGAGCCGAGACCCCCACCATTTGCTAGAATGAGTGAACAAGTGCTTAGCTCTCCACGCTGCAGGAGATGGATTCTATAGCAAGTCTGTGGAGCCCACCTCCTGCAGGGAGGAGAGAGATGGAGAGACAAGGGCTTCATTCAGCTTTTGATGTGGTGTAAATAATAGAAATAATTAAAAAAAATTATGATGGTAATACTTTTATATTGTAAAAGCTCCCAGTGTGGGGAAGGATACATACAGGGTAGTAGTTGTTCCTGCTTATACTTGCCCATGTAGAAGAAGTGACAAGTTCTGTTGGAGATGTGCCTCAAAAACCATTGTACTTTTTTTTTTTTTTTTCCCCCGACAGGTAGTAAGGAACTTGAATGTTGCAGGGGGGAAATGACAGAGTTCCATTCCATCATTTCCCTGAAAGGGGTCTGGGATTTGATCAAATCCCTGATGCTATCATCTAACTGCAATATATATATATAATATAATATTCCGAGAACATTCCTACAGGTTAATATTTGGCTCTTGCCATATCAAGAATACAATCCTGGTTTAGACGGTTGCTCTATCATGGGGCAAAGTCTGGCAGCAAAGAAAGCTTTAATATATCATAGAGCAAGGAGATATCTAAAAGTATTATAACATTATTTATAACCACTTTTTTATTTCCATCTTGTAGAAAATTTAAAAAAAACTATTGAATGAAGACGTTTGAGGTAGTGTACAAGCTCTGAGGAGAGAGCAATAAGGAGGCCGCAGAGGGGAGGACGGGGAATAACACAAACAACTCTCCGCACCATCTTATTTTAGTAAGACGCCATCCTGTGCGCAGTGAAATAACAAAGCCTGGATCCTCAGTAATTCTCAGTAAATAGGCAATATAGACAGGGGTTGGCCATATATAGAGATTGGCTTAGCTATGCGGATGGTATCTGACTGACTGTTAGTTATTTTTTTAGAGAATAAATTAAATAAAAGCAAATCTTTTACATTCACTCTATAGCCTTCTATTATATTGTCAGTGTATATGTTACATCAAGTAGATGTAAAAAGAGTGCAGCGCAAGCATGCTCAGGTCGGATCACTCTTCATTTGAATACTGGTGGCTGACGAAGCTGGATGCAGCCCTAAGGAACCTTGGAATGGGCTTATGGCTGTATCCATGTTTCCAATGACTCCCTATGGCTGCATCCAACTTCTTCAGTCACCGGTAATCAAACGCCAAGTGATCTGACTCAAGCATGCTCCAGCCGCGCTCCTCTCTAATATTGACTACAATAGAACAATGACCTTTCCAACAAACCGTGAGGTTTTCTTCTTTTTATACCAACTACATGCTATACTACACATTTGCTGCTTTGCCTTGTCGTCGCTCTGGGCACCACAGGAACAGAACGGGTTAAGCCAGGGTGATGTGAAGTATTGGAAAACCAAAGTGAATTTTCTGTTTGTAAGAAAGCGCTCGGAATGTCTGACTGCACATGTAAAAATAATTCCTCTAACAAACCCGCTGAGCAGGAGAGACACAAGGTAACATTACCCGCGGTATTCTGGCAACTATTGCATGATAAGCAAACAGCTTAATTGGTTTTCACAGGACCAGACGGCTGTGGCAGTATTTTCTTTAACAGTATTAGGGACCTGATTGGGAATGATTTGTTCCCATGTCTTAACACGCACACCCCTTCCGAGTAGGGTTAAAGCGGCAGCAGTCTGTAGGGAAACAAAAATGTCCCAAAGATGGACATTGTCTAAATGCTTTATAAACTGTGCCGCCATCTTGGGGAAGGGAGGGAGGACATACCAGGGTAGATGTAGTAGTAGAGCTTGCCATAAATGTTACCATCTTGTTGGAGCTATGGAAACCATCTATTGTTTGGGTTGTGTCCTAATAATTGAGGGGCACAACTGAGCAACCAAAAGAATGCTTTGGTGATTATTGTACTATACTAGATTGTTGGATCATGTTTAACAAGAGTATAGCATCGTCAGTGGTCCCTGAACTCATAGAAAGGGGGGGTTCCCAACAGAGACTGGGGGTGTCGTCACTTGTATGGCTTCTTTCTATCTGTCCTGATTCTAAGGCCCTCACACACATTAGACATTTGTTATCCAAACCGATCACTCTGGATGGAACCTGCTGACCAAGACTAATGTGTATGTGTGTGTGTATGGCCTCCCAACTCTTGGGGAAAAGAGGGATCGGGCATGGTGGATTTTATCTATCCTTAAGGAAACCACCACCACCAGGGGAGCTATTTACCCCCACCTCCATTCAGAACAACACAGGACTGCTTGGCCAAGTATTAATATTATGGAGGGATTGGGTATTCTACCAACAGCTGTCATGTGTATGGGCCTAATAGATTGCAATAAGGCTGTGTTCACACTGTTTTGTGTTTACTGTACATTTAACATATAAGTTATCCTTTAGAAATTGATGGAAACTTATACGTGAAAACATGTTCACATCACAATTTGCCTCTCCTTTGCTCTGCACTTGCCCCAATGCTGTGGGGATTTGGTTTTTCTGTGCTTTAGGGCCAGAGTTCTGGATATAGTCACTAGCTATTATAGGGGCAGCCATCTAGTTTGAGCTGTTTTAAACTTCATTTAGAGATCTCCGACTGCACATAGCACTCTGACCCTATTCACTAGAATATGTTAAATTTCTAGGCATGCACTGTGACCTATGCAGACTCAGGGAGAGGGAGCTGTGAGCTTCGGGTATTGTGAATGGTGTCTAATCTTTGTATTGGTTTCACCTTCACCTTTTACCAATGTCTGTGATAAGGAGGAAACTGCTGCAAAGTGATCTCTACAGATCAGTAAGCTCCATCTTAATGGTACACCTAGTGGCCAAACTGGAAACTGCAGGATTAGTTAATAATATGGATAATAAAATGTAAAATTAGAAAAAGCTGACCAAAAAATTAGTTGATAGTTTAATGATGCAGTGATTGTTATAGCACATGAGTGTATCCTGCATATAGCTGCAGCAATCTCTCGTGCCCAATGCATATTAATGGCAATAATCCCCCTTCATCCACAGAGCAGAGCATTACATAATCTACATATGTAGCCTTTACAATTCAATAGCTAAGCATTCTAGCCGGAAAACTGACCTGGAATGGTTTTTATAAATCCCTTCTACAACACATGAATGAGCAGAACAGAGTAGCCCGATCCAGAGCCGTGCGCCGCGGCTACAGCTTTAAATGTTTTTGCAGCCGGAGAAGATGTGTGAATGATTGTCACAGTGCGGCTGTCTTTCTCTGCGGGTCTCTGAGACCTGCAGTAAAGCAACCAGTGCAGGGTCGCAGCCTGGGGTCCCAGCTTAGCTTCCGGTGGAGATCAAAGCGGAGAGGTGGACCGGGGGTCAGCCAAGAGCAGCAGTGACGTGTGTTCTGGGGGGCCTCTGACTGCACTGCCAGGGATTGGGACCGTTTCTGGATCCCCCATGTGACCATCATTAGTCTTTATTCTATACACCTGCTGCGGGCTTCTTGCTCACAACTATTAACCCAT
The DNA here is from genome assembly GCF_027789765.1 of Dendropsophus ebraccatus. NCBI lineage: Eukaryota > Metazoa > Chordata > Amphibia > Anura > Hylidae > Dendropsophus > Dendropsophus ebraccatus. The sequence goes on along the minus strand of NC_091459.1, from coordinate 109,280,159 downwards.
TTTTGACTGTATTTTCTTTGTAAGTGAAATGGCGGATTAGACTACAATACCTGTATTTCATTGTATGCGAGATGTTTGCCTTGACTATATACATCCACACTATACTTATATATAGCAATTATTATATAATATGCTGTCTAAATGAGGTTGATAAATGTGACGCCTACGATGGTGCTTATGTGGATCAGTTTATGCTTAGAAGCTCCATGTTTATATAGCCTTTTAGAATTCTATACTATTTCTTATCCCCTGCAGACAGTGCTCTCAGGTCAGTATTCTCCAGATGCCCCATCTCTTCACCTAAATGACTGAGCTTGCTGAGTGTAGTAGTCCGGTAACAATTTAAAGTGTCACTGTCGTATTATGTTTTTGTTTTTGCAGAAATCTATAGTCCAGGTGAATTTTAAGAAACTTTGTAATTGGGTTTATTAGGCAAATATGCCATTATGTGCATTCAAAAAGACTTTCCCCAGGTCCCCCCTCCCCCCCTCCCTCCTCTCTCTTATTCACTGCTCATTATTAGAAAATCTTGACTCTTCTACATCAGTCGGATCCTGTCTGTTCTATGGAGAGGGGAGGAGGAAGATTAATCGGCAGCAGAGAACAGGATTACACAGTGGGAACTGTGTGAAAGCCAGTCAGAGAGGTCAGTGCTGACCTCAGAGGAGATAGTCTGGTGATGTAGCTGTAAATTAACTCTTTGTTGTCCTGTTTTGGTGCCTCATCTCCCTCCACCCCTCGCCTCTCCATATAGAACAATGAAGACAGGGGGGAGAGCTTCAAACTGCTTTTTTATGATAAAAATGCATTTTTTGGCTAATAAACCCAGTTACAAAGTTTTTAAAAATCGCCTGGACTATTGATTTCTGCAAAAAATAAAAATAAATAAATTTAAAAGACAGTGACACTTTAGAGTCTCTCACTTGCAATGGCTGGTCTATTGTATTGCACACTAATTTATTATTGTTCAGAACGAGTCGTGAGGAATTGCTAGTTTGCAGTAGAGAAAATAAACAGGATGACCGTACTTGTACTGTGCCGGATTCGCTATTACAATGTCACTTTTGTTGTTCTAGATTATAAGCACTCCCCAGAGACTGAGCGCGGGAGCAGATCTTCTCATAGGGAGACAGTTCACCGCGGCCACCTCAGCCATGGTCACTCAGAGTCACATCACAGATGCCACCAGCTGGATTCCTGGGTAATTGTTCTCCTTGACCTCTGTGTGTCTGCAGTGTGATTTAAGGGAGCTGAAAATCTCAGCAATGTCTGGTAATTGTATAGAAGTCCAGCTTGCCTATATTTCTTCCTCCTCCTCCTCCTTTTGTTCACGGTGAGCTCATTTTCGCCTCCCATCTTTACTACCTCCTTTTTTAGTTCCTGTCAAATCTTGTTTTCTTCTGTACAATCGGAATGACTATGTAAGGGCAAACTCCATTAATGTTTAATGTGTATAAGAGAAGGCAGATGGAGAAACGTATAGAAGCTTCTAATACTCCTGATGTCAGAAACGGTAGATGAGAGGCATAGGAAAATGGGCCTATCCAAAAGGTAAAGGATATGGCAGAGAAGATGGAAATCAAGCCACCAGATCACTAAAAGGACTTGCCGTTTCATTGTCTGGTCCCATACATGCCCACTAGCGGCAATGACTCTGAGCACCTATTTCTGATAACTAAGCACATCCACTGCAATGTAAGCTAGACACTAGATACCGATGACAGCTTTCTCCTTTAAAGGGGTATTCTATCCCCAGAAAAAAATGTAGTAATGTAAGTAATATAAAAATAAAGAAGATACTTTCCTGCCCTGATTTCCCTCCCCCCCCCAGTTGCCGTTTCAACTGCTTCTTGGTTCCTGTGATAGGTCGATCATGCAGGGATTGCCACCCAGTCATTTGTGGTCAGTGATTGGCTGAACTGCAGTTGCTGGGTTAGCTTATTACAGGAATTCAAAAACAGTGAGGATATGCAGACATCAGAGCGGGAGATCAGGGCAGGTGAGTATCATGTTTTTATTTTTTATAATATATATAATATTTATATTATTATTTTTTTATTTTTTATTTTTCCTGGGATTGGAATACCCTTTAAGATACCCATACACATGCAATATCTGATGATTAAACAATTATTCAGCTAAATCTCGCAATCCCTTCATACATATGTACATTCAGCTTGGCTGAGGGTTCACCAGTTCTAAATAAATAGTGAACGAAAAGATAAGGTAGTTGAAATCCCTTTTCTCCCTTGACGTGACTTGTCGGGGACAGTCAGGAAGCCCTCATACAAATGATTTGTCTGGTTTTGTGTAAATTGAGGATTACAGAGTGCGGACTTTGTGCATGACGGCGTTGGCTAGTGCGTTCAGCTCACACAACAGCTGATCAATAGTCATCTTCTGAAAAGGCTGAGGCAGGCGTGTGTGTGTTCTAAATATTCAGAGGGGAGAAAGCCAGTACCAGTTACTTCCGTCAGCTTATCTCCCCAAGAACTAATAGATCCAGACATGTTGAAATCCCCAGTAGATGTCAGAAAGACTCCCAGCCAGTCCCTCTAAAATCTGCATACAGACATTGATCTAATGTATATGGACAGCTTTTGGGGTTGAATCTGTCTTGTTACCTAGGTGTGCATGTGTCTTTCCCTCTTTAGAAGATAAATTATACTTTTAGGTGTTTGTCTTAGAATATATGCACTTTACATTTAACTATGACATTTTCATACATGCTACCTTTTTTTTCTTCTTTCTTTATTCCATAGGGATCGGAAGCGTACTCGTGAGTTCATAGAGTCTGATTTCTCAGAGAGGTAAATGCACAAAAGAAATGATGGATTGGAGTGGGGGAGAAGGATGTCATTTATGATAAAGTACTATTCTGCCCGGTGGGAGCCATCTCTTGCGTTGTAGAATTCCAGGCGTAGTGGTCTCCTTCTATTATACGTATGTAGGATATCATACATGTATATGTATACTCTGCTATACAGGTCATTACACTACAACAGAAGTGCTATGAGAAAAGAAGCGAATACAGAGCAGTTCAGGCCAGTTGCCCTCTGGCAGCGTCCTGACTCTTCCACTTCTATTCACTTCCTCATCCTATTCCTAACAAGGAATCTGGAACTAATCCTTCTGGATTTTTTTCAGAGAGTGGCTGGCCACTATGGCAACCACTTGCCAGGAACCATCTCTATCATCTGCCATATTTCTCCTTGGGTCTTTGCAATCTAAATTAGTTGCAGGGTGGAGTGACTCTGGATAAAAGCAGGAAATTTAATGCAATGAATCTTTTCAAAGAAACTATTTTATGCCTGTGTAATTATAAAGTGTGTGTGTGTGTGTGTGTATGTGTATATATATATATATATATATATATATATATATATATATATATATATATATATATATATATATATATATATATAAATAATTATAATATAATTTTGCACCACAACATTCTCTGGATCTATATAAAACTGATACAGTCCTCCGCCCCGACTCCTGGCTTCTATCAGTTACAATCGGAGAGCATGACATGTCAATTCTTTGAGTGGTGAGGCGCGGAGAACCGAGGCACGCGCTCTCCTGCTGTTATAGATAGAAGGCAGGAGTCGCCGCCGAAAGCGCTCGGAGGAGTTCCCGCCCAGAATCTCGGCGCTGTTTCCATATTGTGAACGGGGGGAGATTTATCAAACTGCTGTAAAGTGAAACTGGCTCAGTTGCACCTAGCAACCAATCAGATTCCACTTTTCATTCCTTACAGACTCTTTGGGAAATGAAAGGTGGAATCTGATTGGTTGCTAGGGGCAACTGAGCCAGTTTCACTTTACACCATGTTTGATAAATCTCTCCCTAGATGTTCTTATATGGCTCAGGATTAGAAGTAAATACATTTTGAAACGGTTTATTTTCCCAAAATAGAGTATAACCTTATCAAGCTTTATAAAAATATCCAGTTTTTCTTTGTAATTGCACCTCGTGCTTATATACTTTTGTTGTGTTATGTATTCTTTCCCACAGAGGCCTGCTATCCTCTCTAGGGTGCTGTGACATCCTTGTAATGTTACTCATCTAGGGCGTTAGCCGTCTCTAGTTTATCACCGACGTAAGATCAGCCTGCAGCCCTCCCAAATACACTGCTTCAGCAACATGTGTCTGAAGTCTTTATGCCTGTAAAGGTTCTTGTATTTCAGGATATAACAAGCTTCTATGTTATTGGGGTATTTACTTCCATTAACACAATATTATTAATAATAAGCCCAGATAGAGATGTTGTTCTGGTTAGACAGCGGGCCTTGCAACAATATAAAAGGCTACTTCAGGGTAGTGTAACACTTGGTGGGACTTTGAGAAGGGACACATTATTGGACTGAGAGAAGTAAAATGGTCATGTCGTCGAATTGCTTTTAGGATGTGTTGTGAGCATTAATACTCCTTGTGTTTCATGCTGTGGTAAGATGTGGTCACTTCTGCCTCATGGCATCAGTGGGTTGGCTGCAGGTAAAGTTCTGGAGTTTACAATCAGATTTATAGAATTATTGATTATAAAGGAAAACTGATGCACTATCCATAATCTCTCTATTAATTGTTGGTTTTCCATCTACAGTAAGAGAAGCAAGAGAGGGGAGAAGAGCGGGAAGGGTCTGCGGCATTTCTCTATGAAGGTTTGTGAGAAGGTTCAGACCAAAGGGACAACGTCCTACAATGAAGTGGCAGATGAACTGGTGGCCGAGTTTACCACCTCTGCTGGACAGCTTCCCTCCGACTCAGTAAGTTAAAGCTACCTTTCATGTTCCTATACCATTTGTGGTTTTCCTTTCCGATGTCGGATAAAAAAAGAACAATACTAATAATAGTTTTTTGGTGGAAGACATGGGTCTTGAAAGTCATGAATGCAGTGTGGATCGGGCACTGTCAGAATGGTGGCTGTGGTGGTACTTACACAGTCAGTATGCTGGGAGTATTAGCTAACGCCTTGTTCTATACTCAGGCCTATGACCAGAAGAACATCAGGCGGCGAGTGTACGATGCTCTTAATGTACTGATGGCCATGAATATTATCTCAAAGGAGAAGAAGGAAATAAAATGGATTGGTTTGCCGTCCAACTCTGTACAGGAATGTGAGAATTTAGAGGTATGCTAATACTATTGTACCTTTTCTGTATGTTTCTTTATTATTTTTTGTTATTTTGTTGTTTATTAGATCAATTATTTCTATTCGGGCTCTACTTCAGGACTATGGCCTTCACAATTGTTTAGGGAATTGCTTATACAACACTCCCCAACTGGGAACTGCTATGGCATACTGGGAACTGCTATGGCATCCAGCAGTTTAGTGAGTCCTGTGCCACTATGGTTATGTTGATGCTGTATTACCAAGGGTAAGAGACAACCTTTATGGTGTCTATCTGTCCTGGTAGGGGGTAGAGGCCTCCCCATAGGAATCCTATTAAGGTAAATTGAGAAAACAGTTGCAATAATATGCATTATATGGTGATGCCAAACCCTAGAAGAGGGACAGGGACTGATGCAGACTGCCACTATAGTATATGTAGATGCTTTGTCCTCTCCTATTTGCTGTGTTATTTATATGCACAGGCCGCTCGTGGTAACGCTATGTTTAGATGCATAATATGTACTTTTCTATGGTGTTCTGAATAAGCAAGTCCTTATTATAGGCTGAACTGGGTTATTTTAGATGATTTTTTTTATATGTTAGGAGACAATCTCATGTAATGTGCATCATCTTTGATTACTAAGCAAATGCATGCACATTGCACAATATCCATACAGCATCTGTATATCTCAAGCTTAGTAAAAGAGTGTTGTATTGCAGGCTGGATACGTACAGAGTGAAGGTCCTCGTACCCAGCTGTGGGGAGCAGCTGACTCGGCAGCTCATTTAGTGCAGTTCATCAGACCATGGCTGCTCACATGAGCAGGGGTGTAGATCTATGCCGATGAGAAGCTGCATAGCCTCAGCCTGCATTACATAACAATGTAGAAAACTAAAAAATATATATATTTTTCTCATGCACAAGGAAAGTACTATCTACACTGCTTAGGATATTACACCAGTCTTCTTCATGGTGTCTCCTATTATTTTATTACTAAGAAGTAACCTTTGGAAATTCTCTGCATGCGTTATTACTAACATGCATACAATGAAAACGCATCTCTGTACCTTATGGTAACTTATGGCATCTCTGTACCTTATTGTAACTTATGGTTTGAAATATGTATAAGAAGGGCCAAGCGGAGCTTAGGGGTTGCTAGAAGTAACCACAGTATTCTCTCCATAGCTTAAAGGGCAGCTTCAGTTGTGCAATAGATATCACTTACTGCAATTGCCGGATATGGTTCACTGTATTATGTGAAAACTGTTTAGTTTAGCCTCATGTTTGTTTTTGACGTCATAGATGGAGAAGCAGAGGAGGATAGAACGCATCAAGCAGAAGAGCGCTCAGCTACAGGAACTGCTGCTACAGGTAAGCTTATCACTTTTATATAACATATTATAGAAATACCTCTTTCTTTAAAAAAAAAAAAGTGGGTGTATATATATAATATATGTATGTGTGTGTGTGTGTGTGTGTGTGTGTGTATATATATATATATATATATATATATATATATATATATATATATAATATATAATATGTATGTATTGCATTTTACTTTAGGGGTTCCTCCTGAAAGTTAAAGGTATATATTTTTATCTGTGACCACCCCATAATCTAAAATGTTTGATAATACAGAACCCAGTATGTCCTATTGATGCAGGATAAAAGCATTTTTCTGTGAATATACACACACATATAAAGGTCTACAGATGTCGTGGTCCCAAATACAGTGGTGCCTTGGATTACGAGCATAATTCTTTCCGGGACCGTGCTTGTAATCCAAATCCACTCTTTAAATCAAAGCAAATTTTCCCATTAGAAATCATTGAAATGCAGACAATTGGTTCCTCGCCCCAAAAATAATGATTTTTTATTCTGAACAACATGTAGAACAAATGAAACAAAGATTTAGAAACAGCTGAATGTGATATTATAAGTTATTATACAGTATAGCAATCAGCACGTGGTGTATAATACATAGTAAGTGCATAACCCTGATAACACAGCGGCAGTTTGTAGATACAGGATGGGGCTGCAGATCCCCATAATGCAGTCGCGTAGTACAACAGACTAGAACAGAGAAGGAGGGCTGCTGTCAGAGGTCTGTGTGGTCACATGACAGCAATGGGGAAGGGGTGTGTGTTCAGCATGGACGAATCAGGACTGACAGAGACTGCAGGGAGCATGAAGGAAAAAGCAGGACATAAGTGGGCACATACATGCAGCATTCTCTGTCCGGGGAGAGAGGGGTCACAGCTATGAAAAGATTACCTCTACAGTCCTGTCCCCTGATGCAAGCCCCAGCCTGAAGTGGATCTGCTATGATTTGGAAGGTGAGGGAGACTTCCTGGGGCAGAGTACAGGGCTGTAGACCCTGGTATGCAGACCATGCCCCTCCCCAACTCGCCCTCCCACCCAGTACTAGGAGCTCTTAAACCAAAGCAATGCTTTTAAACCAAGTCACAATTTTGAAAAACTGTGTGCTCTTAAACCAAAACGCTCTTAAACCAAGATACCACTGTACGTGTAAAAAGTTTTAGTTGGTCAAGGTCTGGTTGTTCAACCCTGCCCTATTTATCACTAGAATGAGCAGGGGGAAGCATGCTAACTCTGTAGTATGTCTATGGAGCCCGTCTCCATCAGCAAGAGAGGGAGAGAAGCGCTTAGTTGTGCACTTTCCCGGCCTGTTCTAATGGTTGGTGGTGTTATACAATGCATTTGCACTGCATTGTATAACATCTATGTAATATCTATGGGTAGATTAATGTATGTACCCATGAAGCTGCACACTTGCAGTAATTCTCAGCGTTACATAATATTGCTACATCCATATTGCCTTTCTTAATGAATGTTAGCCATGCTGCCTCAGTAACTTTATAATAGCTTGTTTGTAAGCCATACGAGACGATCCTCCTTCTACCCTGGGCATGGAGCCTTCTAGTTACAGAGAATGACTTTGTTTTGTTTTTTTTTCCTCCTCATGCACTCACTTTCTTGAAGTATGCGCCCGTCGTATGCTTTTCATCTTCTCACAAAAAGATTCCTCTCCTTAGCTGCCATATTCTAACACTGAAGGTCCTGTGTGTGTTTGTTAATGTAAGCGTGCGTCATGTGAGACGCCGGTCAATGGGCCACCCGTGCAATTTTTGCTGCAGAGAAAGAATGAAGCCTATGACAATGGAAGTATTTGTTCCGTCCCATCAGATAGCCGATTCCCTCGTGGATGGTTTGTCATCTGTTTAGCGACTCTTTAGACTGAGGAAATTATCAAGACATAACAATCTGTATGCTTTAGTTGTGTAAACCTATTGCGAATCAATAGAATTACTCATTCATAAGGTTACCAGATCTAGATACAGACCTGCATGGTGTCTCTTATGACAGATCTAGTAGCGCTGCTTTTACGAGAGGGACAGTTCCAATAAAAGTTTAAAAATTTACAGACCATTCATAACCCCCACAGCTTCCCTCGCTGCCTGTGAGACGTTTCACTGCTGAACTTGTAAAAAGAAGGAAAGAATACACAGCATAAGTATAATGGGGATTATACTGCAGTCCCTGTGGGTATATAGTGCAGCTATGGGTTGGTTTGGGAATTTCTTTGGCTGCGTCTACTACATACATGATGACAATGCTGTGCTGTCTAGGTTATGTATGTTCTGTAATGTTATCTATCTTATCCTTTTCCTACAGCAAATCGCCTTCAAGCACCTTGTTCAGAGAAATAGGCAAAATGAACAAGTGAATCAGACGCCTCCGGCTGTAAACTCCACCATCAAGCTGCCATTCATCATTGTGAACACAAGCAAGAAGACGGTGATAGACTGCAGTATTTCTAGTGACAAGTGAGTACGAAGAATTGATAAAAATTGTACAAAGAATTCATATGGCCCTATAGCAGAAATCACTATTGGCTCCGCTGTGAGAGCTCCATTCTGTAGGCATAAGGTGAAGTTAATGCTCTCACTTCTGCTGCTGTTGGGCCCCTGAGAGTCCCCTCCAAGAGGCACAGCTTTTTCTTATTCTTTACATTTCAGGGGGCAGCACCAGAGCTGGGCTATTTGCCAGCAGTTTTCTCACCTTTCCCTTACTTTTCTGGCTAGTCAAAGAACATTGACTACTCCTTTTTTGCTATGGCATGACATAGTGCTGGAAAAAGAACACTGGACTGAACAGACTGGCACTGTGTGGGGATGATGATTTACAGTTCAATACTATAGCATACGGGGGGAAGAAGGGTTACTAAGGCTTGGGTTTGCAGGGTGCTATATGAGTAGAAAGGAAAACAGCATCACAGCAAGAAAGGGGTTACATCATAAAAGCAGCCCTGGTTTAAGCAGTGAATTAAAGGCACAGCATACACCATCTAGAGCAGGGATGGGGAGCCCCAGCTTTAGAACCTGAACAAACACTGATTGACATGTTGTTTCTCACTGGTTCTTCATTGTTGGGCCCCGGGAATAATTTCCTCTGGTGGGCCCCAGGTACCCCAGATATCCCAGTCTGACAGTGTGGACTTTTTTAAGGAGGCCAACAAGCTTACATTACATGTATACAATCCAGGTTTTCGCTTCCAAAAAAAACACTAACCCCCACCCACTTCCTATGTTTGACCTCTGTGTCTCTGTTGCTGAAGACAGTATTCACCTAACAACAGGCACAGAAGTTTGCAGGAAAGTGAGACACAAGTGGCAAAGACTTTAGAGCTGTGTTTCTGGGGTTTTACGTCCTTTTTGGTAAATTGATTGATTTACAGATATGTTACAGATCAGATTTGTTGTCACATGGAAGAAAGTCATTTGAAACAACATTTTCCTAACCTGATAACTGAGACGTTTTGACTGTATGCTGCCACTACTGTGAGACGCTAACTGCTTAAAGATTTATGCAGCTAGTATTGACCTTAAAGGGGTTGTCCAGTTATTTCTTCTCATGTTTAAAGGTGCCCAGGCTGGGCTAAAATCCAAAAGCCTGTACTCACCTGCCAGGATCAGCCGCCATTTTCACCAGCACCTGGTTACTGCTGCTTCCCACTTACTGGTCTCCACTTGACGCAAAGAAGTGCCTGCTCAGCCAATCACCATCCTATGATGTCTCTGCTCTCTTAGGTCTTCATGCATCTCTTATTTATGTAACAGTGTCCACTCATTTTGGGTTCTGCGTTCTTTACAGGTTTGAATACCTTTTCAACTTTGACAACGCTTTTGAAATACATGATGACATTGAGGTTCTGAAGAGGATGGGGATGTCATTTGGGCTGGAATCTGGAAAATGCACATCAGAAAACCTAAAGCTTGCCAAATCCTTTGTCCCCCGGGCTCTGGAAGGCTATGTGACAGGTAAGTGATCTCATTTACACTGATACCCAGGGTCCTGACCCTACTTCTGTAATGTCATTACATGTTACCTAACAGCAGGGGGCAGAGTACATTCATAAAAAGAACAAAGGTGTTTTTTTGTTTTTATAAGTTTTTTTTTGTTTTTTATTAATAAGTTTAGTAAGTAACTTTACTCCCCAGAATCTCACCAAACCAAAAGGCATCATGTTAGCTCTATGTGCTTCTGTAAGTGGAGCAGGAGTTTGTATATACTATCGCAGCTTGTCACTAAAAACAATGATATACTTAAAGAGTCACTGTCGTATTTTTTTTTTTTTTTTGCAGAAATCAATAGTCCAGGCGATTTTAAGAAACTTTGTAATTTGGTTTATTAGCCAAATCTGCCATTATCTGCATGTAAAAAGCCTTTTCCCAGGTCCCCCCCTCCTTCCTCTTTTTCATCCACTCTGAAAAATCTGAAAATTGTGACTTGTTGCAGAAGTCGTACCCTGTCTGTTCTAGGGAGAGGGGAGGGGGGGGGAGGAAGGAGGGAGTTAGCCGGCAGCAGAAAGCAGATAACAGAGGATTACAGGCACGAAGCTGGGTGACAGCTGTAATCCGAGCTCAGACAGGTCACTGGTGACTGTCACAGGAGATATCCCGTGAGGGATTTGTAGATTAACTCTTTGTTGTCCTGTTTTGGTCTTTTCTTTAGCTCTCTCCATAGGAGAACAATGAAGACAGGGGGGAGAGCTTTAAACTGCTTTTTCATGATAAAAATGCATTTTTCGGATAATAAACCCAATTACAAAGTTTCTTAAAATCGCCTGGACTATTGATTTCTGCAAAAAAAAAATCACGACAGTGACACTTTAAAGTGACTAAAATATCCACTGCCTCTTCAAAGTCCGATCTGTGTCAGATAGTGGCCCCCTGCTGCCTGACTGTTGGGGGGTAGTTATATGACCCGTTCCTTGACTCCATAACAACATATTGTAAGTACAAAGAGGAAATCCTTCAGAAACAAAGCTCTGTATTCTTGTTTGTGAGGCACAGAGCATATCTTAATCATAGATGTCCCATCACCTCAGTCTGTCGTCTTTTGCAGTTAACATGATGTGAGTTCCCGGTTATTAATAATAAAATTAGTGGCAGTAAGTAGAGAAGGATGTCCACCTTCAGGATCACTACTTTATATAAACTTTTTTTTAAATTATTTGTGGCCCTTTGATTTAAAGCGTTGAAATCCGCCATCTAATTTGTGATGGTTTCAATTAAAGATAATCCTTGAATGCTGAAAGAGTTAAGTGCACTCGGGCAGGGTTTGGGTGTAGAATACAAAGCCACTAAATGGTGGGGGTTCCTTAGTCTAGGGCATTGTCTGTAGAATGGGGCAGAGCTGGCTGCAGACTTGCTGTGCATATTAACAGGGGCCGTGCTATTCATTTCCTCCTCAGTGCCATCTCTGCCTAATGAAAGGGCTTTTCCTGTTGATCACTCGGAACAGTCTGTCCACCCAAGGGAAATCCCATTCACATTTACTGGACAGAGTACTATCACATTACCCCGCTAAATGTAGAGCGCTGTAAGCCAGATAGAGGGTCGGGATTAATATGGAGGCTGTCACGACATATATATCGTCAGCCTAACCATAATGTATTCCGTTCCTTGGGAGAGTTATTCATCTACGTTCATCGTGATGTCTCACAATCCAGCTCTGAATGTTCTTATATTAGGGCTGTGAGGCCGGACTAATACTAATTGGCTATACAACAAATTCCTAGAAGAATAGTAACGGAGTTGTGTCACCATGACAAACCCTTCTGGACATGAAAACCTGGCCCAGCTAAAAGTTCTCTTTATAAGTAAAGAAAGCATTCCTTTAAAGGGGTACTCCCACTGCAGAGATTTAGAATGCCTTTTTTCTGAAAAATGAGGATCCTGAAGTGTGCTATGTTGCTCCTTGTAATACCAAAGTGGCACATTTCCTTATATTGTCCCTTTTTATATATGGCCATCATGGATTCCGGAGAGGGACCCCCCCTTTTTTATCTCAGTAGCTGAGGGCCTGACAATGAGACAGTAAGGACATACCCTGTGAATATCAGGGGAAAAAAATAAATATCTCTATCTATCTATCTATTTATTTATTTTTTGTTCTGACTAAACACTGAGGAGGAAATTGATATCGAGGACTTTTTTTTTTTTTATTACCCCAAGGACAGAGTGGAGGGGACATGGTCTCCACAGTACAGTGAATATATTATAATATATTATTCTTGCAAAAACAGCGCCAGCCCTGTCCACAGGTTGTGTGCGGTATTACATTAACTTTAAAGGGGTTGTCCAGCGAAAATCTTTCTCTTTCAAATCAACTGTTGTCAGAAGGTTATATAGATTTGTAATTGACTTCTATTTAATCTCCAGTTTTCCTGTACTTATTAGCTACTAAATGTCCTGCAGGAAATGTTTTATTTTCAGTCTATCACAGTGCTCTTTGCTGACACCTCTGGCCGAAACAGGAACTTTGTCTCGGTTTTCTATAAATCCCCATAGAAAAGCTCTCCTACTCAGGACAGTTCCTGTCTCGGCCAGAGATGTCAGCAGAGAGCACTGTGTCAGAACAACATTCCCTGCAGGACATTTAGTAGCTAATAAGTACAGGAAGATTTTTAAATAGAAGTAAATTGCAAATCTATAAAACTTTCTGAAACCAGTTGGTTTGAAAGAAAAAGATTTTTGCTGGACAACCCCTTTAATGGAACTGAGCTGCCAACTTTGGCGCTGTTTCTGGAAGAAAATGGCAGTTTTTTAGGCCTGGATAATCCCTTTAAGACTGGCAAATAAAATGCCTGTCTTTAGTAAATGTTCCCCCTGAATCTATCCTATGAAGGAGGAGGATGAATAACATATATTGTAGCAGCATTGAAGCCAACCGGAGCCAAGTGGCTGTTATCAGCAGATGTTCAGCGTGCACTTGGCACAGACAAGGCCAAGGCCGGCCACTTCTCACTACAATTTAACTACATGAGAATTACCAGTTGGCACCTAGCGGGATGTGTAAGCACCTCATTCCTGAGGGTCATGACATGGTGTTCTTCACTCCTTCATTCTCAAGGACTTGCTAATCAGATCCTAAATCACAAGTGTTAGCGGGTCATGAATGCCTCTGTCCGCGTACACCCTGTATGAGATGAGTGAGAACAGCGAGCGTGACCGTGTCTAACCCAGACGTGCCAGGCAAAATGTCATATTGGTGAATGGTCAATGAGAGGTAGATAAAGTGTTAAGATAGGAAAGCTTTACTATAACATGTATAATAGTGTATTTGTATAGGCCTGGTGTTACAGGAAACAGCTATTAAAATCTTGGGGTTGGATGGAGTTCAGTTGTGGATGTATAGAATATATGTACATCAAATAAAGCCTCATTCATGATTTCATAAAATGTTTATTATTTGTATCTTCTGCATACTAGACATGGCCTCAGGGACGTCTTGGACCGACCAAGGGCTTCCTTTCAGTACATCTCAGACTGCCGCGCACTCCGCCAGCACAACTACTTACTCACAGTCCAGGTAAGGTTTGGTCAAGATTATTCGGATTGCTTGGGCATCATAAAAATGTGTTTGTGCTTGACAAGATTGGAAAGCAGCCATGTTTTTCTATCAACAGCACCACTTTTGTCCACAGGCCACATGTGGTATTGCAGCTCCCCTCTGTTACCTACAAAACAGCAAAGTGGACAGAAGTGGCAAAGTTTCAGGCTTTTTTTTTTTTTTTCTAGTCTTGCAAAATACCATTATTAGAAGAAATTGTGTGTTGGAGGTTAGATCGGTTGGGGTCTGATTGTTCAGGCCTCCAGCAATCTCTAAATCAAGCCAGGAGAAGAGTGCGGTGATGTGCTTCACTCCCTGGGTGCTTTATTTACAGTGGAGCTCATTTCATGCAGTTACACTGAGCAAGCCAAGGAGTGAAGCACTTATTGACATGCTTCTCTGAGCTTTATTTTATGATCAATGGGGGGGTCTGAACACTCAGAGCCCCACCATTTAAAATCTGACAGTAGACTCTGAGATGACTCCAGTCTTCTAACTTTTCTTCTTTGTGGCTATCTCCACAGCATGAACCCAGGATTGTTCTTCGACACTGACATGTCTTTGACAAACAGCAGTCACCACTCCAGCTCTGGTACATCCCACTACACAGAATCTCGAGGCGAAACCCCATGTTCTTTCGATGATGACGAAGATGATGAAGACGATTCCTCCTCCCTGGAATAATGTGGACAAGCCAGAATGTATGTGAACGCGTCTACAAATAGTTTAGTCTTCCAACGCAGTTTCGATGGGAGATCACATCGGGATCAACAAAGATTTATTTTTTTTTTCAAAAATGAAAACACGCTGTGGACACTCATTTCAAGATGGCGTCTTGCCAGCTGAGAGGTGACTACGTTTGCTCCAATGTTTGATTGTTGGGCTTTTTAGACACTGTGTCTGTAAGGATTATGCACAGGGTATGACAGAGGACCTGTATGACCTGCGAGAGTGGGCGCTCCCGTACCTGCAGACTGATGGAGCCATTACTTCACTGCCTTTGGATAACAATGCATCTTTTGTAAATCTCCTATCTTAAGCTTGAAGCCACTTCAGTAACACACAACACCCAGCTACGCTAGAAGCGATGCCTGCCAACGTCTGTGGGAAAGATGCTGCTATGTTCTGATTGCTGCAGTTTTGTTTTGTTTTTGTTTTGTTTTTTAGAAAATCAGAGGATATTTCTTTCTATAACAGAGTCTGTCTTGTACTCAAAGGATTTCTAGCACCATCCGTAGAGAAAAAGGGAACACTATGATGGAGAATGCTGCCAATTTTTTTTTGCCATTTTCTGTCATGACCATTTCCTTTTTTTTTTTTTTTTTTTTTTTTTTTTTTTGTGTTCTAAAAAAAACAAACAAATAACGTCACAATGGACAATGTTTTGTCCAAATGTATTATATAATATAATGCCGTTTACTATGTACTATCACACCACCCCAGAACCTGTGTTTGTGCTGTTTAAAAAAAAAAAACATTTCTATTTGGAGCTTTTTCCTCCACTAGGGGGCAGTTCTCTGGTTTTGTAAAATGGGCAGATGAACATTGGCTCAGTTCACAAATATGGCCGCCTCTACTATATGTGGGAAGTAACTGTAATCCTGCATGGGTTTAATGTTAAAAACCTTTCTTGACCGACAACCAGACCACAAAGGTTAAAGTAAACCTGACGCCTTGACAATGCAGTCCTCATGCTGAGCAGATTGATATATAATGTGGGAAAAGATTCCAATCCCTGCACTTTCTATGGTTAGGAGTCCAGTGGGCAGTCCTCCACAGTGACTGACAGTTATTTCAGTATCTGTCACAGAGTAAGACCGCCCACTGGACTCCTCAATCATAGAAAATTTCAGTAAATCAGTAAATGACAAGTTATATTTCAACGTGGCAGATTCCCTTTAAGATTTGTGACCTCTTTAAAAAGAAAAACAAAAAACCACACACACATACTGTTATTTACAAGCTATTAAGGCCAGTGCCTTTATATGCACAGAGTCTGTCAACTAGGCAGTCAGTATCAATTGATGATAATCTATAGACTGCAGTGATGTCTGTAGACTGTCAATCTATAGACTGCAGTGATGTCTGTAGACTGTCAAAGAAGTGGTCACTTCTTGTCAGGTGTCAATGGGGCGTGAACCTTAGCGCTCTCCCTGTTGAGAACTGAGTGTTGTTGACCAACATTTGACAGTCTAGGCACTCATTACCATATTGACCACCAATACTAATGGGGAGGGGCTAGAAAAATAATTAAAGAGTGCCTGAGTCTCTGGAACATGGATAATAACAGCTGATGATTTTATTTTTTTTTTTTTGAGGAGGAGCATGTGTTTAAATGACTCATTTATCGGGAAAAGAAGCGTTCAAAGGGTTATCCGACAATTATAAACTTTTAATATGTTTTTGCCCCTGTATAAAACATAACCAACCAGCTCTCTGGGCTCCCCTGGTGGCGTCCTGTGGCATCTCTGGGTGCCCTGCTGACCACAGCCACCACTTCCGCAGATGAACCCATCAGGGCAGTGACAGCATGCTCAGCCAATCACAGATTAAGAAAGGACAACGCCACGGCCAGTTATTGGCTGAGCAGGCTGTCGCTGCTGAGTGGCAGCGGCTGTGATCAGTGGAGAACCCGAAGATTCTGCAGTAGGACATCAGGGAAGTTTGAAGGGATAAGAGGTCTATTATGTTTTATATAAGGGCAGCAACAAAAAGTTTAAAAGTGCTGTGTAACCCCTTTAAATAAATCTTAAAGTGTCTGTTTACTGAAAAACTATGTATGAAGTAGAGCCTTTCCTGTCTGCTGTATTCCTTGGGAATGTGTGCTAAAGATGGCGTTGGATTCAGCACCATTTGTCCAAGATTAAGTCAGTCATCTTGTTACTGGAATGAAGCATTCCTGAGAATAAGCAGACTTATGCTTGTACTTATTTTCCATGAACGCACTATGTATGTATTAATAAGGAGTTTTCCCACCGTAGAAAATAATGGGATATCACAAGGATATGCCATCACTTCCTGACCATTGAGACCTATGTGATCCCTGGGATGAAGGGAACTGCAGCACTAGTAAGAATTATCTCTGCATGTGGTTCCCTGCAGAGTGGGATTCTGGGAACATGAGGATCACAGCTCCATACAGTTGAGTTATGTTGCCGATTTCCAGGAGAAATGGTGAAGGCATCTTTGGGCTTCCTGCTGATTCTGAGATGTCTTTGACGTTTCTCTTGTACAGTGGTGGTCCCGTCCATCTGCTATGTGGGGAACTGCAACAAAACCTAATTCCAGTGATGTGGTTCCCTTCACAGTGGGATGCCATTAAGGAGAAACGTCAAAAGCATCTCTGGTCCCGGAGGTTAGACCACCAACCAGTTATACTTCTATGACAAGGATGGGGAATCTTCAGCCCTTCAGCTGTTGTAAAACCACAGTTCTCATCGTGCGTGGACAGCAAAGCCAAACTTTAGCTGTCCAGGCATGATGACAACTGTAGTTGTACAACAGCTGGAGTGCCGAAGGTTCCCCATCCTAGAGAGATCCCCGTTGATGATGGTTTTATACATTCACTGATCACATTGGTGTCTTATCACAAACGCCTTGTAATCTGTCTTTTGCAAAAAAAAAAAAAAAGGAAGGGGGGCTGCTACAATCTGTGACCACCATGTTCCGGTGCACTACTCCACTACTACCACGATGGACCCTTGACTCTGCTTTGGGCCTATCCAAATGTTATTCTTTAAAATGTCACATAACAATGTATTTGTAATGGAAATGTAATGCTGCTATTAAGGCTGGGTTCACATTAGTGCTGATTGTTACTTTGAAATGGTGGCAGATCGATTACATTTTTATAGGAACTGCTAAGTTGCATGCATTTACCCTAGGGTCCCAGCATGCTATGTCTGTAATACCAGGTCACATTTTATGGAACAGTTGCACAAATACAAAAAGGAAAAGAAAGCAAGAAAAGAAAAACGTTAGTGTGAACCCGGCCTAACTCCCCTTTATTCCATGTTGTTACGGTCATGTTATTTGTACTTTCATATGTGGCCAAAGTTAAGACAAACTGATATTGAAGCTAGATATGTTGACTTTTGTGTTGAGAGCCCCAGCAGCCGCCTGGTCATGAAGTATTGTGTGCTGCTACAATGTATTATTGCTTTCTGTCACCATTGATACAATGAGGGAAATTTATAAAGTTTAACAAGGAAAAAAGTTCTGGTTGTTCCTGTCATTTTCCTGCCTGCTTAAAAAAAAAAAAAATTTCTATGGATGACACAATAACTTGCCTGATGCCTCTATGATGTCATCATGCCGCAAAAATGTGTCCGGCCTCTAGGGATTGGCGTCCCATGAACTATCATTCAGCGTATGTAAAGGCTGCATGCCTTGCATTAGTCCTTCATGTTACCACCTTTTCTCCTTTATACAATATAGAGAACTAAAAATATAACTAAGGATAAGAAGACATGGAAGTAAATGGACTGTAAGAGCTGAATATATTGCATTTAGCACCAAATTTAAAGTTGTGAAGGCAATTATTAGTTTCATAGATGAGTATTCTGCACTAACCTGATGGGATCATGGCCGTCATGGTAATCTTTGTCAAGACTTTACAACTTTGAAATATAGGAAGGTCAACAGGTTAAATACAAGAAAGAGGCACTTCCGTTTTTAAGTAGTCTCTGGCCTGCTAATATATTCTGTATTGCATAGGTGCCTATTTTGTAGGTTTAAAGGTGTAACTCCTACTCTAACATGTCACATTGGTAGAAGTAAGGCTTGCTGGGGTCCCTAGTCCTCCAGTGACATTGTTGGATTTCACCATGCTTGATCATTTCGATCTCATAAGATTGCCTAAATCATGCTATTGATTTATTTTTTGCAATTTGCCATTTAAATGGGCTGTCTTAAATCCCCTTCTGTAAAGATTTTTGAAGCCAAAGCCAGGAACAGACTATAAATAGAGAGAGACTGAGATTTCTCCTCTTTTCAAATCTATTCCTGGCTTTGGCTTAAAAAAAATCTGTCAGCTAAATCTGCCATTAAGAAGAGAAATCTGCCATTAGTCTGGCCTGGCTCCGGAACCCCAGAAATCAGCAGTTCTTGCTGCAGGACGGTTTGTACAGCCTTACACGCTGCTTTTGGCTATAAATTGTTAAAAAAGTTCCTCCTCGGTGACCTTCACATGCCCTTATACAGGATACAGACATTGGTTGCCTTGATAAGACAACCCCTATTTAAATTAGATCAGCTGAAGCGCCGATAAGGAGAGAACTAGAATTAAGCTTTATTCCAGTGGGTCTTATGCAAGAAGAAAAAGATTTGCTATGCTGCTGTGAAAGCTCTATGAACGGGTCACACAGGAGTAGTCAAGATCATGTAGAATGTAATATCTAGGGATCCGTGAGTTTACAGGACTAGCAAAGTGTTTAGCTAAGCTCTGTTGTCAGCCGGCTGCCTTTGAACTCTGTACTGCTCTGGGTGCCTGGAAAAGCTGGATCCAGTCCTGGAAAACTGGGAGATGTTTTCCAGGACTGGATCCAGCTTTTCCAGGCACCTGGAGCAGAATGGCATTGAGATCAAAGGTAGCTGACTGACAAGCAAAGCTAGTACTGTAAATTTGCTCATCCCTAGTTATATCCAAATCAAAAGGTTGGCACAATCTCTGGATCCTTACTGAGTGAGGATGCCATTTATGTTTAATAATGATAGGATCTCTTTTGTAATATGGTACCACTCCACCAACTCATGAGGCCCCTGGAGCTCAAATATCACTTTGTTTGTTGAAATAAAAGGAACATCCGGATCTGCTGAAAAACTATAATACAAAGATTTGGCTGTCCAGGCAAGATGTAGTTTGCAACAGCTGGAGGGCCCATCCTTGCCATAGACTGTGCCTGGTATTGCAGCCCATCCACATTGAAAAGAATAGGACTAAGCAGCAATACACAAAGCAGTCTGCGGTCACAAGTTCTACCGTGTCTGGAAAAATCAGATCCCTTCCCCCCAACCAACCCATTTATGACTTTATGCTCCTGTACTGTATTGGAGGATACAGGATTAGAAGACCTGCAACGCTCCAAGTGACTGGATGCCATATACCATCCTTGGTAACTTTCCATCTCTGCTGGATTACAGACTGTACTACAGCTCTGGGATGCTTGTGATGGTACACAGTTCTGCTTATCTGATGTATTTATCTCTGTGCCGGTGTGATGTTTTCTCTAGTTTTTATATGGCCAGTGTGTTACAGAATGATGCGGTGATGCCTTCACTCTCGGCCATATGCAAGGAGGTGCCAACGTCTTATCGGTGACCTGTTTGTTCATTGTATTTAATGCTGTAAATGCTCATTATCTTTCCAAGAAATTGTGTAACATACTAAAAGTTTATCTCAGTAAACATATTTTTGTTTTCATGGCTGGATTTCTTTTATTAGACATTAAGTAAACCCTAAAAAACTTACATCCTAGATAAATCTCATACCGCAAATAAAAACTTGCATGCAAGGTGAGATGTTAGAGCATAGAGATGTGACAGCTGGCTGTTTCTATTACTACAGAAAGTGCTGTATGGCCCCATAGATATTTCTATATGACAATACTAGCGTCATGACTTCCATATATAAAAAGGCTTGATTGAACATCTGAAAAAGCTAGGTTCAATCGAACTCAAACCTAGCCGGACCTTCCGTATTTGATTTGATTCGGCCTAGGTAATAGGCTGTGTCACAGAATTCCAGACAGTCCTCGGGATGTTTTCCTCCTTCCGCATGGACCATGAAGACATCAGCAATCAAATATGGAAGGTACGGCTAGGTTCGAGTTCGATCAAACCTAGCTTTTTCAGATGTTCAATAAAGCCTATATACAAAGGGCCCATGACTGCAAGCTGGATTCTTTTTCCAAAGGACAAACGCTTAGTATTTGACTCCTGGTAGCCCGAAAAGCTGGATGTTGCTCTAGGGCTGCCAGAAAAACATTGATACAGCCTATAGCTATGTTAACACAGTATTTTTGCAAACAAAATCAGGAGTGGATTGGAAACACAAAGGCTATGTTCACACACTGTTGGAATTGAGTGGATGGCCGTCATTTAATGGCAAATAATTGTTATCTTAAAGCAACGGCCGTTGGTTTGAAATATGGGACATTTGCCATTTAATAATATCCATCCACTCAATTTCAACAGTGTGTGAACATAGCCTTTGTGTTTCCAATCCACTCCTGATTTTGTTTGCAAAAATATTGTGTTAACATTGTTATAGGCTGTATCCATGTTTTCTAGGACTCCCTGGGGCTGCATCCAACTTCTATCAACCACCGGGAGTCAAAGGCTGATTATTCAGGTTTGGTTCTCTGAATAATACGGTAAGTCACTCAACACTAAACATATAAATAGTTATAGGCACTAGATTTCATGTGATTTGATGGATCTTGATCCAGGGATATATTCTGAGTGCCATATTGGACTTGGGAAGGAATCTTTCTCAGTTATTGGCACCTGACTCATGAGGGTCTTTGACTTCCTCTGAATCAACACAGTAGGCTATAGGTTGAACTTGATGGAAGAGAATAACAAAAGATAGGATAGGCTTGAATAATGCTGCGTTTACACAGACAGATTTTGGAAGCCAAAGCCAGGAATGGATTTGAAAAGAGGATAGATCCCAGTCTTTCCTTTATGACCTGATCCCTGTTTATAGTCTGTTCCTGGTTTGGGCTTCAAAGATCTGTCAGATAAATCTGTCTGTGTAAACGCAGCATAAGGAGTATTTATTAAGGTGACACCTTCACCAATATTTACAGATTTTTACAAATTAGGTAAATTATGGAAATTCATGCACACGGTCGTGCCGTTCTTTCCCTATGTCGAAATTGTCCAGTACAGTCCAGAACCTTTGTCGGTCTATTAGCTGTAACCAGAGAAAACGTATAATACCAATCAATCAACTACACCGTGATGGCATCGACAACGTGTCGGTCTACGAGTATAGTAGTCAGTCTAACCAATCACGTTTTATGTAGTATTAGTCCATACAATTTACAAAATGCCTATCCCAGTCACTAGTAATCGTGACCTCATCAGGGGCGCCGAGGCTAGTTAGGGAATGTGACAGTATGTATAAGATTAAATACAATACAAGGTACACAACATAACTGTAAAGCATTTGCAAGGCACAGCAATATGGCTACTCACTA
This sequence comes from Dendropsophus ebraccatus, assembly GCF_027789765.1. Taxonomy (NCBI): domain Eukaryota; kingdom Metazoa; phylum Chordata; class Amphibia; order Anura; family Hylidae; genus Dendropsophus; species Dendropsophus ebraccatus. The sequence continues at coordinate 109,257,916 of NC_091459.1, read as the reverse complement.
TACCGGTGTGAGGAGCAATCAGAGGGATGGTCCTAGGTAGCAGTGGCTACAGTAGACCCTATAAGGAATAAACGTGTGGCTATCAATACTGATTTACCGATACCACCATCATAAATTAGGATAAGGTAAGTATACTCACAATATATTTTGAACTTGATGGACTCTTTATTTCAGCCCTATTATTAACTATATCTGCTCCGGTGGGTTCATCAAGAGGCACTCACCTCCTATACAGTAAATCCACCACACCCCAGGTGCAACACATTTGGCCTACAATCTAATTCTGTGTGCTGGTGTAAATTGTAGTAAATCTTGTGCACAGAGAGGCCATGCTTCCCTTTGCGCAAGGCTATGCCCTTTTCCCACCAACTTGGAGAGCAAAGTACTGGGCACATCATTTTTCACCTGTCTCTGCTAGGTGCTGACCTTGATAAATGTTGTTTATGACTTTGTTCACATTGCTGAGATTTAATCCCCAGAGGGGTTTTTCCCCATATAAAACCAATTTTCATAATTTGGCTTAGTCCTGTCAATAAGCTTTAAATTTGTCAGTATAGGGTCTGTGTTTGTTCTCTTCTATCCTAAAGACACAAGCCGGCGAAATACTGATGCAATATGGAGGTAAAACCTTCAAGGATTAATATATTCCAGTGAGTATAATATAGCCATAAATCAGCAAAGTGTGTATGACATATAGTAGTACGGACGTTCTAACAATCTGATCCTATCAGCTGACCCACTGAATAATAGCTAGATGTTTGGGAACCTAATAGGATGCTGTAGTACAGAGCATTTGTAAATGTAAGGCCAGGCGGTATATACAGTACATCTGTGTACACCAGCAATCTTATTCTACACTACAGCGATCTACCCAATAACATGATCAGCCTTCTGCATGCACAGACCATTAGATCTGTCATTGTCACGCGTACATCGGAGCTCTGCAAGGATTTCTTCTCTCCATAGGTCTGATGAAGAAACACTTTAAGTACCTTTCAGAAGCCCCAATTTTATTAATGTGACGGAAAAGCAGCAGTGAAAAGTCTTTAAATTCATTTGGTAGATTTTTGTCTAGTCCAGCTTCTGTATCTTGTCGTTTCTCAAACGTGATCTTATTCAGTATAGCATAGTCCTAATTTTTGTCTGCATTCTAGAGTAATCCTGTAGTTTGGGTCAGAATCTATTCTTCAGATTAGGGTTAGTGATCAGGGACAGATGCTAGTTATAGTTTGTTTCCAGTTTTTTTTTTTTCTGTCATCAATTTGCAAGATCATAGTCTTGATATTTTTTACCTGTAAGTCCTAGGGTTATTCGAGTACTAGCAGCCAGCGGTAGGACCTGGAAAGGCAACTGGTATAGGCTCCATCCGGTTCTGCCATCTTGTGACCAGGCTATACCCAACTAATGACTTTCGTCCTTCTAACCTTTAGTCTTGCATGATGGCTTTCAGTGGATAGCCTTTAATTGTAGCCCATGTTAAAATTTTTAAACAAATCACCCAGCCAAACCAATAAAGTTTGAGTGCAATAAGGGTTAAGATTTACTGTATAAACTAACAGGAAAGAAAGTATAAAGCACAAGACAAGAGAGTTTCCTTCATCCGTATTCACTGACCTTGGTGCCAGAAGACCATTGTCTTCTACAAAGAATACACTCCCCTGTGGAGGAAACAGCAAGCCCAGCTAACAATTCACACACTTGTGTATACCTCATAGGATTCATGGAGTGTTGGCTGCTTTAATTATTTTTAATAACTCACAAGCCCCGAGTACATATGGCAAAAGAGTAGAGGGAACTTTCCACATAATGTCAAGAGTTCAATAGGTCAGTTACAGCAGTCAGCTTCAGAGATGGAGCAGCAGGGTGTGCAAGCAATATCACAACCTCCAGCACATATCTAAAAGTAGGCCGTTAACTAAAAAGCCAAAGCGCTGATCTGTCAATTGTACAACTGGCATTAAGGTCTATGGTGGGAAAGTTACTGCTCTGTGTCAAACTGGTGTGGTCTAGAGTGTCTGTGCCCTAGGCCTGCACCGCCTCTCAGTCCCTCATCCCCACCCTCCTCACCATTAGGAGAAATCCTGCCAGGGGTATTTCTAATCATCACTTGTCTAAAGACTGCACACATGGGCCTTAACAATCCAGCACATGTGCAGTGTTTAGACAAGTGATGAATAAGAGAAATCCTGCCTGTGTCATTTCTAATGATGAACAGGGTGGAGAGGCAGGACGGAGAGGTGTTGCAGGCCTAGGGCATAGACACTCTAGGCCACACCAATTTGACACGGGGCTGCAAGTTTAAAAGTTGTTTTAGGACAATAACTGCATCACCTGCCGAACAGACCCCAGGACAGATCTTAGATTAAAAGCAGCTATCCGAAGGTACAAGTGGTTTGGGGGGGGGGATCAGATTGTGGGTACAGAGTCGCTTTATCTCATCTAAAATAATTACATTCAGTAAATTTTTAAATAAGACTACTTCAAAGCATTTTTGGAGACCATTCATTTACATGCCTCTAGGTTCAATAAGCTCCACCTGGGTATATGGGGTAACACGAAGTAAAAGGTGGCCTGCTTTAGATCTATACACAGAAATTGAAGTGTGGGGACAAAGACTCCTTTCAGTCACTTTGGATGATCAGAGAGGCACATATCATACAGTTAAAGAAGCACTCCAGAGAATGACTTTAAAACCAAAGCCCCTTAGGGTTGAAACATTGCATTTCTATACTGAATTATGTAAATAGAGAATTCGATTTGATTCACCACAGATGCAGTTTCCTTATTGGCCTGTTTTTAAGTCATCTCCCGCTCACAATTAGGATTGTGGGCTCCACAGCGTGCACCCACATACCACTTGGGCCTATCTGGGATCCTTTTTCCTGGTGCTTTGTTTTGTGGTTATATCATCAGACATGTCAAAACGTACTGATCACAGCTGGTGTCACTGCTGAGACCTGCTGTATTCCGTAAATCTAGCCGGGGAGAGAGCGCAGCAGCAGCACGATCCACTCCCTGGCCGTCTGCTAAATCAAAAAAGTAGTCTCATAGACTCACATTGTCTGAACTGGCCAGGGAGTGAATGACACAGATGAATGATCACAGCGGGTCTTGGCATTGAAACCCGCTGTGATCAATAACTTTAACCATATCAGGTTAAAAGTTAACTTGGTGATAGGTACTCTAAGTTTAGACTTCATGATGTATACACTCACTCCTAGCTTATATTATAGCAGTGCTAAGATAGCAGTACTATTAAAAGTCTATGTGAAGCTGTGCCAAAACTTCATCAGGCTAAGAGTACAGAAGAGAAGATGAGAAAGCTGGGCAACATCTAAAATTCATGATCGAGTCTGATTGTATGCAGACAGGAGGCTGGACAGCATGGAAGTGACTTTGTTCTACATATACTGTAAGTAGTCTAAGGTGATGTAGCAATTATGGTTTCTGCTGAAGGGCTCCTTTAAGCCACACATTCACACCATTATTTTACATTATTTTAGGCTAACGCAACATAAAATTTAAAAAATATATTATTCATTACCTTTAGGTTACAGTCGCACAAACAAATCTACGCCAAACCACATCTCCACTTTTAAAATCCACTTTATTTTGCTTTTTTCATACAGGACTTAAGGCATCTGCACAAGACACACAACTCTTGCAGAGGTTATAAAATCTTTCCATTTTTTTTTTTTATTCTTTTTTTTTTTTTCAACTTTATTTGTTTGTACATGTTGGTCAGGTACCATTCACTTATTTGTCATTTTTGTTCCCTAAAACTGTGTAGGCATTTGAGATATGACCGTTAAACCAGTGTTAACTCAATTAAATATTTACATAGCACAACACATTAAGCTTGTAACACTCACAGAGGGGCTTTGGGGAGGGAATAAAATCACATCAAAAATAGGACGAACACCACCAGTATTATGTTCGGAATCAGCTATTTACAGGTCCCCTATTATGAAATGATAATTTATTTATTCTTTTATGGTTTGTAAACTGGCCCCCACACCGGGGCAGAGAAATGCGTGCACGGACGAGTTTAACCTCTTCGCAGCTGGAGAGGCTTGTAAAACTAAGTTGCCTCCCTAGCACAGAAGAGGTTAAAGCATCATGTTGGAAGCACATTTTATGCTACCCTGAATCATGTGCCATTTACATATCTTCCCAGATGGTTTCAGGTCCTACAAAAGCAGGTATGGCTGATTAAAAAAAATTATAATAATATTAAAAAAAAAAAAAAAAAAAAAAGGCAAAAAAAAAGAAAAAAATAATAATAAACCTATGTCTTTAACTAGACACTGTTCAGCTGCCTATTTTAATCTTCAATTTGGACTCTGAAATTCACTCGACCAAGGAACTTGTCTCGCTCATCGTTATTCTTCAAGTTGGGGGATCCATAAATCTTGCAGTCCAGCAAAACTTCTGATGGGCCGGTGATATTTGAAGGTATGATTTTCACGGCAACCAGGGGCTGCACATAGTTCAGCTGCAGAGAGAAATCACATTATTATATCTCAGAAAAAACGGATTTAGCAAAACAAGCATATATTTTAGGTATCAGTCAACATCTCTTACCAGGGTCTTACAGATTAACATATATTGAAAAAAATGATTTTGCTACTTGTTCGTGTTCTTTTATGCTTTCCTTCTGCTTCTGATGCAAATTGCCTACTACCTTTTATTCATTGCCCTACTGTCTGAAGTACATCCTGTAAAGAACTTATTACTGCTGTACATGCAAGCTTGAGCTTCAGCCAACTCTATCACCCTCTAACTTCTTGACTATACCCTTGTCCTCTACACCCACCGCAGCTTCCAACATAGTGGGAGGGAGATTGACGTGGATGAAGTTATAACTAGGATGTACAGCAGGAACAAAAAGTCGATTACTGGGTCTATACCAGACAGGATGTGGGGCAATGAGAACAAAGCAGACAGTTTGCATCTGAAGCAGAAGGAAAGCATGAACGGCCACAGAAGAGTAGAAAAATACCATGATTTACCAATATAAGTTAAGTTATTATACAGCTGAAGATAGGTTTCATCATGAGAAAGTCCATGCATTCTGCACAGCCCAGAGGGGGTAGCTGGTATAGAGATATAGAAAAACGCAGCAAATGCATGACTTCATTTTGGTCCTGCACACTTACTATGCTGGCTATATCTACAGCTACTTGAAGCTGTACAGGTAACTACATTTGAAGTGATCTGTGGTGCAATAAAGGTCTTACAGCCTGTAGACATGGTCATGAGGAAATCTAAGAGGCATGTCTGGCCTGAGGCCACCATTAACAACCAGGATCTACATCCACTCCAAGTTTCATGTTGCTGTATCAGTAACATAGTGATATCATCATATTAACGAGCTGTCATATTCCACTAAAGAACCAATGCCACAGACGTCAAGAGCCAAGCCAAACGTTAAGTCACAAAGCATCACTTACATGGGTTTTCTTGCCATAGTACGGATAATACATCAAGTCGATCTTCCCATACTCTGGGTAATACTGTAGGGCTACGTCTTCTGCCTGCACATTAAAAAAAAAAAAAACACAAAAAACCCCCCAAAAACGGACGTTAGAAACATAGTCTGCAGCAGGATCAGAATTTCTCTCATGTCTGGTAACAAAGCAGATCTGTTCTGCCGTAAGGGTCTGTTCACACGTACAGACTCGCTGAGTATTTATGGCTGTGAGTTTCTCACACATAAATCCACAGCGATACTGATTGCTATCAAGCCAATGTATGTGTATTCTCGCTGCGTGTTTGATGCGATTTTTACATGCGAGTTTTGATTTTCACATGATTTTCCTAGGCAAGTTCAACACCACAAAAAACGCAGCTACTTTCATGCGAGTTTGATCAGATTTGATGCTGTGTTCAGTTATTTAGATTTAATCTGCTGCGTATTTTCTGCGTATCGCAGCAGTAAATACGCTGCGTATACAGTGTGTGTTTGTCCCCTTATAGTGAATCCTATGGGCACCTACCTGTCTGATTCTGGCCTCCATTTGCTCCCTGTTGCCCAGTAATATCAGTGCATCCTATGGGCATCTACCATCTTAGTGGCTTCTGCTGATCATTTATGCCCAATAACATCTATGCATCCTATGGGCATCTACCCACGTGGTGGCTTCTGCTGATCATTTTTGCCCAATAATATCTGTGAATCCTATGGGCATCTACCATCTTAGTGGCTTCTGCTGATCATTTCTGCCCAGTGATATTTAGAACCGCACAGTAAGGTGTAGCCCAAGCCTTGTCCTTAACATCTGGACATGTCCACTCACAAGGCTACATATAAGTCTACCCGTTGTGTATTTCCAGATAAGGCACTATGGAATTAGGGGACTAATTTTACTAGATTTACTTTATCATACGTATACAGGTCAGGTTGAATATACATTTAGTATGTAGGAGAAAGTGTTCGAAGATGAAGATCCCCTTCATGTACTGAAATGGATGCATGTTCCTGGATAACAAGGTAAGTCTACAGTATACACCTGTCATCTTATTGTATTTACCCACACTCCTATCCTGGGCTATTAATCCCATCCTCATCTCAAAACAGTATTGTTCATAACAAGATGCGCCCCCCCCCCCCCCCTCAAGGCAGCAGGAACTCAGTTTGTTTCTTGAGAAGATAACCACAAGGCACACATACTACAAGGATTTATGAACATTTGTTCGGCGGCTTTTGATGAGGACGGGGACTTTGTGTATTCAGCTGCTCTCACAAACTGAGTGCATGGAGCAAACTTACAGCTGCCTGAAGAAAAACAAAACCTGTGATGGAATGAGTATGGGTGTGACTATGACAGGGGGTAAAGGGTGCTGGCTAGGAGCCGCTTACACAGGAACAGGCCCCGCTGTGTCCTGCATACCCCAGCAGTGTCCTATGGAATTGTGGGAATAGTTCCACATACTTTAGGAAGCAGCAGAAAAATGGTGCCACAGTCAAGTGATCCCCCCCCCCCCCCCACGGCAAACACTCCATTGTGCCAAATGTATAGGAAACTGTACTTAAAGTGTCACGGTCCTTACAAAAAATATTTGACATCTCAGAGAGACATGTCAAAAGTTTTGATTGGTCCGGGTCTTAGTGTTCAGACCCGTACAGATTGGGAGAAAGAGCAGGGAGAAGATGCACCACAGCGCAACCACTATGCGCCACTCCAAGTTAGATAAAAAGAGTCAGACTTATAGAGCTCTATGGATCGGTACGGGTCTGAACACTCAGACCCGGACCAATCAAAACTTTGACATGTCTCTCCGGACCAATCAAAACTAAAAATATGCAATGCAAATAAACACAAAATCATCATGAATTATAATTATATATATTATATATACACACACACGCATACATATTTTATATATATATATAATCATTATTGTAGGACACTGGCTTATTGCGTTACTAAGCACTTACCTTAGAGGTACAATTTATTCTAGGATTTCCAAGGGGTTTCAATCCAATAATCTAAATATAAAATAAAAGAGTTTGCAAAGTTCTGTGTTACTTTAAAACATCAGATGCAAAACACAGTTTTATATCAAATATGGAAATAAACTAAATACAGGCAAACCCCCTACTGGCCAAACCATTAAAGTGGTTGTCCAAGCTTAGAAAAACATGGCCGCTTTCTTGCTCTATGTTCCACTGAAATGAATAGAGCTAAATTGTAATTCCACACACAACCTGAGGACAGGGGTGGTGCAGTTTTTGTTCTTATAGAAGCTACGTAGCACTATCATGTATGAATTAATAGTAGCCAGACATAGAATATAGAGGTTGGCTGAACGCTTATTTGGCTGACAGTCATCTCTGCCAATTTCATGAACACTTGGCCTGAACAAGCTTTTATAGGTTCAGAAAGGAAGGGGGAAAGATGTTGACAGACACCTCTGGTGGCAGCTTAACTTACAGAAAACAAAAGGATTGGGCAGCTTAAAGTCTAGTATCTCTGTTCCCTGACATCTGTCAAGGAACAGACAAACCGCCGCTGTACACATTGATTGGCCAGGCTTTTTGACGTTGGCAGATTTAGCCTACACGACAGTATGGTTAGCTTAAAGGGGTTATCCAGCAGTACAAAAACATGGCCACTTTCTACTAGAGACAGCACCAATTGTCTCCAGTTCAGGTGTGGTTTGCAAATTGCAAAACCTGCACCAATCCTGTAGACAAGAGTCTCTGGAAGAAAGAGGCCATGTTTTTGTAGGGCTGGATAACCCCTTTAAGGAAAGTTCACCATGGTCTATTGAGATTGTACACACCCCATACCTATTGTACTGTTAAATTAAATGGCACAGAATCTCTAACATTCAGTCACACCTTAATTCCCCGTGGTACCGTATACCAATCCCCTAGAAACCAAGTGAGGGTGGGGTTAGGTTACTAGTTTTGCCCTTTGCCATCATATATTATTTCTAGTCTACGAAATACACATACCCTGTTCATCTTGATTATTACACATGGGTTCCCCTCGTTGTACCCAAAGTACTCATTCCCCTCAAGTCCGGCACAGGGTCCCAGCGAAGACCTGTTGAACTGGCAAGACTTCTTCTCCGCCACTCCATCTTGCTCAAAGTAGTGGCCTTGCACACATGGCATGTTTGAAGCTTGTACGGAGTCGTTGTATGCTGGAAGACACAAGAAGAACAACATCTTTATAAGTAACTGCTCCAGGTCACCCCAGTACAATCCACAAGGAACATGCGTCTTCAATTCATCACACGTGTAAACAACGGAGAGCAAGGCTTTAATCTGACCCCTAAGGATTTAAGACCTAGACCAACAATGAAGAAATAGCTTGTTATGCGTCCGAGAGTTAAAGTGTTGGAAATCGCAGTCTTTGCAGATATTTTCCTGCCTCACTTCTAACAGGACAGAAGGTCACTTTGGCCCCGCTGAGAGCTGAACAAGTGACCTCCTGATCGCAGCAGGTCCCAGAAAGTCACATGTAACCATTTCACTGCTTTGTGGCCGAGCCATACACAGTACAGAAACGTTTTCACTGCTCGGACGGTCTAAGGCCACTGGGCTTTGTCTGGCAGAGTAAAGAGTAAGTTTTTATTCATATCAGTCCAATACTTTCAGGTTTATGCCCAAAGCTCTGCTATATGTTATAGGTTGCTAGAAAATTGCCCTTTTTGCTTTAAATCTTTATATTTTACCTTAACAGGTTTATAAGGGTTGTGTGTGTGTGCGCGCGTATATATATATATATATATATATATATATATATATATATATATATATATATATATATATGTTTGCGTGTGTATGTGTAAAGTTTGCATAAGTGTTACAATGTAAAGAAAGGGTACATAGGTAATTTTTACACTTGTCAATTGTAAATATCTTCCGACATATAAAGACAAGAAGAACAGTATGAACAACACCCTTGTACTCCTCTATTACCTATATTATTAATATCCTATTTAAGGGGGAGCAATTTGGGAATAGTGGAGAGGAAAACCCTCATCAACTGCTCTCCATTATAATCCTAACCCAGTTGTTGCAAAACTACAACTCCCAGGATGCCATCATAAGAATTGTAATTCTACAACAGCTGAACAGCCACAGGGTGGTGAACCCTAACTTAAGAGTTATTCCCATTTCAGCTAATATAGGTATACAAGTATATAGTATCAAGATATATATTAAAGATATGCATTAAATTTATTAAATATGACATCTGATTGTCTAGGTTATGGACCACTACTCTGCTCTAAAAGCTGAACTGGTTGGACTGATATATATATATTATATATATACACACACACGTAAAATGGAGATGAATAGAGCTGTAGCTTTTTAAAATTATATATATATATATATATATATATATATATATATATATATATATATTATATATATATTACACACACACAGTACAATACATAACAAGCTTAAGCCATGTTAGTTAAGATGTGAATACTCCTTTAAGACTTGTTGCAGAAAGTCATCTGAATAAGACAAGTATGTGGATTTATGCAAAGCCAATTCACATGATTGAGGCTATATTTGCACAGTTCTTTTTGTAACCTGTTTTTATGTTATGACTTTTTTTTTTATTTCATTATTTTCTACATTATTATTGTGGCAATTATATTGCCTGAGCCGTAGCTAACATTTAGAGATATGTGTTAGAGCAAGCATCATATACATAGACGCAGACACAATAGTCTGGCCCAGGTCCTTTTCACTAGAATGGGAGAATCTGTGCATGCTCTTTGACCTGTACAGGATTATTTCACAGGGAGGGGGAGGCTGATCCCTGAGCATCAGTTATTGTGAATGGTGATTTTCTGTTATCTATAGGCTGGTGTCACCTTTCATAGTAATTGTCTGTGTCTGTGACAAGTAGGAGACCTCTGGAAAGTGATCTCTACAGAACAGGAAGTGTCAGCTTATTAGGCTTAGTGGCTAGAATGAAAAGTGGAAGATTTCTGGATGTTATCCTATAGACAGTACCTGTTTAGACATCTAGACAAACCTGGTTAAAGCATTATTTTGGTGACATTCTCTATTAAATGGGCACTGCCATTTAAAAAAAAAAAAAAAAAAAAAAAAAAAAGACGTCAAACTTTCTTCTGACAACTGGATAGAAAGAAAAGGGAAAAAAAAGCTTAAAAAAAAACAAAACTTAAAAAACTTAAAAAAAGGAAACTAAATCAGCAGGTTAGAATCATCTCACCTGCTGAAATGTCCCTATAGCGCATGGGGTGCTGAGGATGAAGCTCAGTTTTTCACCTTCATCCTTTGCACCCTTTTACAGACTTTGTAGTTTAATCCATATGCTAATTAGGTGGTTCGGCACATTGGGGGCAGGATGAATATTGATCTGGCACTCTGAAGCGATGAGCCTGGAGTGACGTTACTGCAGAGCGACACCCAAATATTTATTAGAAGGGGCAGCGTGGATCGGTGCAACGCCTCAACAACATATGGATTAAACTACAAAGTAAATGAAAATGGTGCTGAGGATCAAGGTAAGAACCTAACCCTAAACTTTCCCTGCACTGTAGGGAAATATCACCAGGTTAGAGGCTTCTAACGTGTCCAGTGCTTCCCTTTAACTTTAAGAATCAAAAAAAATAAAATAAAAAAAAATTAAAAAAGAGGAAAGTATGAGACTCATTATTATGCCTGTAATATCAGCCTTTTTTTTGAGGCCTAAAGTCTCAAACTACTGTGTGCACGCAGTCTTAAAGTAAGCCCTTCAGGGACTAGCTGTAAAGTAAGCAATTGTTCACCACAGGTAAACCTTGTATAGTAAACATATATACTTACGTCCTAGAAAAGACTGAAGAACCTTAGTATAGTCGCTATAAGAAGACCTATCACCCCTGCGGAATGAAATCTCCAGTCCAGCAGATTTAGGAGAAATCATAAGACCTGTAGAAAGGAAAGAGACAGAGGGGAGAAGTTACTTCTATGGTTCTGCTGAGCTACATTATTACACAACTATGAAAATCAAAGCGATCACAGTCCCGACTCCCATTGTATTGTGGCCATTGTGTTCATCAAACGTTACAGCAGAGATCAGAAAATAAAATCAGCATCTGGATTTGAGGACATTACAGGCCAATGCTTGGTGACAGAACACAGCATGGAAAGATGAGAACTTCAAAACGTCCATGAAATCCCTGTAATTCTGTATGGATCTTGTGAAAGGTGGAGCAGAGCATTTATAAATAGGGTGCTTACAAGTGAGCGGTGCCCAGGAGACAGGCGGGTCAGGTCTTACAAAGCCGTGTGTGTCCTGCCGGGGGATTGACGATGTTGTGTGGAATTTTGGTGTGAAAAGCTTTTGTGCTGTCATAAGGGGGAAGGTGCCAGCCGCCAGGGCCTGAAGATCCCTAAGCACTGTGCTTGTCGGGGGCTTTAAAGCACAAAATCAGCGTATACAGGATGTAATCATGTGACCCAGTAAAAACAATCCAGTTATTAGTTATTATAATAAAATATTTTATCATTGGGGGTTAATATGATCAAAAAGTTCTTCCCATATATTTAAAGTGGGAAGTAATATCGAGGAAATAAATTGAAATATTTTGGTACTGCATAGTATCAACCTTAAAGTGTCCCTATTACAATATAGATCCAGTGATAGGCCCACTGGGGGAGATTTATCAAACATGGTGTAAAGTGAAGCTGGCTCAGTTGCCCCTAGCAACCAGATTCCACCTTTCATTTTCCAAAAAAATTGGTGAGAAATGAAAGGTGGAATCTGATTGGTTGCTAGGGGCAACTGGGCCCGCTCTTCTTTACATCAGTTTGATAATTCTCACCCATTGCGTTTAAAAGGGGGCCTATTGTACGTGTACAGAACTCAAAACCACAGCAGACGTGTATAGGTCGGGCACTAATACACTGCTTGTTCTCTTGTATTTCTTAATCAAGTGGTTGGCGTAGGTAATGTCCACTTGCGGCAATTCCTTTTGGTGGTTACACACACAAAAAAAAAAAAAAAAAAAAATTATAAATATATTATATATACACACACCTTTTTATTTAACACTGCTCTATAGTTTGCACATGTGCAAAGTTCTCTATTATATTTGCTATAGTTTCTGTACTTTAGAGACTACAGGTTCCCATACACTTTATACATTTGTCAGGCACACCCGCTGCATGGTATGCAATTTTCGGGTCAGGGCACATGACCTATGGGTCAGATGTCCAGTGTACAGCAACAGTAGGAAAATGCCATCCACTTGATGACAGGCACGTGTCATCTACGACAGCTTGGAGATCTGACACAGGAGGACGTAGGTCTGCCTCTGTCACTCATGTATTAGGTTATGCCATGCAAATCCCAGGGATATCTTAGTATGAATAACCCATAAGAACATCATTGACTTAAAAAGTCATGTCTTAAAGGCGTATTCTTACTTAGCATTTTTTTTGGCATAGTAGTCGGACCCCCAACTAATGAACTAGTTATGGGAAACCCCTTTAAGTTGGTTATTTCTGTCCTGATGCAAAATCCCAGCTATTCATTAGGGCAGTCACAATGCTCTTCATAGGTCATGCTTTGCAGCTTTCATGTCAGATACGCTCAGGTCATGATACCATGGCGGCCGTCTGGGCACAGACCATTAGGAAGACAGAAAGGAGACTTGTCAGTCCAGAGGATGCACAAGAACGCCTCGTGTCCTGCCTCCAGGATACGGCAGAAGAAGGAGGAATTGTTAGCTCTATATATATATATATATATATATATATATATATATATATATATAATAATCCTCCTCTAATAAAGCAAGAGCCAGAGCAGACAGGAGCGGAAGTATAAGAGGACTTATATAGTGGGGGAGTATGTACAACTAGGCCAGGCCACACAATGAGAAATGGTGAAATAGGAAACAGATTCATTCACATGCAATGAGATTTACAGAGGGCAAAGTGTGGAGGAAACGCAACGTGGCAGTGCCATTACTCCAGGTGTGAGGTAAATGGCACACATCCCTCACTGATCAATGTCCCATGATCAACCCCTCAGATCAGTACAGAAGCAATAACAGATTGTGAGCATATGAGAGAGCAGACTGCACATACTACAAGCCACTGGAGTGACTGAGATCCATGGCCTGCGAGCACTGCGGAGAGAAAACACTTTATGTAACCAGATAAGTCCATTATAAAGGTCCATTATTAGGGCTACAAATAGACAAAGCGCTTTACTAAGCTCCTTCAGGAGAGCTACAAAATGGATTCCCTGGATTTCTGGAGGACCGGGATGTTCTCAATATGACCGCAAAACTCAGCGACTTAAGGGCATTATATAAACATTCAGCAACAACTATAAGAGAGATTTAAGGGTGGGGGCTGATATTCATCAATAGCTGTATTAGCGGTTTCATGCTGTCCCATAAATGCCAGCCATCTGTGGAGAGCATAGACAAGGATTACAGCTGGAACATCAATATGCCCCCCACTTCATATTTTATCCCAGCCTGACGGGAATAAAGGTCCCCAGAATACACCTTTAAAGAGGTTGTTTCTGCTTTCTTCCAGAAACAGCACCTCTCCTTTCCTTAGTTTGGGTGTGGGTATTGCAGCTCAGTTATATTGAAGTGAATGGAGCTTAAATGTAATACCACACACAACCTGAGGACAGGGGTGACACTGTTTTTGCAAGAAAGTAGCTGTGTCTTTTCTAATCCTGGATAATCACTTTAAAGAAAATTCAAAAAGGCTGAAATCTGTCCCACTAATTTAATGACATGTGTTGAACTGGCGTGTCACATTCGTATGGGTCTTATAAGTGGAATGGGATGATAGGACGTAAATCCACACTAAATAAACCCAGTATATACACTAAATGGCACTAATCTGATCAGGAGTTTGTGCTGATCTAAACAGGACTCCAAGGAGGGGTGGGGGAGCTTCCTGCTGAAAACTGTGGGAATACCAATACAGCAAAACACAGCAAACTGCTTCCTTCTAAGACTTAAAGGGGTATTCCGGGAAAAATTAAATTTTCCTCTATCCACAGAGTTTTGAAGCCAAAGTCAGAAATGGATTTAAAAAGGGGAGAAATCTCAAGTCTTTTCTTTATGACCTGATCTGTTTATAGTCTGTTCCTGGCCTTTGCTTCAAAAATCTGTCCGATATATTGGTCAGATATCTGTGTGTAAAAGGACCCTTAGGTGTATGGGGCCCTTAAGATATCTATGTACAATCCTATGGATCCTTTATCATAGTCACTGCTCTGCTGTGTGTTAGGTTGAGTAAAACTGTGTTTGCCATTATATTTACTGCACTTAATAGGAAGCACATACACATACAGGGAGCTGGTGCAGTTTTAGTTGCTGTTCTGATCCAACGAAACAACGAATGTGAACACAGCCTAACAACTATTTCTTCTGTAAGACAGTAAAACAGCATACGTCCCAAGAAAGCATTACCTGGGGAGGAAACTCGATCCCGATACTTGGGTACGGCATCGTCCAGTGTTTGCAGCATTACCCACATAGTCAGGGTGAAGAGTCCCGCCAGGAAGCCATAGAAGACCAAGTAAAAGAGCAGGATGAGAGCTGTGGAAGTAAACAGATCAGTCAGTCCCCATTATCACAGACACAAAGCTACTAAAAGTGATTTCCATAGTTATACAGGACAAGTAACCCAAACATTACTATTAGCAGACGTCAGGCATGGACAGAAGAGGCAGCATTTAATAGTGTTAGCATTACATGGCAGAGCAGGGAGAAGACCGACGGGTATTTTCTCTATTATATAAACCTACAATAGTAGCGTGCAGGCCGCTGCTTCCCACCTCTAACACACAGGCTGCAGTAATGGTACCTTAAACCCATCTTTAGCTTAAATCTACATACAATGGTAATAACCACCGTGCAATATACTGCAACCCCTGCAGGGGAGAGGACTGGCGCTTCACCAGGGATGGGGTATGAGCAGGGCCTGGGTTCGTGCTGTGACAGTGTTGACCCTTAGGAGACATCCCCTTGAATATTAGGCCAGCTTATCTCCCGCTATAACAATGCAGGTCCAGTCCAGTTACTGAGAAGAGGATGTTCTGCCATGGTGCACTGTAAAAGGGGGACAGCAATGATGAACCCCATAACAGATTGTGTATGGCTTGTAAATCGAAACATGACCAAAATGCAGTTTATTACGCCAAATGAAGCGAAAGCTCTACAGACTACAGATCGTGGCAATCCTTGTGACCCCAGGCCCCTTTGGTCATGGTTTACCTCCCTCCCTGATAATCCAATATGCCTCTGCAGTTTCACCATAAGATCTGCATGTTGCATGCAAAGTTTTCTGTAGATTACATCCTTGTGCACTGAAGAAATTTCAGGAAGACCCCACTCAAAGGGTGAAAACCCCCCTACAACACCTGCAACCACAGCAGCACTGACTTACATAGAGGAGAAGCGGGTTACAACAGATGAGAAATCCATTCAAGGTACTGACTGGATAAAAACACTTCTACAGGTCTATTACAACTAATAATGGAATGTGATAAAAATTAAATATTTTACTGGAAAACTTTAAAGTACCATAGACTTCTACATATAGTTCACCCCCTGCAAGACACTCCATAGGAATTACAACTGATTCGTGATGTCATGGTTTTTTACAGAATCTGAAGTCTGCCTGATCTACTAAGTTAAGGGAAATAGCAGTATATGTGCATTTCCCATAATTAATGTACATTAGGAATTTGTATAACTTTTCATAAGTAATAACACTTTAAGAAATATGTTTTGTCCGGAGTTGTCCTTTAAGATAATTGTATTTGGTCTCTGAACAACAGAGTCCCATCGAGCGCTGCCTTTGGCTAGATGACATGCCTCTAGTTCCAGCAGATCAATCACTTGTGCGACGAAGAAATTTGCAGGGAGCTGTGAAGTCGGTGCGGTTTCACCCTCGACGCTCATTGCAAAATTCCACTTTTGGAAACAAGGATGATATTTCACCCATCCCATAGAATAAAGATTGGGATTTGGTTGCTATGAGGTGGAAGCTGCAGTTGTGGGCATGCTTAGTAAACTCTACATATACCAGCTAGGGGTGCAGTATAACTTATTTATAGATTAAAATTTCTGCTCAAGGAGTCAAGTGGGCTGTGTCACTCAATGGACAGGACTCTTTAGAATAGAAACATCAGATTTCAATAAATTATGAGTTATACTTAATCTTTTCCCATAAAGATATGTATCAATCTGCTCAGCTCCTTTTGCTCTATAACATGATGGCGATAGCGTAGGTAGCATTTTCATGGTGACAGGTTCCCTTTAATGCTGCAAAACACCTATCCATCATAGCATGAAGTATGGACAGTCTCCAAAAGCTTCTGTCTGTCAGACTTTATTGCTTCTTAAATTATCCCTAATGCCGTGCCCCAGCAACAATTTCAACAACGTGTGCCAACAGTTTAGAGCCCCCATATCTATTGCAAGGAGAGATTTCCACAATGCAAGGTGAAAAGTGGGGGCCAATGGACTGTAGGAAGGAGGGCAATATGAATCACTTACTAGAGATGGGAGAATGGTTTGACCTGATTCTCTCACTTTTTTTTGTTGTCACATTGATCTACTACAGCGATCTGTAGAGGAAAACGGCAACAACTGTTTAATTTCCATGCAGCGCCTCCACTGGAGTAATAAAGCATTACACAGTGCCCACTGAAAACAATGAGCTGATGGTGTATTGCATACTTCAGAGGGGAAGACCCTGCAAAGCAGCCATTTATTAAAGCATGCCGACAGGAAATAAGTCCCGTTCTTAAAAGTAGGGACATAAAGGGAGTGTAGCACCCCCTCTGCCTTGATATGGTCCCTCTCCACTATACTTCATGTAATAAGCTCACCTAAGCAATTAAAGGTCAGCGGTGCACAGGTCAGTGCTGCAATACTGCAATAGGGGGGCAACAGGGGCATTCACAGGAGCAAATGTTGAATTTGTCGTCAAAAAGCACAAGTGTTATAATGGGAATAAGTTATGGGTTTAAGTATATTTAACCTATGTAACAGCGTGCAGATGGAGAAGTCTATATTATGTACAGTTACAGAAGTAGTAAGTCATTGCTCATTGGTGCTAAAACATATAGACAGGAGCCATTATTGCCACCCTTACCCATAATAAACACCAGGTACACTGTGTGCAGTTGTTTTATATGGGTACACTTAAGGTTATGCAATTCCATAGACAAAACACTGCGGCCATTGGCAGTCACTTCACTATTTCCAGGAGCCTAGTCAATGTTTTTACTGGAACAAGAACGTCCATTAGTTGGTCATAAGCAATACATAAATGTCAACAGGGCTTACTGACAGGAGGATCTGGATCAGGCATGTTGGCCGAGCCAAGTCTGCTTATTAATGGCGGCAATGTGATCTGTACGATCAATAGGAAAATCAATAAAAAAAATAAAAAAATGCAACGATGGATGTGTGGAATCCTTTCCGGCACCCAATGGACCCCATTAGCTTTAATGGATCTGTTAGATTTCCATCATGATGTGCAATATAGCGATGTATATGCTACTATATTCACCCTTTTTTTAAGCAATCTGCGACAAGGATATACTAAAAGAACATGTCTGAGGAAATACTATGGCTCTGCTAGCTTCATCCAGATCCATCCAGCCCTATCTACACATGTACACAGGCACCCCACCCAAGCAGAAAAACCGATAAGCAGATTTTAGCCTTAAAATGTTGAGGAGATGACAACGTATGAGCATGGCAGTGTCACAGTGTGATCACACCATGACCAATCTGCACACAAAGCCAGGAGAAACATGGTGCTGAGCACTTCTCTCCCCGGCTAAACGTTTGCTAAAATACCACTAATATTTTTAAAGAATTAAAAACAGTTACAGATACATATTCTGAATGTAGATTTCCTATTCCTTCTTCTGTACATAATTATGGGGGCAACCATCTTGTCCAAGCTGCTTTGACAGGATTTAGAGATTTACATGGACCCTAGGATCCTGTAGTCTGGAGCGGATTTATTGACTTTTATGGGAGGAGTGTTGTGGGCATGCTCAACGGCCTGTGCAGAAGTCCTTGTATATGGAGGAGGAGGGGGGAAAACTGCAATCATCATCTATTGTAAATGATGGCCTGAAACCACCTTATCTAAATGCTGGTTTAACCTTTGCCTGTGACGCTGACTGTGTTAACGGTTACAGGCAAAGTTACTGTTTTTTTAAGGACTAAAGGCCAAAATTAAAACTGCATTTTTTTAATATAGTAAAATCGAAAACTAGAGAAACACGACCAAGTTATTTTTCTATGTTCTGCCATGTTTCCATGAGGACCTTTGTTTTTTTTATTTTCTA
Organism: Dendropsophus ebraccatus; assembly: GCF_027789765.1. NCBI lineage: Eukaryota > Metazoa > Chordata > Amphibia > Anura > Hylidae > Dendropsophus > Dendropsophus ebraccatus. The sequence goes on along the minus strand of NC_091459.1, from coordinate 109,239,074 downwards.
TATGACTATCAATGTATGGGACAAAAAATAAAAATCAAGCAGTTTACTCCATAACCATGTACAGTTTAACAGAATGGAAAAAAAAAAAAAAAATCTACCATCAGAAAATTTTACTTTGATGTTAAAAACGAACAAATTAACAAATTTCTGTCACTTTTTCCCCCATACAAATACTAGGAGACTTAAGAAAGACTAAGGAGCCGTGTTCTCAGAATATTAAGGACATGTTTTTTCCTCTTTTCTGACTCTCAGAACATTATAGGCCTTAAGACTGTCATGACAGCCAGGCCTGCTGCACTGTAGAAGTTTGTGAAGGCCGGATCAGTGTCCAAGTTTCCCCATACATGTAGGAGGCCAGACTGTACAAGATCCAAATGTTCAGTCCTCCAGGACCAGACTGCCCACAAACAGGACAATGCACTGCATTCACCAGAGCGCTCACCGGGCTGGTGTGCCATGTTAGCTGCCATGATTCCCTGTCTATATCCAAGGACAGCACGTCAAAAAGCCAATGCCACGTACACTGGAAGTAATGATACCTTGCCTGGTTCTCATGTGCTAAACAGGTTTTTGGTTCCAAATTCACTTAAATAACATCACTTATGGAAGACATCCAAGAGAAAGCTGGAAAAATAAGTATTGGTCAACAATTCAACAAGTATTACTAAGGGCCGAATAAAGGATTTCTAGAAACAAACAAGGAAATGGAGCTGATGCTGGAGAAGCAGTACGAGAAGGGGCGAAATGTACTGGAATTTTAGAAACCTGCATAGTTTTAGTAGAGTAACTATTCAGAGTGGTGACAAGGTGATTTAAGTGCTCTCATTTCTGATATTGAGCCCCTGAAAGCCCCCTCCACAGTGCCCAGCTATTTCTCATTTCAGAGATTGGGACCAGAGCTAGGCTGCCTAGCAGTAGTGCCCACACAGGGACTTCCATTCCCTTACTTCTCTGGTCAATCACAGCACATACTCTGATACATTATGACATAACATAGCAAGTAAGGGTTACACCAAACCCTAAGCTGCTACTATTTACACAAGAAACAGCTGTGCAGTTCTTTATGGAGGGTCAGAGATGAAAAGCAATCCATGATTTACCTTTGAGGAACAGTGTGAATTACCTTCAGCAGGCAGGAATGATAAATCCCACCCCACTTTCTGCCTTGATCTAGCCATTACTACACTAGGAAGGCTTTTTTCTATCAGGCAGTGAAAAGACAGATTGGTAGTTGAAGACTGCTGGGTAATTTTACGTAAATGGAGTGATTTACATAAATATTCAGAATGACATTGGCCTTCATTGGCAGGTTGGGTAAAATGACAGTGTCTTGTCTTATAGATGCTACATTGGTATACTGTAACTTTTCAGTATCTTAATGTGGAACTTTATGTAAATGTCATACAGCTTGACCACATTTGGTAAAAGTTTGGAAGTGCAAGTCAGCGTCCATGTTACTTTACTTATATCTAAAATGTTACTTAAGTTTTCATCCTGAAATGTTCACACAACAGGGCCACAGCACAGTGTGTATGTCAGGAAAGGTCATAATGTATATGCTACGTGTGTCCATACACAACCCAACCAAAACCAAAAGAATGTTCCTTAAAGGAGAAGTCCGGCAAATTTTTTTATTAAAGTATTGTATTGGCCCCCAAAAGTTATACAAATCACCAATATACACTTATTACGGGAAATGCTTATAAAGTGCTTTTTTCCCTGCACTTACTACTGCATCAAGGCTTCACTTCCTGGATAACATGGTGATGTCACTTCCTGGATAACATGGTGATGTCTCAACCCGACTCCCAGAACTGTGCGGGCTATGGCTGCTGGAGAGGATGATGGCAGGGGGACACTGAGGGACGCCGAGCATCCCTCTGCCATCATCCTCTCCAGCCGCCACAACTCTGGGATTAAGGTCATGACATCACCATGCTATCCAGGAAGTGACATCACCATGTTATCCAGGAAGTGATATCACCATTTTATCCAGAAAGTGGAGCCTTGATGCAGTAGTAAGTAGAGGGGAAAAAAGCACTTTATAAGCATTTCATGTATGAGTGTATATTGGTGATTTGTATAACTTTGGGGGGCAATACAATACTTAAATAAAAAGTTTCACTGGACTTCTCCTTTAAGCCCTCCTTTGGCTGGTACGTCAGTACACCGCAAGAACAAAGTATCAAAATGCGTAGCAGACTACTATTAAACAAAATGAATAAAATCATCTGTTAATAGGATAATATATTAGGCTACCTTATTGTATGCATGACAGCCTAAGACCCCATTCACACATCCGTAACGCAGCCCGTAATTGCAGACTGCGCTAAAGACTTATACATTTCATTGGCCCCGTTCAAACGTCCGCCAAGGATCACTGTCTATGCAGAGGTCTGTGAATTGCGGTGCTCACCCATAGTGTGGTCTGCAGTTACGGGTAGCACTTCAGACATGTGGATGAGGCCTTACAGTGGCATCTGTCACTCATAGGCTATAAATCATACATGGATCCCATAGTAATCTAAGTCACAGATGCCACTACATGGTATCCGTTCCAGACTACATCTACTTTGGGAGAATTTCCAATAAATGTACGGTACATGCAGCATTTAGGTGTACTTTTTTGCTTAAAAACTGGAAAAACAGGTTTAAAGCAGTAGTGGATGCTGATGAAATGGAATAATTTTACAGCACAAGGATTGTTAAGTCACAGAATATCTAGTTTTTATTAGTAAGCCTCATAAAAACAAAGTATTTTGGGGATCAAAGACCCTTTTCGCAAGTTACAAGAGACAGCACAAGGTATTTCTTTAACGCCTACATTGCAGTAATATTGGGCCAGAGGCTTTAAAGAAATAAAATAAAATGCATACTCACCTACCCCCCCCCAAATCTGCCAAAGGTGCCAGTTCCGGCTTCTTGTGTCTTTACACATAGGAAATGCCCCCTTAACCAACTGCTGGCAAACCACAGTGGCCCTCCTAAGCTAGTGATTGACGTTCAGAAGTCGGGACCAGCGCTGTTTATGGAATGGGAGTACAATTTTTTTCAGTTTTTCATTCCACCCAAAGCACATTTAGATATAAAAATAATTCTCTGGTCGACCCTTTCATGTGACCTAATACAGGAAGCCAATTTAATCCTGAGAACAATACCTGTCAGTACAAATCACCGGGACCGCACGGTGAATAAACTGTGATTTGGCCGTCATTCCTGAACTAACTTAGGTAAACACAGCATGTCCGGCATAAAAGAATAGCTGCACAAAAACCTGTCCGTGGGTCGCTTAGTCAGACGTGTGATACCAGAGGCAGGCTTCTTCCATGCAACATGTATGGAAAGTTCCCATTTATGGACGGATTATACAGCACAAAGTACCACATCGGGAACAGCAAAATTCTGGGATTTCTAAACTCATAGATGTCGGCCAATTCCCATACAAAGCTCAAGCAAAGGGGAGGCATCTGAAGCAACTTGGGGGAGGGGAGTAAGATTTAGTGTTCACATAAAGAGGTCGTCTTATCAGTTATCACCCTTTACAAAAATATAAGAGAAAACAGCAGCAGCGGAAAGGTAGTACTAAGCAGTGACCATTCTGATGAATGGCTGTCAATAACACCATGACGGCCTGTCAGTCAGAACCGGAGCAACAGAAACAGAGCAGCTGACCGTTTAAGCTCACAGCAGAGGGTCCCAAGTGGGATGACCCACATCTATAATGTTGATATGACCCAACAGCACATAGAGACAGGGTCTGTCTATGTCCTTTAGTGCCTCCTATGAGATGCAGCTTTACATTGCTCTGCCCTGATAACAAGAGCTGATGTGGAGGCAGGCTGAAGCTGCATCACATAGGAATGCACTGAGATTCTAAAGTGTGAATCAGGGGATACAGGTTCTATGTGACATATCTCTCACTTGCTGCACTTGCAAAGTGATCAAAGCAAGTGCAGGGATGAGACTCCATCCCCTTCATACTAGCAAGGCATCATGGGAAATGTAGGCTGCATTATAAAACCATAGGAGATGGAAAGTAATAAAGATGGCAGAAAACCCATAAATGCCCCAATGCTTCTACACTGTATGTTAAAGGGAAAATACCTTAAAGAGTGATTCTCTAATGTCTATAGGCTATAAAGCTGGCTGTACACTTCATTGATTTCTTTTTCAGCAGCTGTAAACTAATAATCTTGTACATATGGTAGAATCTCCACGATTCCACTCCCACACATCTCTTGTAGTGGGAAAACAAGGGCTTGTCTCCCCCCCCCCCCACTGAAAGAACAGGCCAACAATACATGGAGAGGTAACAGAATGTCCCTACAACCGGAATAACTGGATCATTGATAGGACTGCATTGCAACTGGCTATAAGATGGCCTTCCCAACTATACGTATGGGTGAATGGCCTCTATTGTTCCCGGTTATCAGCTATAAAGAGGCCCCTAGGTATGTTCTATAGGGATAACAAATATTTCCAGTTCGGACCCAGTCTTTCAGGTTCCCCCAGTTAGAACTCGCTCACATCTCGTTTTTCATCTCTGTTTATTTTCTATGATGGGAAAAGCTCTTAATAGAGGCCATGATGGATGCCATACAGCGGTATCTGTCACCCATAGGCTGTCATGGCATCTATTCAACAGACAGGTCATAAATGTACACATTGCATGGATGCCTGTGACGTACACCATAATGGCATCTGTCACTCAAACACTATTCCAGCATCCTTTTAATGGATTCGTTCTTTCCAGCGTCCAGTCTACACAACAGTCTACACTATTTGGTCCTACACTTACGTATACCGGCCTGACGAAGGCCAAAAGGACTGCTGGTTTCTGGCAATCCTATGTGATCCTATCATACATTCTTTGTGTCTATAGGGAGCTTAGTGTGAACAGGACCTAGCTGGGTTCTGAATACACACAGCAGATTTGTTGCGACTGTCCTATGCATCGTAAAACAGTTGCAGAAATGTATGCACAAGTCCATTCATGTACGTGGACCATCTACAAGTGTGTGAAAATAGCCCAGATATGCCTTCATGTGAATGACAATGGCATAAAAGATAATAGCCACAGAGGAAACCTGATGCAGAGACGCTGCATTTACTGAGATAGAGAGATAACCGCAAATACAAGGCAGGGAGCATGTAAGACAAGATGAAGAACAGCAGCCGTAAAAATAGATATCACCACTAAACTTATTATAGATATATATACAATAATCAAATTAATGTAAGAAAAATGTGGGTGTGAGGCTGAAAGCAGTTAACCCTTACATGAGAATAAGAGCTGCTCTGCAGAGTAATGGCGCAGCCCCATGAGAACCGGCAAAATCTTCTAATTCCACTTCTCCTCATTAATACTGCATGAATGGAGGCCATGTAGTGTGCGGGGAGGGGGAGGAGAGGTCCCAGAGCCAAGAACCGGCCACAGAACAGCGCAGTGCAGCAGCACCACCAGCTATACCTGCCAATGAGACTGCAGCGCATGAATAGGAGGCTGTGGAGCCGCCTGGGGTCCCCACTGCAACACTGCAGCACAGGCACGACTGCAAGGCAGCAGAAAAGGGGATAAAAGCCTTTACCTTTGCAGCAGCACATGTCGAGATGGAAATTCCTATCCTAACATGAAAAACGATAACCCAATGCAAAAACGATATCTTTAATCTGACTTGAACAGGGCCTTAAAATATTCTGGATTACCAGATGGCCATAAAGAACATTAGAAAAAAAAAAAAGTGTGCATTTCACAATTTTGCACATTTTTGCACAATTTTTACAATAACTTGCTGCAGTAAGATGCATTGTTTTTTGCTGCGATCCATCAAAGTGACATTATGATGTAGCAGAGCTTAGCTTGTTATTGATGCAATACATCTGGCACGATCATTCAGGTGGGTGAAAAGCCGATACCACGTGAGACCTGAGGGTGGGTGCAGACATGGGGGATCATTTCTGCTGCAGATTTTGCCACAACTGATTATGTGCATGCAGATTTTTTTTCCCGCTATACCTAAGATAGGGTTTTGTAAACCTTATTCACTTGCATGTACTGTAAACCGCATTTCAAAACACCCGGCATAAGGGTGAAATGACACAAGGTGTTGGCCACATGCTGCCAAACTGAAGCAACTTAATGTGCCACATGGCTGCTGCATTTCGACTGCATGCAACTAAAGGTTGTGTAGTATCACCCCCAAGTGTCGATGCAGTCCAGGCCTATATGGCCAATCCAGCATATTTGCCCACTGGCATGGGGTGGATACAAACTATGCTAGATTGCTAGACATAAGTAGGCCTGTCTCTTATGGACACTGTTCCTGTCTTTTTTGTCTCACTGCCTGTAAACGCCTGCAGAATATAAGTAATGGTCATCATAAAATAATTCTAGGGTATAGATGAAATCTTTCCAATCTGAGCCGTTCTAATGCCGGCACAGGACTCTGCAGCGTCACGCCAAGCCCCTGGCAAACAGCAGGTTAACCCAGAAAGGCTGCAGAACAGCTAAGAAAAGAGCCGGCGAATTCATGCGGGTTCTGTATGGTTACTGTGACACTCACCTATTCATTCGACCTACGCACAGAATGAATAAAAAGAGGGAGGAAGAGAAAAGCCATGAAAAAAAAAAAAAAGTGCTGATTGGGTTCTGAAATCACAAGACGGCAGCAGCAGCGGGAGTGGAAATTTCCCTTCCTCTCTCAGTCAGCGGCTTTACCAGGGTCTTATTTCCATTTCAATTGTGGGGAGGCGGCACATCACAAGAGTGGCCTGGAACAGTCATAAAAGGAAGACAGCTCCCCCCCCCCACACAAATCCCCAGCTCTTAAAGCAGCAATGTGCTCCAGTCATCAGGAGCCCCCGGAGGTGGAGGTGCCCCCCTTTATAACATGAGCATCTCCGTTCACCATGTACCGGTGCTACAAGGATGCTTAGGAAGCAGCACATAGCTGCAGGATTGTTGGCAGCGGTGACCTTTGTGAGGGGGTATCGCACTGCGGGCGCATTTGTATCCGCTTGCACAGAGACACCAAAATAAATCATCATGTATCTTGGGGGTGTAAGGTTATATGGCGGTATAACTCACCTGGACCTAACATCTCAGGGTCACAGCTGCTCAAGCATGAACGTGTTTAACGCTTTGCTCAGTTTCAGGTTGCAATTCAACTGTGTAAGCGAATAAGAAGCCACGAGTCGCATATACTGTGTCATAGCCACAATGTCCCCCATGTATGGCTTTGGACTGAAGCCATTTTGTAGGCTCTGCTAGGCATGCCCTGTCCTCATTCCATCCACTTACATACGGCCTATGTATATATACGGCCTAACTACTTTGTGGTACAATGTAATAAGACTACCGTTATACACCTTATGTTGTATATACCAACGCTTTTAGATGGGAATCATGCGTTTTTGTACAAAAAAAAAAGGAAAGAATCGCATGCCCAAGCAGGTTCATAGGTTACAATGGAGTGAGCTTATACTTTTTGAGGGGCTCCTGAAAAAACCTAGACTACCATGCTTTATGCCAGGGGTAGAAAATCTTGGCTCTCCAGCTGTTACAACACTACAACTTCCATCATGCCTGGACAGCCCAATCTAAAGCTTTGGTTGTCCAGGCATGATGGGAGTTGTAGTTTTGCAACAACCGGGGAGCCGAGGTTCCCTATCCCATGATATATATAAGCAACAGTATGCTTTTTCTCTATTGCTTTCAATGGGTGACGTATGGAAACATTAGCACATTGATAAAATGTGCAAAGGTTTTTTTGCCTATTCATTCAACACGGTGGTGTGAACCTTGGCCTACAGGCAACCAAACTGCTAGATAAGGTGTAAGAGCTAGCCTGAGCTATTCGTGCTGCAGGACGTCCACAATTTAAGGTGGCCA